>NC_142494.1:4446650-4817484 GCF_965113065.1 Corylus avellana
GGCACGCATAACAATCTCCCACTTGACTTGAATTCCACCAAGTCGCAACACAGTGAATCTCCTCCGGATGTCTCCTCCGCCTATCTTCAAGCTCGAAGACCAACTGAAGCTGCGCACAGCTTCAGTTTCTCAATAGTCACACCTTTTGTCAACATGTCTGCTGGATTCTCAGTTCCACGAATCTTCTCAAGTAACAATTGTCCACTTTCAAGAAGAGATCGAATGAAGTGATACCTCAACTGTATATGCTTTGTTCTTGAATGATACGCTGGGTTCTTCGCAAGAAAAATGGCACTCTGACTATCACTGTGTAGAACGCCCTTCTCATTCTTCTTTCCCAACTCATCCAAAAAACCTTGTAGCCAAACCATCTCCTTTCCAGCTTCTGTCACGGCCACATACTCCGCCTCTGTAGTGGAAAGAGCTACAATTTTCTGTAACCTTGAGGTCCAACACACTGCAGTACCTCCTAGAGTATATACAAACCCTGTAGTACTTTTCCTGCTATCAACATCACCCGCTAGATCAGCATCCACGTAGCCCTGCAGCTTCAATTCTGCACCTGTGAAGCAAAGGGACATATCTGAAGTTCCTCTCAGATATCGCAAAATCCACTTGACTGCCTCCCAATGCTGCTTCCCTGGATTACTCATGTACCTGCTCACAACTCCTACTGCATGTGCAATATCCGGTCTAGTACAGACCATTGCATACATCAGACTTCCGATAGCTGAGGCATAAGGTACCTTGCTCATGTATGCTTTCTCTTGATCCGTCTTCGGTGACTGATCCTTGGTTAGTCTAAAGTGACTCCCCAAGGGTGTGCTCACTGACTTAGCTTCATTCATGCTAAATCTGTTGAGAATCTTCTTCACATATTCTGTCTGTGAAATCTTCAGTGTACTATTGGCCCTGTCCCTCATGATTCTCATTCCAAGGATTTGTTTAGCAGCACCCAAATCCTTCATTGCAAACTGCTTTGACAGCTGGTTCTTCAACTTGTTGATGTCTTCCATACTGGCCCCTGCAATGAGCATATCATCTACGTACAGGAGTAGAATAATGTAAGAGTTCTTAAAACTCTTGACATAGCAGCAATGATCTGCATTGCATCTCGTGAACCCAGTACTGCACATGAAACTGTCAAACTTCTTGTACCATTGTCTTGGAGCTTGTTTCAGACCATACAAGCTTTTTCTCAGTTTGCACACTAAACTCTCCTTCCCCTGCACTACGAATCCCTGTGGCTGCTGCATATAAATTTCTTCCTCCAATTCACCATGAAGGAACGCCGTCTTCACATCTAACTGCTCTAGATGTAAGTTCTCCGCCGCCACAATACTCAGCACAATTCTGATGGTTGTCATCTTCACCACCGGAGAGAATATGTCTGTGTAGTCAATTCCTTCTTTCTGCTGGAATCCCTTGACTACCAATCTTGCCTTGTAGCGTTTGCTACCATCATGTTCACCCTTTATTCTGAACACCCATTTGTTGTGCAAAGCCTTTTTACCTGCTGGCAACTCAGTCAGCTCCCAGGTTTGGTTAGTCAATAATGAGTCCATCTCATCCTTCATGGCTAACTCCCACTTGATTGAATCTTCAACCTTCAAGGCTTCAACAAACGTCTCTGGCTCACCGCCATCCGTCAACAAAATATGAAATAGGGAGGGTGAAAAACGTTGTGGAGATCTAATGGTTCTAGTAGATCTACGAACAGCCATTGTCGGTGTACCCTGATCAGTCTCTTGATCTACTGCTTCTTCAACTTCTAGACCATCTTCAGTTTCTGAATCCTTATCAACTTCTGAATTCCTTCTCTGAGCTGGACCTTTAGAAATTCCATCTAGGTTGATAAATTCAGGCTTTTCAGCCTCTGACTCTGTACTTACTGGTTCTGCAGTTGAATTATTCTTATACACTGCCATCTCATTAAAAGTAACATTTCTACTTCTAATGATCTTCCGGTTTTGATCATCCCAAAACCTATACCCGAATGCCTCATCCCCATAGCCAATGAAATAACATTTTCTAGACTTAGCATCTAGCTTGCTACGAGCATCAGATTCAATATAGACATACGAAACACAACCAAAAACTTTCAAGTGAGAAAGATTTACCTCCTTTCCACTCCAGACTTCTTCAGGTAGTCTATGGCCCAAAGGAACTGATGGTCCTCTGTTTGTCAAGTAAGCAGCAGTGCTTACTGCATCCGCCCAGAAAGTTTTCGGTAGTCCAGCATGCAACCTCATACTTCTTGCACGTTCATTGAGGGTCCTGTTCATGCGCTCAGCCACGCCATTTTGTTGTGGTGTCCCTGGGATAGTCTTCTCCATTCTAATCCCATTCATTGCACAAAACTGTTTGAAACCCCCGTCTTCGTATTCTCCCCCATTGTCTGATCTTAGACACTTCAATTTCAGACCAGTTTCTGTCTCTACCATGACCTTCCACTTCTTAAAAACTTCAAATACATCAGATTTAAGCTTTAAAAAGTAAACCCATACCTTCCTGCTTGAGTCATCAATAAATGTGATGTAATACCGCGAGCCTCCAAGAGATGCCACTGGTGCGGGACCCCACAAATCTGTGTGTACCAACTCCAGCTTTCCCGGCTTTGGTGTTCTGCCAACCTTCGCGAAACTCACCTTCTTCTGCTTTCCTAAGATGCAGCCTTCACACAGATCAGACTTAACTGACTTCAGCTCCGGTAGTTTTCCCTTTGACAGAAGTACCTTCATCCCTTTCTCGCTCATGTGCCCAAGCCTTAGGTGCCATAATTTTGAGTCAGCACCCGTATCTGCAACAGCAATTGTATCCCTGCTATTCGTCGTCATATAGAGAGTACCCGTCTTATGACCATGAGCCAAAATCCTGACTCCCTTGCTGACCTTCCACTTTCCACCGTGGAAATGAATTGAATGCCCTTCATCATCAAGCTGTCCTACTGAAATCAGGTTCTTTTTCAGCTCTGGGATATGCCTGACATTTTGTAGCTTCCATATCGAGTCACTGTGGACTCTAATGCGAACATTGCCTATACCCACAACATCCAGCGCCGTTCCGTTAGCCAAGTACACCTTCCCGAAATTTCCAGCAACATAATTTTCCAGAACTTCACGGATCGGTGTAGTGTGAAAAGAAGCTCCTGAGTCCAAGACCCAAGAATCAAGAGAACTGTCAACAGATAGAAGTAGGGCATCGTGCACTTCTTCTGTTGCCACGACATTTGCGGCGTCATTTTCGGTCTTCTTCTTCAGCTCTCTGCAGTTCTTCTTGAAGTGGCCTGTCTTGCCACAGTTCCAACACTCAGGTTGTCGTCCAAACCTGGATTTGCTCCTACCCTTCCTGGACTTAGATCTGCCCCTCACAGAGTTTCTGTCTTGTCCTCTTCCCCGAGTCTCGAGGTTTAAAGCAGCACCAGAACAAGAGGCTTCACCCGCATCTCTTCTGCGAACCTCTTCACTGAGAATCAAATCCCTGACGTCTTCATAGCTCAGTTTACTCTTTCCTACAGAGTTACTCACAGCCATCCTCACTGCTTCCCAGCTATTTGGCAAAGATGCCAAGACGATCAACGCACGAACCTCATCATCAAAATTAATTTCCACTGAGGACAATTGATTTGTGATGGTGTTGAACTCATTGAGATGATGTGCCACCGAAGCTCCTTCCGCCATCTTTAGGTTGAACAATTTCTTCATCAGATGCACCTTGTTGTTAGCCGAAGGCTTCTCATACATGCTTGACAAAGCCTTCATTAGACCTGCTGTGGTCTTCTCCTTTACAAAGTTGTGTGCAACTGATTTTGACAGAGATAACCTGATAACTGCTAGGGCTTTACGATCAAGCAGAGCCCACTCGCTATCATACATGTCGTCGGGTTGTTCTTCCAAAAGAGGTTGATGAAGATCCTTCCCATAAAGAATGTCTTCAATCTGTACCTTCCAATACCCAAAATCTTTGCCGTCGAATTTCTCGATTCCCATCTTTCCTTCTTCACTTGCCATCGCTCCCACTCGAACCTGGCTCTGATACCAGTTGTTAGGAAATTAATCCTATTTCCCAAGACCCGTGAGATGCGAAAAATAAGAAGAATGCGGAATAACAAAGATAAGCAATCACACACGACACAAAGATTTAAGTGGTTCGGCTTAACAAGCCTACATCCACTGGCGGAGACGACCCAGAGAAAATTCACTATCAAAAGATGAGTACAAGAGAGTAACAGGGTGAGAAAACCACTCAAACCCAAAGCCCCAAATACACCCAATTCTCACTTTGCCCAAAGGAGAATAATAACAAAAAGGGGAAAAGAAAACACTCTCTTTCTTGCTCTCACTTTTTCTCTCTCTCAATTGCTTTTGGCACACCAAAGCAAATATTATTTTTGCACACATCATTGCTGCACAGCACTTGCCTTTATATAGGAGTACATAGTCGGTGCTTTTTTCCTAGTAAAAGTCCAACAAGAAGACCCACTTTGTGTAGGATAAAGAACTCCAACTCCAACTATGCAAGGGAATTCAAAACCTTGTATAACACAACAAACCTAGTTGGGTCCCACCCCTAAATTCAAGGCACGCATAACACTTCTGAGTCTGAAGAAGCAAGTCCTGTAGATGTAGACTGTATTCTCAGAGATCTTGCTGTAAAGTTGCCGATAATAAAGCCACTTGCAACAATCGTTCCAGGACAAACTGAAGCAGAGAGTTCATCCGTAAATCCTGAAGTCATTCGCATCGAGCTTGTGGTTTATGAGTTTATTGCTATTAGACTCACTGCCGAAGAACCTATGATTGCTGAACCTTCGGTTACTAAGCTTGCTGTTACTGAGCCATTAGTCACAGGGTATGTGGTTGCTGAGCATATAGTTGCTGAGCATGTGACTACTGAACATGAAGCTGCTGAACCTGTGGCTATTGAACCTATGGCTGCTGAACCTGTGGCTACTGAACCTGTGGTGGCAACCAGTGAATTTGCAGAGGCTAATTTTAACTTTCCAACTGGTGGGGAACCAGTTAACCTCGAAGAATTAACCCAGTTGCGAAAGAATAATCCAACTTGCAATGATGCACAGAACCTTGCCGGGACTTCACAAGCAGCTGGTTCTTCGGTGAACTGTACACTTGAGCCAATTACTTGGTCATTCGGGGAACCTCTCTCTCAGTTAGGTAATAATTGGTTAGGCAACCCTTTCATTGCCTTAGCCGATTTGATTCAAGCCAATAATGCATCAGATATTATTGCTCAATTCCCGAAAGAAGTGATGGAACATATGTTGTATCATCAACTTGAGGTAAATATTTCTCTTAACCTTCTGAATATTGATAATGATATTCTTGTCCTGACAAATTTCTTTATATATAGGGATCAATGCATAGTTTGAATTTCTATCTCCATTTCAGACGATCTGCTGAGAGTTTGACTTCAGAAGCCGAGACTT
Source organism: Corylus avellana (assembly GCF_965113065.1). Classification (NCBI taxonomy): domain Eukaryota; kingdom Viridiplantae; phylum Streptophyta; class Magnoliopsida; order Fagales; family Betulaceae; genus Corylus; species Corylus avellana. Next base: position 4,452,097 of record NC_142494.1, read on the forward strand.
CAAAAAAGAAACTTGAAGATGCTGAAGCTGAAATTAAACGAGTAGAAGAATTGTCATCTCAACAAGAGAATGGGCTTTTCCTTTCTGGAGAACAGATAATCGAGTTGGAAGCTCAAACTGTTCAAGCAAATTCTTGAATCCGAGAAATGAAAACTGAGTTAGATGCAGAGGGAGCAAAATCTAGGAGGCTGTTAATCGACTATTCAACTCTTGAAGATGAAGCTAACTAGTTTAAAGAAAAATATGCTGAAGCCGAACTTCAATGCCGAACTACTGAGTCTCGTATCAACTTAGTTTTTGAAGAACTCAAGGAAGCACAGAAGGAAGCCTCGGCTCAATGTGCCAGAGCTGAAATTGCTGAGGGGAAACTAAAACTAACTGAGGAGAAACTTCTGGCTACTGAGAAGAAACAAAAATTGACAGAGAAGAAGCTTAAAGCTGCTGAAAAGAAGACTTGAGTCTTAAAGGAAAATTCTCTCGGGCAAAAAACCAAGTGATCAAATATAAAGAGAAAGCTCAGAGTTTCTATAAGCAACTCTCTTTTGCTTCTTGGGGCCGAGATTATGGTTGGGGCATAGGTTTCATCTCAGGTTTTGAAACTCTCCGAAGCTGGTCTAAGAATCCCCCTGGGGGTGTTGATCTTGATACCATTAGGCCTAAAGATATTCCTCGTACCAAAGAAGCTATCAAGAAAATTGCTATAATCGGGCAAGAACAAATGCTAGATTGCAAGGGAATTACATACTTCGGTTTCAACCCATTTGCCAAATATGAAGCTGGGGAACCTTCTATTACCAAAAAGCACCTTGAAGAATCTTTATTTGATGATGACTCCGTAAAGTCAGTAAATGTATCAGATGAAGAATGGGATCATGAATCAGATGAGGCTGAGAGTTCGTAGATTTTGAAAAATATTTTATAAACTCTGAGCCTCCAAACGTAATCCTTAGCAGAGTTTTTGAATGAAATTGAAACTCATCGTTGAATATTTCTTTCTTGTTTCTTCTGTCTATAATGATCAAGATCTTTTGCTTTACATATCTTGTTCAGCTCTTTTCCTCTTAATTATTTTGAATATACAACAAAAATTATACAACATACATACTTATCACTTTCCCCCTGATTCCCATAGCTTATTTATTCAATTAATAACATTGGGAATCTTATCACTTAGGAGAATGATATATTTCTTAAAGATCTTTGAATCTAAGAAACATTCAGTTCAGCTATTTTTCTTGAGTGTATGCCTTAAGAAAGCGCTTTGGCTATATTGCTCCGAGTTAAATTTGGGAAAGCGCCTTGACTATATTTCTCCAAGGTGTCTCAGGAAAGCGCTTTATTCAGTTATATTTTTTTGAGGACTTTTGCCTTAAGAAAGTGCTTCGGCTATATTTCACTGAGTTAAGCTTGGGAAAGCGCCTTGGCTATGTTTCTCCAAGGTTAACCTTTGAACAACCTAACTCCAAAGGTTTTTTTTGTTCTTTTGAAGGTTAAGTTTGGAAAGCGCTTTGTTTAGCTATATTTCTGAACTCGTCCTCTAGAAAGCGCCTTAGTTATATTTCACCAAATTAAGCTCGTGAAAGCACTTTGGCTATATTTCACTGAAGGGTTTAGAAAGCGCATTTACGGCTATATTTCCAAACTTGATCCTCATAAAAGTGCTTAGTTTAGCTATATTTTCCGTGTTTGGAGTAAAGCGCCTTGTCGGCTGTGTTTTCTAAGATTTTGTATGATTATAACTTTAGAAGATTTTTTATTCACAAAAAATTTATTTTACAATAACAAGATAAGAAAAGATGAATCTTCGAAATTACAATTTTTTATACAAAATACTTTTTAAGATGCTCGGCATTCCATGGTCTCTGGAGTGCTTTTCCCTATGAATCTGTGAGGTGATATGCTCCTGCTCTTGAACATTCAATCACTTTGTATGGTCCTTCCCAGTTTGGTGCTTATTTTCCATCAGCCGAGTCTTTTGTTGCAATAGTGATTTTTCTCAAGACCAAATCTCCAATCTTGAAACTTTGATGCTTAACTCATTGATTAAAGTACTGAGCTATCCTCTGTTGATATGCTGCCATGGTAATTTGGGCTCGGTCCTGTTTTTCCTGCAACAGATAAAGATGTAGCTTCAGGCCTTCATCATTAAGCTCTGATTTGAAATTCTCTACACGAAAACTTCCTGATCCAACTTTAGCCGGAATGACTACCTCGGTTCTGAAAGTTAAAGTATAAGGATTTTCCTCAGTTGGAGTTCTTTTGGAGGTGCGATATGCCCATAAAACTTCTAGAAGATCCTCTGCCCAGTTCCATGTTGTTACAAATATCTACCTAAATTAATAGGCAGAAAATTGTATGTTTTACCTGCAAGTGCACGAGGTCAACATAGTAGTATAGAGTGCAAGTACAGGGTCATTCCCACGAGGATTGCTAAATTTTGCTTAAAATTAATTCCAAAAGTAAAACAAGACAAGGTTTGGATTTGAGTTGATCATAATAAAAAGGTTGGGCTTTGATATCCACCACTAGTCATATTGAGACAATATATCAATATGCTAATGTTTTGATCATGTTATGTATATTTAATGTTTGTCAACCTAAGGGCATGAGTGTATACTCCTTAAGCTATAGATTTTCCAAAGCAACGAGTTAGGCATGCGTGTATACTCTAACTCTTTACTTTCTTAAAGGATTTAGCATGGGTGTATACTAAGTTGTTCTTTAAGAAAGCATATAATCTATGAAAATCGACAAACACATGAGGCCTAAGGCATGGGTGTATACTCCCGGTTCCCCATGTTGATTAACCCAAGAATCCGGTGTGGATTTCTTTTGTTACTTCTATTAAACCCAGGACTCTGTTATCCAAATTGGTTTAACTAACTAGTTCATACCACATGCATATGTTGATCAGACACACACATATGAGAAATTCATGAAAACAGGTATTAATCAAGTTAAATATCACAACATGATCATCATAAGGACACCAATATTGAATATTAACTAAACATAACTAGGTCTTCAATCTAGCCCTACTAAATAAATTAGTTACACATAAGTTTGATAATAAACATCTTCATAAAATAAAAGAAAAGAAAGGAAAAGAATGAAACCCGAAACTTTCTCCTTGGAAAGTGTGTCTATTCTAGAGGCTTAAGAGTCTATTTATAGGCCTTAAGAATACTCTAGAAACCCTAAAAATCGGAGGGTTTGAGCCCTAGTTCGTATAAAGTTACAAAACCCTAAAAGTTGCAATTTCCATATTAAGGCTGGTAGTTGACTTGGCCATCACGCACGGGTGCGCTTGATCGCAAGTCTGCGATCGATCCTGTGCTAGTGCTCGATCGTGGATGCCTTGCGCGTTGTGGTCCTCGCCGGTAGTGTGCTCGATCACAGCTCCCCTGCGATTGATCGCATTACTAGAGCCTGGCAATTTCCCAAACTAGCTCTTTTTAAGTCCAAAACTTATGAGATTGCTTCTTCTTTTTTCTAATGACCTACAAAATCAAGGAAAACACATAAAAGAGCTAAAATTACATAAATTAACTAAAACTAAAGGATTAAAACATGTAAGTTAAGAGCTAAAAATATGAATATTTTAGCACTTAACATTCCCTTTGCGTTCACCGAGTTTTTTCTTCAGAATTTTGAAGATAGTCTTATTTGTTACTTCCACCTACCCATTTGCTTGGGGATGCCTTGGAGATGAGAAATAATTTCGAATGTGAAGCTTAGTACACCATTCTCGGAATGAATCGCAATCAAATTGTTTGCCATTATCTATGACAAATGCATGTGAAATACCATATCGACAGATAACATTTTTCCAAAGAAATTTTTCAATACTTTTTGCTATAATATTCACTAAAGCTTCTACGTCTGCCCATTTGATAAAATAATCTACAGTAACTACAGCAATTACAGCAAACCGAACACCCCCCTTTTCTCGGGGTAACAGTCCTACTATATCCACCCCCCATTGCGAAAATGGCCAAGGTGAAGAGATTGAACTGAGCTCCTCAAGAGGTTGCTTGATAATATTAGCAAAACGTTGGCAGTTGTCACAAGTTTTGACTATTTGTATTAAATCCTGATTCATAGTCGGCCAGAAAAATCTTGCTCTAACAGCTTTGTGTACCAACATTCTTGCTCTTGAATGACTGCCGCAAATCCCTTCATGGATTTCTTGAAGAATATAATTACCTTCTTCTTTAGAAACACACTTAAGAAGAGGTAACATAAAACCTCGTTTATAAAGAACTCCATTGATTAAAGTAAGCCGAGCAGCCTTTGTCTTTAGTTGTATTGCTTTCCTTTTTATCTCCTGGAAGAACACCTCTTTCTAAATATTCCACTATTTCTTCGGCCCATGCAGGCATGACTTCAATTGTTAAAATCATAACCTCTTCAGTTGTAGCAGGTTGTTGTAGAACTTGAATTGGTTGATCAGTTTCTTCCACTTCATCGTCAGTTGCAAAACCCATCTGAGCTAAAAAGTCTGCCTTCTCATTTTCTTCCCTCAGAATTTTGACAATACAGAATTTTTGAAAAAAATTCTGCATATTTTGTACTTCTTATCAATTTCATCTTACTTCCCTTGGTCTCAAACTCACCGAGGATATGACCAACAATTACTTGAGAATCACTTTGTACTTCTACAAACTCTGCTCCCATCTCTCGAGCTAAGCCAAGTCCAGCCACAACTGCTCTATACTCAGCTTCATTGTTAGTAGTTTTGAACCCTAGTCTCAGAGAACTACTCAATTCTTTCCCATCTGGTGTAATCAATACTATTCCAGCTCCACCATTCTTTTTTGTAGATGACCCATCTACATAAATCACCCATGTCTTGTCTTTTGTCCATGCTTCAAGTTCTGGTATATTGGTGAATTCTGCTAAAAAATCTACAAGTTCTTGACCTTTAATAGCATTCCAAGAAAAAATTGTATATCAAACTCGCTAGGTTCGATTGCCCAATTAACTAACCGACTAGATAAATCCAGTTTTCGAAGCACTTGCTTCAATGGATACTCGGTTAGTACTTTGATTATATGAGCTTGAAAATATGGCCGAAGCTTCCTAGATGCAATTGTTAAAGCAAAAGCAAGCTTTTCCATTTTCACATATCTTTCCTCAGCTCCATGTAATGCTCTGCTGATGAAGTATACTGGTTTCTGCACATCTTCTTCTTCTCGAATTAGAGCTGCACTAACTGCTGTTGGAGATACAGCTAGATACAAATACAATGTTTCTCCAGGAATAGTTTGGCTCAACAGAGGTGGACTAACCAGATACTTCTTTAGTTGTTCAAATGCTTGTTCACATTCTTCAGACTACTCAAATGCTTTTCTTAAAATTTTAAAGAAGTGAAGACATTTATCAGTAGAAAGAGAAATGAACCTGTTTAACGCTGCAATCCTTCCTATTAATTGCTGAAGCTGCTTTGTATTTTTTAGAGACTCCATATCCAATACTGCTTGAATTTTTTTAGGATTAGCTTCAATTCCTCGGTTTGAAAATGAAACCGAGAAATTTCCTTGATGAGACTCCAAAAGCACACTTAGTAGGATTTAACTTCATCTTGTATCACTTTAATGTCATGAACGCTTCTTGCAGATCTTTCACATGATCTGTATGTAGCGTACTCTTAACTAGCATATCATCAACATAAACTTCCATGTTCTTCCCAATCTACTAACGAAACATTTTGTTCACTAGCCTTTGATAAGTAGTTCCAGCATTTTTCAAACTGAAAGGTGAAACTTTATAACAATATAAACCTCGATCAGTAATAAATGCTGTTTTTGGTTGATCAGATGGGTGCAAGAAAATCTGATTGTAACCAAAGAATGCATCCATAAGGTTCAGCAACTCATATCCAGTTGTTGAATCAACCAATGAACTAATATGCGGTAGTGGAATACTATCTTTCGAACATTCTTTATTAAGATCAGTAAAATCCACGCACATCCTCCGTTTCCCATTGGACTTCTTGACCATTACTACATTGGCTAACCAATCCGGATAATATACATCTTCAATAAACCAAGCTTTGAGCAATTTGTCTACTTCCTCGGAAATAGCCATGTTTCTTTCAGGAGCAAATTTTCTTCGCTTCTGCTTCACTAGTTTTATCTCTGGATTCACATTCAATTTATGAACGATATCTTTTGCGTCAATACCAGGCATATCTTCATGGGACCATGCAAAGACTTATAATTCTCTTGAAGAAATTGAATAAGAATCTCTTGAACTTCTAAAGTCAACTAAGACCCTATCTTCACAACTTTTCATTCTGCTATCGGTATATCAATCAACTACTCAGCTCATTCTCACTTCAGATCAATCTTATTTTCATTGCCCACATTACTGATTGTCAAAAGTGTAGATTCTGAAGATTTTTTCAAAGATGTATTATAACATCTTCTTACTACAACCTGATCTCCTTTAACTTCACCAACTCCTTCAATCGTCGAAAATTTCATCTTCAGATGGTAAGTGGAAGTTACAGCCCTCAACTGATTTAAAGCTGGGCGACCGATGATTGCATTAAAAGCAGACGATCGGTTAACTACCAAAAAATCTACCATAATACTAGATTGTTTAGAAGTAGTTCCTGCTGTAACAGGAAGAGAAATCAACCCTATAGGTTGAACTTACTCTCCGACAAATCCTACTAATGGTGATAGAAAAGGTTTGATTTTCTCCCTACCAATACCTAATTGCTGAAATAATGTCCAATACAGAATATTTGCTGAGCTACCATTGTCTACTAAAACTCGGTGAACTGCATGGTTAGCCACTATTCTAGTTATCACCAGTGCATCATCATGAGGCATTCAAATTTTTTTTGCATCTTCTTCTAAGAATGCCAAAATCATAGGATCCATCTTTTGCACCTTGGAAGGCTTTTCAAGAAAGAAATTTCTTCTATTCTCGCTTGTCTTGCATAAGCCTTCCTTGCTGAACTGGACTCTCTCCTCCACCAGCAAACCCTCCTGAAATTTTCTGAATCTCACCAACAATAGTTTGGTTCTGAGGATTTTGCTGATTTTTTTTTGACTAATCCTCGGTTCATCACGCCTCTGCCTTTGACTATGCAAATTATCATTATTCTGCTCCAACCTCCAAGGTTGATTTTCTTGAGGATTTTTATTTTTCCCCTTTTCTTCAGCTAGGAATTTTAATAACTTCCCATTTTTGACAAATTTTTCAATCTCATATCGAAGAGTTATACAATCTTCAGTATGGTGAGCATGATCATTATGGTATTCACAAAATTTCTGAATATTACGATTCTGGGGAAGAGCTTTCATCCTTCTTGGCCATCTGAAGTTCGGATCTTTTTTCACCTCCGTCAACACCTTATAAATTGTTGTATTTAAAGGTGTCCATCTTATATACTACAATCAATTCTGCTTGCGTGGTAGATCAATCTTCTTTTCCAGATTTTTGAAATTTTTCTGATCTTTCTTCTTCTTTTCAACAAAAGCTCTTGACTCCACTTTAGTAGAATCAGAAGTAGGCTTATCTCCTTCGGCTTTGGACTTCATCAAGGCTGTAATAGTTTCTTCTTGATTTATAAATTCCTCGGCCTTGTTCATAAACTAACGAAGAGTTCCCAAAGTCGGCTTCCGAGCCAATTCAGCCATCAGTGGCCCTTTAGTTTTTCTTCCATGCATCAAAGCTGAAAGAACTGTTTGCTCATTCGGACTTTCCACTATCAGCTTCTCTCGATTAAACTGTAACATATAGTCTTTTAAAGATTCGGTTTTTCCCTGTGTGAGAGATAAGAAATATTCAGGACTTTTCTTCCTTTTACGAATTGCGAGGAATTGACTCAAAAATTGTCGACCGAGAGAATCAAAATTGTTAACAGATTTGGGAATCAGACCTCCAAACCATTCTTTAGCAATTCCCTTCAAAGTTAAAGGGAAAGCTCGGCAAGCAATTTCATCAGGAATATCATGGAGAATGATATGAGCTCGGAAATCTCCATATGATCTGTAGGATCTCCGCTTCCATTATACTTGTCCACCCGAAGAACCTTAAACTTATCAGGGAGAGGATATCTCATCACCTGATCGGTAAAAGGCAAATTGGTATACTTCTCATCACCTGATCGGTAAAAGGCAAATTGGTATACTGCATATGATCTTCGATTACAAATTGATTTTCTCAATTTTCAATTAAAAGAGCTATTTTTTCATATTTTTCTTTAAGATCTTGAACATCTTTATTTACAATAATTTCCTCAGGCTTTACATGAAGTAAGCAACTATAATGAGAATGACTATGATGAGATTTACCATGATTAGATTCACTATGATGAGACTTCTCACTGAGATGTACATCATTATAAGACCCTTCACGGTGAGAATTTTATTTTGTTTGGACAGTCGTATTATGACTTCCATGTATTGAACTTTCATCATCTTGCCGAATTGATTGTTGTCAGATTAGTGGTTGTGGCTCTTTGAATACTTCTTCATGTCTCTCTTCAAGTGCCGGATCTTTTCTAGGAAGTAACCTAGAAACGATATCTTCATTTTGTTTCTTCATAGCCTCCATTGACTCAGCAATAGGCTTCATAAAACCTTCCAATAAAGCTGTCTGAGTATTTGGATCATGAGATGTTCCAAAAACATTAGCTTGAACATTCGGAACAAGGTGTGGGGGTGTATTCACCATATCGGAATTTTGAAATTAGTAAGAACCAATAAAAATCGAGTTCCCACAGACGGCGCCAAACTGTTAAAACACAGTTTTCCAAATGATAACGTGGCACGAACCCTGTCAATGTTGTGATGTCCGAAGAGTCACCTAACTACAAAATAATAAGAATAGGATCAAAGCTGCCGGTGTTTGCTAGCAGAGAATAGCTCTGATGCCTAAATCAGTCATTGTGTTTAGGACGATATATGAACTTTGAAGATTGTAAATGAGATGAAGAGAGTTGAGAATATCTGATTAAGGAAAAGAAAAGATTACCAAAAATTGAAGTGGGACTTCCTTTCCATAGGCATCAGATAGTAGCTGTCCACTTGGCATAGTGGTCCTCCCCGAGGATCCACCTGTCATTTATTATGTTGGTGAATCACAGGAGAATGCCACGTAAGTATAAAGTCTCCCAAGGATAATCTTCAGGAGCATATACTAGACTCGGTTTACCGAGTCTTTGAACCGAGTATAATATTCCGAGCTTAAGCTAATATAACTTATTGACCTTAAGTTCGGTAAATAGATGTAAGTAACCGAGTTTGTATTGTGGGCTGAGTAATTGTTTGTTGGGCTTAGTATGGCCGATCCATGACCCAAAACACAAGAATACTCATCCCTAAGGCCGGCCCAATGTATTTGGGGGCCTTAGGCAAAACTTTAAAATTGGGCCTTATTTTTTTAATATTTAAATATTAATTAAATAATATTTATTTTAATATTGCAAGAGATCTTTACCTAATAAGCACCAATTTCGCACTCAGTAATTTTTTGTTTGAGACTAAAATTACCATTTTGCCCTTTCTCTTTGTTCTTTATACTTAAATTAAGCAGGTTTATTTTTGTCTTTCAGCATTTTCGTAGATTGCACCACTTTAACCTTTTTGAAATGTGAAAAGTTGAACATTTTAACCTTTTGTGAGGAGCTAGATTTCTGCAAAATAACCACACCAGACAAGTTTGTGGGATTCACAATTTTTTTTTTTTTTTTTTTCGTTCTTATTTTATAGACGGCCTCGATATTATAAACAAATAATTTTATTTTTTTAAAAACACGTTGACTATTGATGGCCTCATGGCCGTTGTGCAGAAGGCCTCTATATTATAAAAAAAAATAATATATTTTTTTTTTTAAAGCATGTTGAAGGCCTTAAGAAAGTATGTTGGGGTCTTGATATTATAAACAAATAATAATATTTTTCTTAAAGCATGTTTAGAGCCTCAAGAAAGCATGTTGAGAGCCTTTATGCAAATTTTTTTGGCCTTATTAAAAAATATTTTGGGCCTTAAATTTTTCTTTTTGGGCCGTAAAAATCTGGGGCTATAGGCGCTGGCCTAACTCGCCTACCGATTAGGCCAGCCCTGTGATTAATGCCAAGAAATAGGTGAACAGTAAACCTACGCCTCCTCCTCGATTGCTTTTGATGATCATTGACAAATTGCATGTAAAGTCAATCAGGAGATCGGACATGAGAATCTTGTAGAGTATCTTGGCCAATGTGTTTCACGTTTTGTTGAGAAAACACACATAAATCTAGGGTATGTTCGCGAAAAGGACTTGAAAAATGAAGTGTACTGAAATTGTAGTAAATTTGATTAGTATGAAGAAGAAAAAAAAAAGTATGAAAAAGTGAAAAAAAAAAAAAAAACTATTTCGTAGTGATTTTTTTATTTGAATAATAATAAAAGGTGATTAATGTGATATAAAAAGTAAAAATGTTCATATTGATTTTGAGACAAATAGTACTCTTTTTTTTTTTTTTTTTTTTTTGAGTCTTTTGCCAAACACAACCCCAGTGACAAGTCATTGAGGTAAATTATTATCAACCCACATTATTTGCCCCGAAGCTCTCTCTCTCTCTCTCTCTCTCTCTCTCTCTCTCTATATATATATATAGAGAGAGAGAGAGAGAGAGAGAGAGAGCGTCATGCCTTCCTATGGAAATCACAGGCAAATTAGTTTTAAGATAAAGAGGAATGGCACTAATCCACCTATTCTCCTTATCCCATAATTTCTCCTTGCCACATAACTTACCTAAGTATCTCATGAAAACTAGACCTCTTCTTCTTGACCTAACTTTTGGCCCCGGCCTAACTCGCCTAGCGGTTAGGCCGGCCCTGCTATGATTAATGCCGAGAAATATGTGAACAGTAAACCTAAGTCTCCTCCTCCTCCATTGCTTTTGATGGTCATTGACAAATTGCATGTCAAGTCAATCAGGAGATTAGACATGAGAATCTTGTAGGGTATCCCCACCAATGCGTTTCACGTTTTGTTGAGAAAACACTCATAAATCTAGGGTCTGTTCGCGAAAAGGACTTGAAAAATGAAGTGTACTGAAATTGTAGTAAATTTGATTAATATGAAGAAAAAAAAAACTTATGAAAAAGTGAAAAAAAAATTATTTTGTAGTGATTTTTTTATTTGAATAATAATAAAAGGTGATTAATGTGATCTAAAATGTAAAAATGTTGATATTGATTTTGAGACAAATAGTAGTCTTTTTTTTTTTTGGAGTCTTTTGCCAAACACAACCCCAATGACTGACAAGTTATTGAGGTAAATTATTATCAACCTACATTATTTGCCCCGAAGCTATATATATATATATATATATATATAGAGAGAGAGAGAGAGAGAGAGAGAGAGAGAGAGGGCTTCATACCTCCCTATGGAAATCACAGGCAAATTAGTTTTAAGATAAAGAGGAATGACACTAATCCACTAATTCCCCTTATCCCACAATTTCTCCTTGCCACAAAACTTACCTAAGTATCCCATGAAAACTAGACCTCTTCTTCTCAACCTAACTCTAGGTGCCGGCCTAACTCGCCTAGTGGTTAGGCTGGCCCTGCTGTGATTAATGCCGAGAAATAGGTGAACAGTAAACCTACGCCTCCTCCTCCATTGCTTTTGATGGTCATTGACAAATTGCATGCCAAGTCAATCAGGAGATCGGACATGAGAATCTTGTAGAGTATCCCCGCCAATGCGTTTCACGTTTTGTTGAGCAAACACACATAAATCTAGGGTCTGTTCACAAAAAGCACTTGAAAAATGAAGTATACTGAAATTGTAGTAAATTTGATTAATATGAAGAAAAAAAAAATTATGAAAAAGTGAAAAAAAAAAAAAATTATTTTGTAGTAATTTTTTTATTTGAATAATAATAAAAGGTGATTGATGTGATGTAAAAGGTAAAAATGTTGATATTGATTTTGAGACAAATAGTAGTCTTTTTTTTTTTTTTTTTAGTCTTTTGCCAAACACAACCCCAATGACTGACAAGTCATTGAGGTAAATTATTATCAACCTACATTATTTGCCCCGAAGCTATATATATATATATATATATATATAGAGAGAGAGAGAGAGAGAGAGAGAGGGCTTCATGCCTTCCTATGGAAATCACAGGCAAATTAGTTTTAAGATAAAGAGGAATGGCACTAATCCACTAATTCCCCTTATCCCACAATTTCTCCTTGCCACAAAACTTACCTAAGTATCCCATGAAAACTAGGCCTCTTCTTCTCCACCTAACTCTAGGCGCCGGCCTAACCTGCCTAGTGGTTAGGCTGGCCCTGCTGTGATTAATGCCAAGAAATAGGTGAACAGTAAACCAACGCCTCCTCCTCCATTGCTTTTGATGGTCATTGACAAATTGCATGTCAAGTCAATCAGGAGATCGGACATGAGAATCTTGTAGAGTATCCCCGCCAATGCGTTTCATGTTTTGTTGAGAAAACACACATAAATCTAGGATCTGTTCGCGAAAAGGACTTGAAAATGAAGTGTATTGAAATTGTAGTAAATTTGATTAATATAAAGAAAAAAAAAATTATGAAAAAGTGAAAAAAAAAATATTTTGTAGTAATTTTTTTATTTGAATAATAATAAAAGGTGACTGAGGGGTCGACATCCATCCTCCTCACCTTATTACGTGTATGTGTGTGGCGGACAGGTGAGCTGAAAAGAAAAAAACTGGTTGCAAATACAGTAGCTTTTTGTCCCTCGCCCTCTCTCATGTATTGTGAAAAAACTAAAAAATAGAAAGCTTTTGACTACGTTTGATTACATTTTGTTTTCTATCTCCACTTTTGTGTTTTTAACGTAAATATTTTATAAATTATAATTCAAAAGATAAAATATTTCCCAAAATTACATTTTCACAGAAACACTTTCAACACAACAGTAAAAACTAAAAAAAAAGTCCCAAACACTTGATAACATGGTTGTAAATTAACCGGGGCAAGGTACTATAAAAGACTTTTCAATGATTGGTGGGTGGTTGTGGGAGCATATTTGTAGTGTTTCATAATTCATATATTTGATTACATGGGATGGATCATGTATCCTTCAAGACTTCAAGTGGACAAGTATTTTGTAATGAATTATGAATTTAATGTTGATGTAGTTTTGAGTTTTGTTTCTTTTTTTTATTATTATTTTGTTTTTGTTAGCTTTTTTTTATTATCTTTTTCTTTATTGCTATGATGGAAATGTTGACACATTTTAACCCTCAATCTCATTCATATTTTGATCATTTTGAAATAGAAATTTTAGTTTTGTCCCTACTTAGACTTTATGATTTATGAGGTATTGATGATGGCCAAGTGGCTTACTAGTAACCAAGCGTCCAAGCCAACCCCTCGAGTAGGTCCAACTTAATAGATTTTGAGGCCTAAGACAACAAATTTAGGTAGGGCCTTTTTTATATTTAAATATTTAATTATATGATTTTAATTTAAAAACATTCTTCTTGCTTTTTGCCCTTAATTTTTTTTTTTTTTTTTTTCCAAATGATTTGCAAAATTCATCTTTGTTATGAGGCATTTAATTTCAACAGATTACAGATATCATATTTTGTGTTGAAATATACATAATTCTTTTTTAGCAGAATGTCATTTGAGCAAAATTAAATTTCTTTATACTAAAAATTATTTTAATAAACGAACTTAGTTAGTATGCTTGCTTGTTTTAAGTTTAGGTGAAATCATGAGTTTAGTAATTTCTTTTGGAGTACAATTATGGTCACTTTCCTTTTTTTTTTTTTTTTTTTCTTATCCTTTATTAAATCCTTTAATATCTTGGAACTCAATTTTTTGCATTGACAGTATATAGATGTATTATTATTACAATTTTTTTAAAAAAATTTATAGTTTAGGGTTTTAACGGGTCGGGTCGGATCGGGTCTACCCGATTAGACCCAATTATTTTAAACAGGTAAAACGGATCGTGTCGGGTTACCTGACTATTTTTGTGTCATAATCGTGTCAGACCCGATTACCCATTTAGCTAAACGGGTCGTGTCTGTGTATAGGCTAATCATGTAACGGGTACCCGCAGGTCGTAATCGGGTCGTGTCAGGTATCCATTTTGCCACCCCTAGGCCGATCCATCCCCTAGGGCCATGAGGTGGCCAACCACCTTTTTTTTATTTTTTTTTATTTTTTATATATTTTATTTTATTATTTTGTTTTATATTTTTCAAAAAATTTTATATAATATTTTAATATTTTATTATTACTGGAACACGTAGCCTATAGATCTTGAATGACATTGAAGGACCAAATTTTAAAATTTTTTGGCTGGCAATTTTCTCCCCATTGCTGGGGATCTTGATCCGATGGTTGGTAGATCGGTGGACGACCGTGTAAGGTTGCTAGAGGTCGTGGCTGTAGAACGAATGTCAGTGGCAGTGGTGGTGTGCTGATGAGCAGCAGTGATGGCCGGTGAAAGACAGCGGTGGGTTGCACTAACTTGCACATGTCTTTTTTTGGAGTTCAAGTTATTAGCGCATAATGAAATTATTGCTAATTTGAGTTGAAATAACTTTACTTTTTCTTTTTTTTTTTTTTTTTAAAAAAAAAAAAAAAAAAGCAAATTAAAAATGATATATATGTTATTATCAAAAAAAAAAATTACGCAAATTTTGGAAATTAATGCTGGATTTTGGATAAATCATATTAAAATATATTATATTATTTTATATTAACTAATTATTAATCTCGCCCTTGCATAAGTATGATTTTAGATCCGCCACCGGCTGACGTTGATGGGCAGTGGACGGCTGGAGCCTAGAGGGGTGCTACTGACGACAAGCCATGGACCACTGAATGGGCTGGTTTGGCCCGAAACCCATGGATTGGGTCTATGACTAAGCCGAATCAGCCTTAAAGTTAAACCCGCCAGGTGTATCACGTGCTCATGGATAGGATAAGCACACACGAAACGCGTGAGTTATTGAGTTCCTATTACTATATATATATATAGAGCTTCACGCCTATAATATGGAAATCACAACCAAATTATACAACAATTTCTCCTTCCCACGTAACGTAACTTACCTAATTAAGTATCCCATGACAAACACACCTCATCTTCTCGACCACAAATGTGGGCAGTTCCAATGCTTTGCGGGCATACCAACTTCCCATTTACAAGTTGATCAGAGAAAATCCGCCAATTACCAGCCAAGCCTCTGGAGTTACGATTTTGTGCAGTCCTTGAACAATCATTATGCGGTAACGTCCATAAACCATGCACCCTCCCTTGATTTCTCTTTTTTAAAGTCCAAAAACTTTTAAGATGAAAAAGAATGATTAATATACATAATATATTTCTCAAATTGTTATCATGCATGCAGGATGAAAAGTACAAAGATAGGGCAAAGAAGCTGGAGGAGGATGTGAGGAGTATGATTCATAATGAAAGTGCCGACTTATTGGCAACTCTTGAACTGATTGATGATGTTCAACGGTTAGGTTTGGGATACCGATTTGAGAGGGAAATAACAAGAGCCCTTGACAACTATGCATCTTCGAAAGGCTGTAATGATGAAAGAATTGACAAGTGTCTCCATGCTACTGCTCTAAGCTTTAGGCTCCTCAGACAACAAGGCTATCAAGTTTCTCAAGGTACGTATATGATACAGTCGCTAATTAAGCTTCTTGATTTCATTTCCCATGTTCATCTCACAATCTTCTTATATCATATTTGTATGAAACACAGCTGTATTTAACAGTTTCAAGGACGATAGTGGAAATTTCAAGGAATGCCTTACAAAGGATGTCAAAGGAATGTTGAGTCTATATGAAGCTTCTTATCTTGCCTTTGAAGGAGAAAACCTCTTGGACGAGGCCACAACATTCACAAGAATGCATCTCAAGGACCTCAAAGGAGATGTCAGCAAAAGCATGGCTGAACAAATTAGTCATGCATTGGAGGTTCCATTGCACCATAGAATGCTAAGGCTAGAAGCTCGGTGGTATATTGAGGCATACAATAAGAGGGAAGATGCAAATTCTCTTCTACTTGAACTTGCAAAGTTGGATTTTAACATAGTGCAGTCTGTGTTTCAAAGAGAACTTCAAGATATGTCAAGGTAAGAAATGTTTGAAGTATTTGTTCGCATAAGTAATTAAGGTAGACTTTTGTTAAAAGTTGAAAATTGACTTTTCCATGACTTGAATGTTAAGTTGAAAACTTATTTGGTTTCACTTTATGACTTTTAGGTGGTGGAAAGATATGGGTCTGGCAAACAAGTTGAGCTTCACCAGAGATAGATTGATGGAATGCTATTTTTGGACAATAGGAATGGCCTTTGAACCTCAATTAAGTAATTTTCGTAAAGGGTTAACGAAACTGGCTGCTCTTGTTACCACCATTGATGATGTCTATGATGTTTATGGTACCTTGGATGAATTAGAGCTATTTACTGATGCAGTTGAAAGGTTAATTCTTGATAACTCTTCCCTTTCCCCTTTCCTAACCCTACCCCACCTCCACCCCAACCCAAAAAAATAAAATAAAAATAAAAATATGAGACAAAAAGAGAGAAAAACTAGGAATGTAATGGAATCCCTTACTTATAACTTTTATGTTATACAACTAAGAAAATCATACTCTTAATTTCTCGATGCATGGTGTTTTCAGATGGGATATCAATGCCGTGAAAAATCTTCCCCACTATATGAAGTTATGCTTCTTAGCTCTCTACAACACTATTAATGAGATGGTATATGAAACACTTAAGGAGAAAGGAGATAACACCCTTCCATACCTAACAAAAGCAGTATGTGCAACAATCCTATTGGTTTTTTATTTAGATGAATAGAATTTCCTTTGAAATATTAAACCTAACAGTCTTGGGGCTTCTTCTTTTTATTTTAGTGGGCTGACCTGTGCAAAACATTCCTACAAGAAGCAAAGTGGAGTTACAACAAAGAAATGCCAACTTTCAAGGACTATCTTGACAATGCTTGGCTATCGGTTTCGGGGGCGATTGCCCTTGTTCATTCTTATTTTTTCTTGAATCAAGAGTTCACAAAGCAGGGACTTGAGGGCTTAGAAAAATACCACGACCTTCTGCGTTGGCCTTCAATTATTTGTCGACTTTGCAATGATCTCAGTACTTCAGCGGTATTCATTTTACAGCATTCCATAGTGTCTTTTGTGTTGAATGAATTTTAAGGTCTATATGATCATCTTTGGAAGCACTACTTCAGACTAACATATTTAGCTGCTTATTTGAAATACAGGGAGAGTTAAAGAGAGGAGAAACTGTAAATTCAATTCATTGCTACATGCGTGAAACTGGTGTTTCCGAGGAAATTGCTAGCAAACACATGAGAAACATGATTGATAGGACTTGGAAAAAGATGAATGAAGAGCGAGTAGTTGATTCTCCATTTGGGGAAGATTTAGTGGTAACAGCAATCAACCTTGCTCGGATTGCTCAATGCACATACCAATATGGAGATGGGCATGGAGCACCAGACAAAAAAGCAAAAAATCGAGTCCTGTCATTAATAATAGAGCCTGTTTGAATCATTGAGAAATAGACCTTTCTCTATCAATTTCAAACATGTACGTGTGGCAAAGATGTGTGCCGAAAATGAAAAACTAGTTGCAAATAAAGTAGCTTCTGGCTACGTTTGATTACATTTTTGTTTTCTATCTCTAATTTTGTTTTTTTTTTGTTATTTTTTGTTTTTTTTTTTTTTTTTAACATAAGTATATTTATACATAACTCAAAACTAATAAGCCTAATTTTTGGGTTGAGTTGTGTCGTCTTAGCATGCTATATTATAAACTCGCTCAAAGACTATCCAAAATATCATTTTTTTTTTTTTTTTAATGAATTCCAATTATGAATCTCCCCAACAACATAAAATACTTATGGTTTCACTCAAACACTATAGATAAAAAATAAAAAATAAAAATAAAAATAGGGAAATTGGTAAGCGCTAGCAGTAGTCGACACAGGTACATTGACTTCAGAGACGGACGTACTTGGACTGTTGAGTGGACACGTCAACCTGCCTCATTTGTAAAAGTGGTATATGAATATACTTTAGTACACTTTTTCAGTTCGACCCTTGCCAGTTGCCTTTTAAAAAAGGAGTCTAAAAATATAGTTCACAAATATAGTTCATATAGCAAAAAAAAAAAAAAAAAAAAAAAAAAAAGTGTTCTAAAATGAATTTGATCTAAATTTACATCAAAATTGATGATATTTGTTAGTTAATAAACAAGTTTTATCTCCAAAACTTTATCGAACATAAGAAAAAACAGTTGAAAATATAACTTCAATGTTATGAGCATAATGTAGTTCATTGTCAGACTTTCGAGGAATATTAATTTTTTTGAAATTGTGTCAAATATTTTGGTAAGCACCAAAATATCGAGATGTTGTATAATGCGAACCAATTAGTAATAGAACATAGCAAAGGATAAATCAAATACTTCAAGAGAAAAGTGATCTCCAATGGCTACTTCGAGAGGGACAACATGTCTTTTCGAGAGGCAAAAGTTATCGGTTTTCAATTTGTTTTGAAAAAAGTTTTGCAAGCTATGGAGGGCAAGGGAGTGGTCTGTTGAAAAAGAAGCCATGCATGTGAGAGACGTGAGTCACAATTGGCTTTGATACCATGTTAAACCATCACTTTTCTCAACAACTTAAACTTGAAGGAAAATGTAAATTTAATTACTTAATTATTACTTTAACAATTGCAAATCCAGCAAATTAGTACAGTACACTTGTAACAGAAAAGACAACAAGTAAATTTTCTTATATTTTCATTTGGCAAGACTATATATATATATGAAGAAGAAAAGAAGCTCGTATAGTAAAGGCATCACAATCACACGTCCCTGCTACCATTTATTGAATTCATTGATCACATTTTAACGGTCTTAAAATTAAAGGATCTAATCAACTAATTCCAACTTCGAAAACTTCACTTACACTCCTAGAAAAATAAGTAGTTTTGTAATCATAATATCATAATTTAAAAATTTGTAATGTCAATATCTCACGTTGCAACTCATTTTAATTCTACCCATTTTATTTTTATTAAAATGCCCCATTTAAAAGAAAATAAAGTAAAAATTGAAAAATACCTTGGACTCACCCACAGCATGAACATGGGTCAGTCTACGGCCATGCCGTCGGTCACCAGAATTTTCACTAAATTAGGAAGGGGGGAGGGCATTGTAATAAATAAAAATTTTTTGAAGAAATTAAAAAAGGCTAAAACGTAGGATATCTACATCAAAATTTTTTAAATTTCTAACTTATAATTGTAAAATCACTTATACTTCAAGGGGTGCAAGGGAATTTCAGCTATATGAAAACAATTGCTAGGTATTCAATAGTCAATGAAGTTATAGACAAGACTTCCAGCTTTCAAAAACAGTCCAAAAATCATATTTAAGATTGCATACTAAGAACATTAGACTGGAAGCATCTGTCCAATCACTTCCATAAAGCAATGCTGTTTCTCGTCTCCAGTAGTAATGTGTAGTAGCGAGTAGAGCTGTCATTTGTCCGCCCATTCTTTTTTTTTTTTTTTTTTTATAATTTTTTTAATGTGAGATTTACATTCACAATATAATTTATATTTTAGGATCATATGAGTCATGCTTAACCTTCAAACTTTTTTTTTTTTTTTTTCGCACGAGTAATGTTAGGAAGATGACTTTTTATGTATTTTTACACGAGTAATGTTAGAAAGATAACTATTGTCATCTTTGTGTCTTTTTATTAGCCAAAGAATAAAATTTGGCTAATATGTTGTGAATGACTTAAATTTCTCAAAGTCATGTGTTGCTGTTAGTATTTTGTTTCTCCTTCTTCTAGTCCAAGTGAGAGTTGCATGTGAGGTGAGGTAACTTCTATCATCAATTCTAGTTGTCGTTTTGACTTTTTTGTCTGATTTGACTCACGTTAAATCTTGTAAGATAGACCAGCACTGCGAAACTGAGAGTTTGTTTTCCTCACATATTGGTCTGCCGCACGCCACCAAGAGAAAATTAAAGAGTTGTCGCTATTGTTATGTTTTTTTTTCTTCACGTGAGAGTGAGATTTGAGTTCTAGATTTTAAGAGGTTTTCTCTTTATTATTTTTTGTATTTCATCTTTTTGATATAAATTTGTTGAGTTTGAATGTAAGATTGTTAAACTAAACCAAAAAATCTTATTATAATCTATGATTGGATTATTTTTATTCTGTTCTTTTCTTCTTATTTGGGGATCCTAACGACAAATTGGTATTATAGCTTTTTTTTTTTTTTTAAAAAAAAAAAAAAAAAAAATTTGTAAAATGAAAATTTGAAGTAAAAAAGTTTGATGGTTAGAATAATTTCAATTTTTAGCGCATTAATATACGAACTTTGTTGCGCCTACAAGGCTTTGCGAAGATTTTGGATGGTGAGGCGCCATCAACATCATCAAAGGGAGAACATGCAGAACTTGATCAAGAACAAGCTCACAGTGCAAATTTTGTTGTCTTTCTCATATGGAGTTTTAAGAGAAGTCGCCAATGAATGAACTGCCACTGAACTTTAGAAGAAACTAAAAAGCTCGTATGTGAAGAAGCTAGTCTCTCACTAACCGAATGTATTTAAAGCAACGGTTATATACATTAAAATGTAGTAAGGTA
Source organism: Corylus avellana (assembly GCF_965113065.1). Lineage (NCBI taxonomy): Eukaryota > Viridiplantae > Streptophyta > Magnoliopsida > Fagales > Betulaceae > Corylus > Corylus avellana. Next base: position 4,472,763 of record NC_142494.1, read on the forward strand.
CACATCTTTGTGATCATTTTTATGAATTTAACAAATTCTTATGGACTTGAAATATTGATATTCAAGTTGATGATGAGGATAACGTGGAGCTAAGTAAACAAGCTAGGTAGCTAGTTAAAGAGGTCGATCATCACTTTTTAAAATTTTGAAAATATTACAATGTATTACAGGTTAGAATATTATTCTAACATATAAAATATAAAATATTCTAACATATAAAATATTACATGTTAGAATATTTTATATTATTCTAGTTTATTATGTTGCCTTATATGTTCTAGGGTTTAGTCTAGAGTTTTTTGCCAACTACTTCTTCTCTCACTATATATAGAGAGCTATGTAAGCATATCATATAATATATATCAATATAATATCAATCATTATCAATACAATGTATTCCTATATGCTTCTGCTCTCTCTCTCTTCTCTCTCTCCTTCCTCCGCTCTAATATATTCAACAATATATTTAACATGGTATCAAAGCCACTTTCTTGTAGCCTCCAATAAACGTCATTGACATTTCTCGGCGTTCCCTTTGGCGATATCAACATTCCGATTGTCCGCATGCTGCCAAGCGCTTCGCTGCTGTAAATCTCTTCCCCTCCTTAACCGCATTGTAATCTGGAAAATTAATCCCAGAATCAAGCTTGCAAGGCACAGATCTATTGATCTGTGGAAGACCTGTCAGCAACAGACTCCGAACGCCCCACCACACTCCTCCACGCTCCTACACATGCCACCACAAAGCGCCGATAGCCTCGATAGCCGTGCCAAACGACAAATCAGATGTCGAGAAGTTTAGATCCATCAAGATCACCGTCGTCCAAGCTTCCACGCACCGTCATGCACGTCAAGAAGGTTCTGTCGTCTACCACATGCCGCTGCCATTCCGCCACATGCCACCATGTCAAGGGGATCATCCTAGTTTCTACACCGCTCCATAGATCCAGCACCAACGATCAGATCTCCACTAAGAACACCGCCATTGGACATCGGACAAGCGGCCATGCGTCGACAGAAGCTCCCGCGCATGGGATTCATGTGCCAAGGCATGGCCGCCAATGAAGGCGCGTGTACCACATGCAACAGCGTCTTCTTCTCCTTCCAGCAGCCACGTGGCATCCTCTCAACGCGCCACGTTCGCCCTAGATCTACTCTCCAACCCGATCCAATACCGATTCTAACGGGGCCATTAGGTTCTAAATCGGTCCAACCGGGTCAATTCCGGATCCATCCAAGGCATCTCTAACCAAATCCAAAACAGGTTTCTAATCGGGTCATCAGGTTCTAAACCGGGTCAATCCCTACAACCCGGTCCAAATAGTCAACCCAGTTCACTGTGTTAGACTCGGGTCATATCATTTTCGGGTAAGATCATATTCAATGGTCCATGAGTTTTGGCCTATTTTGGCCCAATCAAACCGGCCCAATTTAATCTAGCCTATATGGCTCTCATCCAAGTTCAAGCCCAACATTTTGGGCCCAGTTGCCCCCATCAGCAATAAGCAGCCAGCTGCTGCCACCGCCATCCGTATACCGCCACCGGCTGCCCAACTCCAGCCACCACTCTGCCGACTTTACTGGTGACGAAATAAAAAAATTCTCTTCATTTCCCTTTCTTTTTCCCAAACTTAAGCTTGCACCTTGAGTTTGAGAGGGAATGTTAGAATATTTTATATTATTCTAGTTTTTTAGGTTGCCTTATATGTTCTAGGGTTTAGTCTAGGGTTTCTTGCCCACTACTTCTTCTCTCTCCATATATAGAGAGCTATGTAAACATATCATATAATATATATCAATATAATATCAATCATTATCAATACAATGTAGTCCTATATGCTTCCGCTCTCTCTCTCTTCTCTCTCTCCTTCTTCCGCTCCAATATATTCAACAATATATTTAACATTACAAATTAGGTGAAAGTTGGTGGAGGAGAAATTTTTAATATTGCCTAATTTTTCTGTTTGAAAATGACTTGATTTCTCAACTCTTTTATTTATTGGCTTTTTTTCCTCGCACGTCTTATCTCTTTAGCTTACTTAATAGAGAAGCATTTTGTTTGCTTCACCATGAAGCAGTTGAACCACCAAGCAACTTTCTTCAATAGGAAGCTTTCTTTTCCTTAACTGTGAAGCACCTAGGCCGAACTTCCTCTTCTATATATAGCCATTTGGCCATTTTTGTAGAGCTGGGCAGTAGCTCTATTTTGAGTTAAAATGTGGTAATGTGCTGTAGCTTGTGGGTTAGAGAGAAAAATTGAGAGGTGAGAGGGCAGCAGGGCAGCACCTCCGTGTGGTGTAGACAAATAGAGAGAAAAAGAGGCAGCAGCTCTTAGAGAATTAAGAGATTAATTTCTCTTTTGTAATTTAATTCTCTTTTGTATGCTTGTGAGCTTGGGTGTATTGGGGCTTTTGGGTTTGAGTGGTTTTGTTTGTATTACACTTTGTACTCCACCTTTTGTTAGTTAATTTCTCTTGGATCGTCTCTGCCAGTGGATATAGCCTTGTCAAGCCGAACCACTTAAATCTTGATATCTTGTATGACTGATTGTTGTATTCTATTCTGTTATTTTTCTGCTTCATTGTTAATCCTATAATTGTTTTATCTCAACATTTTCTATTTCCCTTCTTGTTTCCTCATGTATTTCCTGATCCGTTTTCCTTGCTCCATGGTCCATATGAGCATGTTGATCTAGGACGTGAAATTGAAGGAACGGATTCTCCTCGACCTCCTAATTTAACAATAATTAGTATTTTACATGTCCTAAAGTTTAGTGTAATTAGTATTTTAACAAAGTTTAGTGTAATTCATCGACCATTTAATTTAAACATCCTTTGTATATAGTAAATTATCACATAAACATCGCCAAAAGGCATCACTAATGACCACCAACTCCTTATTATCACGTTGCCAAAAGGCATCATTAATGACCACCAACTCCATGGTTCATAAGGAGTGGACAACTCTCTCTTATCGAACCGGATTTATAAAATGAGTTAGGCCCAAGAATTTCTTTACTAACTTCCTCATGTGTCCATAGGCACGATACACGTTGGGTGCGAATAATTGTAGGTGGGAGACTTCCATTTTTGTAATTTGGAAATTTACTTGCATCGTTAGAACCCTTAGGCTCACCTTAAATGGGCCTGTCTTTGCTCCACTCACCCTGCCTTGGCTGATTCAGGGTTGACCGTCCAAATATCCCATGGTATACTGCCCATGGATCTTTTCTTTGACACTTACAGCCCAGGATCTCCTTTATGAGCTTTGTAGCCCAATGGTGTATAAGGGCTAGGGGTGAAAAGGCGGTTGTGGTTAGTAGTTAGTGGCTAAAACTGCTAACCACAACTACCTCCGCTAACCGCTAGGCGGTTAACCACCCGATTAGCGATTAATTAAACTAGTTAGCGGTTAACCGGTTTTTTTTTTTTAAAAAAAAATTGGGTTTAGCTAAACTCACCAAGGGAAGTTCCTTGGGCAAGCGTGAACTCACGAGTACTCTAGCTGGGCTAAAAAGCCAGCTAGCTTGCACATGGGCCAAAAAGCTTGCTTATATAAATTTTAAACTTTAATAAACTAACACAGCTAAAAAGCTAGTTAGATTACACATGGGCTTGCACCAAGTTGTGTGTTTGCTTCTGGCTAACCCATCCTATTTATAGATAATAAATGTTGAGTGGTTGCTTTAGCTGAGCAATGTGGGACAACTAGTTTTGTGGGAAAACTAAGGAGAATTCTGCTCTACAGACTGCACTGAGGACGAGCCACTTGCTCAAACAAATTCTTTATTCTTTCCACCTAAATGAACAAGCTTTTTTTTTCTCAAACAAATCAAATGCTTTGTTTAAAACCCTCACAGTTCTCGCTAGTAGCCACCACCAAGAACTCTGCACTGTAAACTTCCATACTTCCTTCTAAGGTGGTCTTGATAAATGGAGACTCAAAGGATTGTAAGTTCTTTTCTTCTAAAGAGAAGCATAACAATCTTCTCTTTCAAGAATCACGTAGGGAATGGAGTGTAGATTATGCAAAGATTCTATGCGCTTTCACCCCTCTCTGTCTTGCCCAGCCCCCCCTCTCGTCAATCACTCACCCTCTCCCTCAATCTCTCGAATCCCCCCCTATTTCTCACTGCCTCTTTCTCTTTCTCACTCTGTTTCTATCTCTGTAACGGGGATTAAATAGAGAAAGAGAAGAAGATGGAAGAAGGAGAAGAAAAGGGGAGTGGGTAGCATCGGCAGGGGAGGGGAAAAAGTATCATGGGCGAGGATCAAACCCTGGTCACCCATATGACAGAAAGGAATACTTACCACTATACTACAATGCCTTATTGTTATGTAGGTAATCCCTATCCCAGCTTATGTAATTTGAACATAAGATATTATTCGAACAAAAAAAAGAAAAAAGAAATCATAACAGGCCAAAGATGCCCACAAAAAGAGGCTTAATATGTTGTTGTTCACAATTACCTATCTAAATTAATAGACAAATAATTGAATGTTTTACCAGCAAGTGCACAAGGTCAACATAGTAGTATAGTGTGCAAATATGGGGTCATTCCCACAAGGATTGCTGAATCTTGTCTAAAATCAATTCCCAAAATAAAATAAAACAGTAAAATGGATTTAAGTTAATAATGATAAAAAAAGTAGGGCTTTGATATCCACCAATAATTATATTTAGCTACTATATCAATATGCCAATGTTTTGATCATGTTATGAATATATAATGTTTTTCAACCTAAGGGCATTGGTGTCTACTCCTTAAGCTATTGATTTTCCTAAGCAACGAATCAGGCATGAATGTCTACTCTAATTCTTTTCTTTCTTAAAGGATTTAGCATTAGTGTCTACTAAGTTGTTCTTTAAGAAAGCATAAAACTGTAGAAATTGACAAACACATGAGGCCTAGGGCATGCGTATCTACTCCCGGTTCCCCATGTTGATTAACCCAAGAACCCGGTGTGGATTTCTCTTGTTACTTATGTTAAACCCAGGACTCGGTCATCCAAATTGATTTAACTAACTAGTCCATACCACATACACATGTTGATTAGGCACACACATATGAGGAATTCATGAAAGTAGGTATTAATCAAGTTAGACATCATAACAAAATCATCACAAAGGCGCCAATATTGAATATTAACAAAACATAACTAAGGCTTCAATCTAGCCCTACTAAATAAATTAGTTACACATGAAGTTGATGTTAAACATCTTCATAAAAGAAAATAAAAGAATATACTCGAAACTTGAACTTGAGAGCTCCAATTCTTCTCCTTCACAAGCCTACTTATTCTAGAGGCTTAAGGGTCTATTTAGAGGCTTTAGAAGTCCTTGACAAATTAGTAAACTTATGAATTTTCGTAGGGTTTCAAACCTATTACAATTGGGAGTTGAAAAACCCTAATATGAAAATAATACTATTCTGGCCGCAGCTTTGATGTGTCTTCTGCGCACGGGTGCAATCGATCGCAACCCGTGCGCTTCTATTGTGCGCTCGAGCGCTCGTGGCCGCTTCATGCTTTGTCTTCTCTGGTACTGCGCTCGATCACCGGGAACCTGTGATCGATCGCAGTGTCAAGGGCTCCAACTTTTCCCAATTTCTCTCTTTGAGCCCAAATCTTCCAGTTTTACTTTATTTTCTTCGAAAAGCCTACAAAAGTATGGAAAACACAAAAATGAATTAAAATTGCCTAATTAACTAAAACTAAAGGATTAAAACATGTAAGGTAAGGGCTGAAAATATGAATATTTTAGTATTTAACACACCCACAAATTTACATATTGCTAGTCCCTTAGCAATACGAAACTAAAAACAAAAGTGAAAAACAATGAACAAAAAGATAAATCCATCTTTCGTAGGATGTACGATTGCAGTTAGCATATGCAACAAGCCTTTTAAACCTCTAGGAATTCCCTAGAGGACGAGTGAAGTATCGTGAGGGTTTTCCAGAAATGTTACCCACAAACATCATGCACAGTTCATGTTATCCCAGAAATTAAAGTATCACTTCAAGATAAAGATTTTCATTCATTAGCAAGCTTAAAAAGATGAACTCCATCTTCATAATGAATTGAAATTTCAAAATTCAATTACTTACAAATGACATGCGAAATCATCACAAGTTTAAAATTTATGTACAGTGAATTAGCACAAAATTATGAGGCTTCCAAATCTTTCCAATATGTAATGTCTCCATATCTCAAAATTCATTGAAATCCCTAGTAGAATGAACAATAATGGCATATTTCTTTTTGTTTTTGTTTTTGTTTTTTTTTTTTTTTTTTGGTCAAGTTGTGCAATGTTTGGTTTCCTTAAGCTTTTCTAATTGACCCTTATAGCGAGTGTTAAGTAATGACTCCCAAACCAGATGGCTTTAGGGCATTAGGTGTAGAGACACCCCTAAGAACCTACTAACTCGAGTCAAAAAAGCTACAAAACCAAACTAACCATGACATTGATTAAATCAAAATTTTTCACCTTTTGACGTGAACACATTCATGTACTTAACAAATGAATGTGTTAAGCCATCAATGAATGTGTACTTAACACTGTGGCATATATATATACTTAACACATTCATTAGCAAGATGTCCAGTTACTCAGTGAAAAGCCATCAATGATCATATCCGACCTCACAGATTATGTGCTAATGTGCTTGTGTGATCAGATCAAACGTGTGATTTTTCAACTGTCCTCAACAAGTAACCAAACTAACAGATTCACTCATTAAATCATGTGTTCAAAATTTTAAGCTTACTGATGAATTCAAGCCACAATTCTTTCAGATTAACTTAAAATTTTAGGGCAAACATGAACATGCAAAATTTTTTTTTTTTTTTTTTTTTTCAAATAAACAAACAAACTCACAAACAAATAACTTGAAATTAGGACAAAGTGTGTGAACAATCATGTGTGCCCATACCCCCAAACTTAAATGAAACATTGTCCCCAATGTGTCTAAGTAAAGGAAAGAGTGTACCCGGGAGATGGTCAGTATTAGGAGTAAAACCAGCAGTCATCAAAACTTGATCTAGCTTCTTGGTGATAGCCTCAACTACTTGGTTGGCTATGTTTGGGGAATGGCCTGCTTCATACAAACTCTCCGTCTTGGGTGCTTTAGGTGCTGGTGCCCTTCGTCTGGCGGAAACCTGCTGAAGAGAATTGTTACTTAAGTTTTCAAACATAGACCATGCTTCATCTTCACTTTTCAACATGAATGTCCCCCCACAGGATGCATCTACCATTTTTCTATTGGACTCAGTCAGGCCATCATAAAAACACTGCACTAGCTGCCATTTTGCGACAGCGTGGTGTGGACATGATCTAAGCAAGGTCTGCAACCCATCCCAAGTCTCATGAAAATCCTCTCCCTCGTACTGGGAGAATGTAGTGATGGCTCTCCTAGTATCATTGGTCATGCCTATGGGAAAGTACTTCTTAAGAAATTCTTGTTGCAATTGCGCCCAAGAAGTGATAGAATTGGGTGTTAAGGACTGGAACCAATGTTTGGCTTTTTCCTTGAGGGAGAAAGGAAAAAGACGCATCCTTAGGGCATCCTCAGTGAATCCATTCATTTTAGTGGTCTCGCAGATTGATTCGAAATCACCGAGGAATTCATAAGGATTTTCAGTGCTAAGCCCTAAAAAGGAGGGTAAACTGCGTATAGTGCTAGGCTTAATTTCATAATGGGTTGCCGTAATTTCCGGCAACCGGAGACATGTGGGAGTAGTGTAAGTGGTAGGAAGATAGTGATCTTGCAATGCTACGTGGTTACCGTCCCCCATGGTCTCAGTGGAACGCTCTTCTAGCAAATTAGAGTTCTTTTGGGATCTAATTTGTCTAAAAGTGCGTTCAATTTCAAGGTCGCAAGAAATTAATGGAAAAGATAAAGAACGACGACCTAGCATAAACTAAACAGAAATTTAAAAGAAAACAGAAAAAAAAAAAAAAAAAAAATTAAGCTAAAACAGAAAGCAAACAAGCTCACAAACGGCCTTAGTGTGCACTTAGGGTCTGGATGCAGGATGCCGCAAGTGCACTCGATCGCACGGTAGGGTGCGTTCGATCGCAGTCACAGAGAAGGCAGCTTACGGACCTGTTTGCAGTTTCTGAAAAAGAATAAAATCAACGCAAAAACAGAATTAAAATTTATCAACTTAAAACAGGAAAATAATTTATTAAGCTAAAGTTAATCTCTAAAATTTGACAATAAAACCGTTAAGCAGCCCCCGGCAACGGCGCCAAAAATAGATGTGGTATTTTTGTGACCAAAAATATCAATTATAAAAATAACCACTCGCAATAGGACGAATCTTTGTAGGATACGGCTATAGAGAGGGTGTCGAACCTCAAGGACTGCAGGGGTTTTATTATCAAAATTTGAAAGATTAAAATTAACTTAATTAAAAAGATGTTTGATTTGATTTTCTTTAAAACTAAAGTGCATGAAAATAAAAGAGATATAAAATAAGAGAGAGAATGTAGGGTATTGACTTCACCTCTATCCGCACAACAATGGCTAATCATAATTAATCCCAGAAATTCATTCTATACATGTTATAAATAAACAAGAAACTACCTTATTAAAGAATAATCATAATCTATCTTCGGTTGGCACGGATCGTCCACCTAACCACTAAGATGCGGTACGACCCGTCTTCCCTAGGTATAAATTATCAAATTCTATAACAGGATACATATAATCAATGAATAAGTATAACCCATCTTCGGTTGGCACAGACTGTCTACCTAAATTACACTAAACTATGGTGTAGTACAATCTGTCTTCCCTAGGCATGGCCTATCAAATCCTATTGATCATATGTCAATTAAACCCATTATATAACCATCATCCTCATAATCACAGAAAACAAGAATGATTTGAGATCAATAAAAGTAAAATACTTTCTAAGACAAGAGAAGAATTTCACAAATATTGATATTGGAATTTAAGAACAATTGCATTTAATAATTAAGAACATAAATCAATTGTAGCAATCCTCATAGTTATACAATCAACATGCATAAATTGAAAATCTAGAAATTAAATACAATCAAACCATTGTGCTTGGATAGGGTTACATCAACACCCCACGAAGGGGTTTAGCCGCTCATGATCTTCTAAGCTCCAAAGACTATTTTACTGAATTTTTGCTCTAGAAGCGGTGTGTTTTTTCTCAATGCTTAGAGGCCTATTTATAGGGCTTAGGAGAGTCCTAGAAGCCCTAGGAATCCTATAAATTTCGGAGATTTAAGTCCAAATCCAATTATGATAAAGAAAACCTAAGTCCAAATCGGAATAGGATTCGCCCAGAATTGCGTTCCTATCTTACGGGGCAATTTTGGCAATGCGGCGCTCCGAATTAGGAAAATGCTATTTCACAATGATTTGTAGAAATTTGAGTTAGCTTTCCAGTACCGCTTGAATCACCTCAATCGGATATTTGAACGGAAAGTTATGGTCAAAATACCGAGACGTATGCAGAATCCAAAATTGAATCCAAACCGATTTTGACTCCAATTTGAGAAATTCCGAATTAATCCTTTTCTTTATTTGATTTAAACTTAACCATGATTGGTTAAGTTTAACCATATCTTCTAGGTCTTCTCAAAGTGTGCTTTTAAGCCCAAAATCAATGGAATTAATTGCATCTTGATTTATATCCTGAAAACACAAAAACAAAACAAAATCAAACAAATAACAATGCTAAGGAATTAACATATGTAAATTAAGGGGCTTGAATGTGCAACATTCGACGCTTATCACACCCCCAAACTTACATATTGCTAGTCCCTTAGCAATACAAAACAGAAAATAAACTGAAAAACAAAAAGATAAGTCCATCTTTCGTGGGATGTACGATTGCATTTAGCATATGCAACAAGTCTTTTAAACCCCTAGGCATTCCCGAGAGGACGAGTGAAGTCTCGTGAGGGTTTTCCAGGAATGATACCCACAAACATTGTCATCATTATGTCATTCAAAAGGATAAAGCATCGCAAAAATAATGGTTCTCATTCATTAACAAGCTTAAAATTATAAACTTCATCTTCAAAATTCCAAGGAATTTACAAGTCAAATCACTTACAAATGGCAGATTGAGATACATAAATTTCAATTAGTGCAAAGTGAACTAACACATAATCATGAGGCTTCAAAATAATTCCAGTATGAATGAATCAACATCTCAGAATTTATTGGACTTCATATCAAATGAAACAACCAAGGCATACATTTTTTTTTTTTTTTCCTTTTTTCTTGTTGTAGGCTTTGCAATGCTTAGCTCCCTTAAGCTTTCTAGTTGACCCATGTATCGAGTGTTAGGCCAATGTCTCCCAAACCAAATGGCTTTAGGGCACTAGGTGTAAAGACACCCCTAAGGACTTACTAACTCCAGTCAAAAAGGCTACGAAGCTAAGCTAGCCATTTTATTAATCAACCCAAAAAAACTTCACTTTTTGACGCGAACACTCACTGCTTAATGAGGCAAGAGGTCCGGTTACTCAGTGAAAAATTCAAACTTGAATTTTTATTTTTATTTTTTATTTTTTTCTTTTCTTTTATACATATATATCATGCCAAAGTTATTCATCCAATATGCCACCCAACAGAATTCAAGACATTGAAAACAAACATAATTGGTCTCAAAATTCATACCTCATAGACATGTGCTAGTGTGCTCAAGATAGATTTAAATTGAAACAAGAAGCATCTCATGTTGCCAAAAGTAAGTAACAAGACTTAAAATCCCTAAGTCATATGATCATGTGTTCATAACTTTAAGCCTATCAATGAAATTTAAACCAAAATCAAAGCTCAACCATATGCTTAAGAATGACATAACAACAAAAATGGACCGTGTTTTGTTTTTCCATACCCCCAAACTTGAATCATACATTGTCCCCAATGTATGTATAGAACTAAAGAATAAGATCAAGAGTACAGAAATACCTGAATGAGCAGATGTGGGCATATCATACCCCCAAACTTGTATGCAAAAACACATGTCCTGAAAAACAAAGTGATACTCCAACCAAATACCAATCAAGTGCACACATTGTTGTAAAAAGATAAACAAAGAATGAAGCAACAATGGATAAAATAAACCTGGATGGAGATCATATGCCCTGGTGGAGTGGGGGGTCAAGCGCACAGGGCCTGCACTTGATCCTAGGAGGTATTTCTCAATGTAAGTCCGAGTCCCGAAGGATCTTACCTCGATCCTTCAGAAGTCCAATCAAGCTCTTTCATCCCTTCTTCTTTATGATCATGTAGCACTCCACAAGGAGGAGGATTCTTCTTAACATCCCGAAACTGCCTCTCCCAGCGAATAGGTCTTGATGCTCCCCATGACAATGTTCAGGGTGTTTGTCCCGAACTGGTTTCATGATCAACCTCTTGTCTCTATGGGAGTTCTCAAAAACTGGGGTAGCCAGAGAATTTGCCAAAAAATTGTCCACCCCAATGAAATCAACTTCAGCAACTTTTGAATGAAATATGTCCCCTGTGGGGTTGTCATCAGGTGGTGGAGTACTTGAAGTGAGAGGCATTGGCTCCGGTGGGTTGCTCCATGATGGGGCTCTAGATGGAGGATCAGGAAGTGGGTCTTCAACAGTTTCTCCAATGTCATCCAAGAGGTAACATGCATTTTGATCAGGCGCATTCTGGAAGGCATTGAAGATGTTCAATCTGATATTCATATTTCCAAAGGAGATCTTCATTACTCCGGTTCGGCAATTTATGCATGCATTGGCTGTGGCAAGGAAAGGTCGCCCAAGGATGACAGGAATTTGCTTCTCTGGATTTGGGACCGGTTCTGTGTCCAGAACTATAAAGTCAACTGGATAGTAGAACTTGTCCACCTTGATAATGACATCCTCCACAATCCCGCGGGGTTTCTTGATCGAGCGGTCAGCCAATTGCAAGACAGTACTTGTCGGTTTCAATTCCCCTAGGCCCAGTTTCTGATATACCGAGTATGGAAGCAAATTAACACCAGCTCCTAAGTCGAGGAGAGCTCTCTCAATCTCGGTGTTTCCGATGACGCATGAAATTGTAGGCGCTCCAGGGTCTTTGAACTTTGGAGGAGTGTTATGCTGAATCAGAGAGCTTACTTGCTCGGTGAGAATGACCTTCTTGGGAATGTGCTTTTGATTCTTCCTCTTTTGAGTGCATAGGTCTTTGAGAAACTTTGCATAGGCTGGAATTTGCTTGATGGCCTCAAGGAGTGGGATGTTGATTTGAACCTGCTTGAAGGTTTCCATCATGTCTTGTATCTTCTCTCCTTGTTTCCCGAAGTGGGAAGGTGCCTTGAGACGTTCTGGGAAAGGGGCCTTAGGCTCATATGGTACCTCAGGAGTGGGGGTAGATGATGAAGATGCATCGATGCTTACTTGTTTACCCTTGTCCTGATGCAGATTCTGTGGGGCCTCGATTTGCTCATCCTTCTTTTCTTCCACATGATTGTCAACCAGTCTTCCGCTTCGCAATGTGGTGACGGCTTGAACTTGCTCCAGCTGAGATGTGCTTCCTTCTACCACGTATAGTCCCCTAGGGTTGGTCACTGGCTGACTTGGAAGCTTTCCTTCTTCCCTCCTGTTGAGGGTATTGGCAAGTTGTCCAACTTGAGCTTCTAGTTTGGCAATGGAGTGGGTATGTGAGTTTACTCTTTCCTCTTGAGATTGGATTGACTGCTTTATCTCGCTGGTTAGCTCATTCACTGCTTTTAGAATCCGATCCTCAAAATTAGACTCTAATGGAGACTGGTAGTGCTGCTGTGGAGGCCGGTAAGTGAACTGAGGTTGGTAAGGCTGCCTGTTGGATTGAGCTTGATTGTATGGCCCTGGGGCTGAGTTGCCCGAATTTGAGTTCTTCCATGAGAAATTGGGATGATTTCTCCACCCGGGGTTGTAGGAATTGGAGTACGGATCATTACCTGGTTTGGAGAAAGCTGCATTAACCTGCTCATTAGCAACATCAATATAATTTCCAGCAAGAGGGCAATTATTTTCATGATGCATAGGACTTGAACAAAATGAGCAAGATTTATGTGGTGTGTGCCTGTGAGCAGTATTAGGAGTAAAACCAGCAGTCATCAAAACTTGATCTAGCTTCTTGGTGATAGCATCAACTACTTGGTTGGCTATGTTTGGGGAATGGCCTGCTTCATACAAACTCTCCGTCTTGGGTGCTTTAGGTGCTGGTGCCCTTCGTCTGGCGGAAACCTGCTGAAGAGAATTGTTACTTAAGTTTTCAAACATAGACCATGCTTCATCTTCACTTTTCAACATGAATGTCCCCCCACAGGATGCATCTACCATTTTTCTATTGGACTCAGTCAGGCCATCATAAAAACACTGCACTAGCTGCCATTTTGCGACAGCGTGGTGTGGACATGATCTAAGCAAGGTCTGCAACCCATCCCAAGTCTCATGAAAATCCTCTCCCTCGTACTGGGAGAATGTAGTGATGGCTCTCCTAGTATCATTGGTCATGCCTACGGGAAAGTACTTCTTAAGAAATTCTTGTTGCAATTGCGCCCAAGAAGTGATAGAATTGGGTGTTAAGGACTGGAACCAATGTTTGGCTTTTTCCTTGAGGGAGAAAGGAAAAAGACGCATCCTTAGGGCATCCTCAGTGAATCCATTCATTTTAGTGGTCTCGCAGATTGATTCGAAATCACCGAGGAATTCATAAGGATTTTCAGTGCTAAGCCCTAAAAAGGAGGGTAAACTGCGTATAGTGCTAGGCTTAATTTCATAATGGGTTGCCGTAATTTCCGGCAACCGGAGACATGTGGGAGTAGTGTAAGTGGTAGGAAGATAGTGATCTTGCAATGCTACGTGGTTACCGTCCCCCATGGTCTCAGTGGAACGCTCTTCTAGCAAATTAGAGTTCTTTTGGGATCTAATTTGTCTAAAAGTGCGTTCAATTTCAAGGTCGCAAGAAATTAATGGAAAAGATAAAGAACGACGACCTAGCATAAACTAAACAGAAATTTAAAAGAAAACAGAAAAAAAATAAAAAAAAAATTAAGCTAAAACAGAAAGCAAACAAGCTCACAAACGGCCTTAGTGTGCACTTAGGGTCTGGATGCAGGATGCCGCAAGTGCACTCGATCGCACGGTAGGGTGCGTTCGATCGCAGTCACAGAGAAGGCAGCTTACGGACCTGTTTGCAGTTTCTGAAAAAGAATAAAATCAACGCAAAAACAGAATTAAAATTTATCAACTTAAAACAGGAAAATAATTTATTAAGCTAAAGTTAATCTCTAAAATTTGACAATAAAACCGTTAAGCAGCCCCCGGCAACGGCGCCAAAAATAGATGTGGTATTTTTGTGACCAAAAATATCAATTATAAAAATAACCACTCGCAATAGGACGAATCTTTGTAGGATACGGCTATAGAGAGGGTGTCGAACCTCAAGGACTGCAGGGGTTTTATTATCAAAATTTGAAAGATTAAAATTAACTTAATTAAAAAGATGTTTGATTTGATTTTCTTTAAAACTAAAGTGCATGAAAATAAAAGAGATATAAAATAAGAGAGAGAATGTAGGGTATTGACTTCACCTCTATCCGCACAACAATGGCTAATCATAATTAATCCCAGAAATTCATTCTATACATGTTATAAATAAACAAGAAACTACCTTATTAAAGAATAATCATAATCTATCTTCGGTTGGCACGGATCGTCCACCTAACCACTAAGATGCGGTACGACCCGTCTTCCCTAGGTATAAATTATCAAATTCTATAACAGGATACATATAATCAATGAATAAGTATAACCCATCTTCGGTTGGCACAGACTGTCTACCTAAATTACACTAAACTATGGTGTAGTACAATCTGTCTTCCCTAGGCATGGCCTATCAAATCCTATTGATCATATGTCAATTAAACCCATTATATAACCATCATCCTCATAATCACAGAAAACAAGAATGATTTGAGATCAATAAAAGTAAAATACTTTCTAAGACAAGAGAAGAATTTCACAAATATTGATATTGGAATTTAAGAACAATTGCATTTAATAATTAAGAACATAAATCAATTGTAGCAATCCTCATAGTTATACAATCAACATGCATAAATTGAAAATCTAGAAATTAAATACAATCAAACCATTGTGCTTGGATAGGGTTACATCAACACCCCACGAAGGGGTTTAGCCGCTCATGATCTTCTAAGCTCCAAAGACTATTTTACTGAATTTTTGCTCTAGAAGCGGTGTGTTTTTTCTCAATGCTTAGAGGCCTATTTATAGGACTTAGGAGAGTCCTAGAAGCCCTAGGAATCCTATAAATTTCGGAGATTTAAGTCCAAGTCCAATTATGATAAAGAAAACCTAAGTCCAAATCGGAATAGGATTCGCCCAGAATTGCGTTCCTATCTTACGGGGCAATTTTGGCAATGCGGCGCTCCGAATTAGGAAAATGCTATTTCACAATGATTTGTAGAAATTTGAGTTAGCTTTCCAGTACCGCTTGAATCACCTCAATCGGATATTTGAGCTGAAAGTTATGGTCAAAATACCGAGACGTATGCAGAATCCAAAATTGAATCCAAACCGATTTTGACTCCAATTTGAGAAATTCCGAATTAATCCTTTTCTTTATTTGATTTAAACTTAACCATGATTGGTTAAGTTTAACCATATCTTCTAGGTCTTCTCAAAGTGTGCTTTTAAGCCCAAAATCAATGGAATTAATTGCATCTTGATTTATATCCTGAAAACACAAAAACAAAACAAAATCAAACAAATAACAATGCTAAGGAATTAACATATGTAAATTAAGGGGCTTGAATGTGCAACATTCGACGCTTATCAGTGCTCTTTTTCTGGAACACACCTTTTAATGATTTGATTAGGGCAGAATTTGAACAAATAGGGGTCATCCCAATGGTATTGTCTAGATATGGATATTAACCTCTTCCTTTCTTGATTAGACATACCTGTAGGAAACACCTTGGTAGTGATATAATTCACTATATCTGCATACCATGGGAGTTTGATATCAACTGCAAACAACTGCTCATCTGGAAAATTTTCATTCAATGGAAGCTCTCCTTCCTCCTCATGGAGTAATCTGGATAAGTGATATGCCACCACATTCTCACTGCCCTTCTTGTCTCTAATCTCAAGGTCAAACTCTTGTAGTAGTAATACCCATCTGATCAATCTAGGTTTGGCATCTTTCTTGGCAAACAAATATATCAACGCAACATGATTAGTGAATACAATAACCTTAGAACCAATTAGGTACGACCTAAACTTCTCCAAAGCAAATATGACAGCTAATAATTCTTTCTCAGTAGTAGAATAATTTAGCTGGGCATCATTCAATGTTCTAGAAGCATAATAAATTGCATGAGGTACCTTATTAATTCTTTGACCCAAGACAACTCCTACGGCAAAATCACTGGCATCACACATGAGTTCAAAGGGTAGACTCCAATCAGGTGCTCGCATTATTGGTGCAGATGTGAACAGCTTTTTCAGTGTGTTGAAGGCAGTCATGCACTCTTTAGTCCATTTAAACTTGGCCTCCTTCCCTAGCAATGCACAGAGGGGTCTAAAGATCTTGGAGAAATCCTTGATGAACCTTCTATAAAATTCGGCATGTCCAAGGAAGCTCCTCACCCCTTTTACTGTCAGAGGTGGGGAAAGTTTGGAAATGATATCTATCTTAGCCTTATCCACCTCAATGCCCTTCCTTGAAATAGCATGACCCAATACAATGCCTTGTTGGACCATGAAGTGGCATTTTTCTCAATTGAGCACTAGGTTACATTCTTTACACCTCTTGAGAATACTCTTCAGATGGTTAAGGCATTCATCGAAACTAGACCCAAAAATACTAAAGTCATCCATAAATACCTCAATGGTTTTCTCCACCATATCTGAAAAAAATGCTCATTATGCATCTCTGGAATGTGGCTGGGGCATTGCATAAACCAAATGGCATCCTTCTATAGGCGAATGTGCCAAAAGGACATGTGAAGGTGGTCTTCTCCTGATCCTCTGGTGGTATTGCAATTTGATTATAACCACTGTACCCATCCAAGAAACAATAGTGGCTATGGCCAGCTAACCTCTCTAGCATTTGATCAATAAAGGGTAATGAAAAATGATCTTTTTTGGTTACCTTGTTCAACTTTCTGTAATCGATGCATACCCTCCACCTAGTGGTTACTCTTGTAAGTATCAGCTCATCTTCTCCATTCTTCACCATTGTGATCTCACTCTTTTTTGGCACTACTTGGACTGGACTGACCCATTTATTGTCTGAGATCAGGGCTGTTAAGTGAGCGAAATGTCTCGCGAGCAAGCTCGGGCTCGGCTCGTGCTCGATTCGAATATTAAATGAAGCGTTTCATGAACACAAATCCTGGCTCGAATATTAAACGAAGCAAGCTCGACTCGGCTCGGCTAAGCTCGTGAGCAAGCTCGTATAAGGCTCGCCTCGCTTATTAGGCTCGGCTCGTATATTTTTTATTAAGTAACAAATAAAAATATATAGTCAACATTACTCATTTACTCAATAATAACAAATATATTATATACCTTTGTTTTTTGTTATTTATGCACATGTGTGTATATATATTATATATATGTATATGTTAATACAAACACACACACACACACACACACACACACACACACACATATATATATATATATATATATATATATATAGAGAGAGAGAGAGAGAGAGAGAGAGAGAGAGAGAGAGTAAATAATAAGAAATATATGATATTATCATTAATCATTTTATCATATGATATAATCATATAGTATAACCGTACAAGTTATTGTGTCATTTAATACAAATATTATAATTAGATAGTTTATACTTTGGAAATTGGAATTGTATACGGTATATCACATAATCATTAATGATTATATAATCATATGGTATATCTACATAAGTTATTGTGTTATTTAATCAATACATTATACTTATATATTTTATTCTTATAAAACATATATGATATATCACATGATCTTGGATCTAAGATAATATTAATATTAATTGTGAGACAATATGATCATAAAATTTAAGTATGAGTGTATGACCATTAGATCATTATGAATTTATTACTTAGAGTTTGAGTATTACTATTAGATTAAATGATTAATAATTAAGTAACTAATGTGTTTCTTATAATTTATACATTATAATCACAATTTCCGGTAAGTAAAAACTTAACAATTTGAATTTAAATCATATATCATGAATTGTGATAATGAGAACATATAATATAAGTATATAAGTTATAACAATTAACATTGACCCATTACCCATATAAATTAGATAATGATACAGATTTATAAGAATACAAGTTCATACTAATACAATAATTAAGTACACAGACAGTTAGTTCCAATGTATGTTAAACACTTATAACTTATAAGTCTATATATGTTATAAATTATAATTATACATATATGCAGATTAAATCATATAAATGTATGAGAGCAATACTTAATCATGTGATTCAATGACAATTCAAATACTTAATAATATTATTCATGTATAATGATAATGAGATTTGTATAATATCAAATTAAATAATTGACATTGGATTAACAATAGAAATTTATGTTATAAAATTATAACTTCATATAAATTATAATTATACATATATAATACAATTTTTTAATTCTTTTTTTTTTTAAAAAAAAAAACTTTTTCTCTAATTTCTTAGTCATTTTTAAAACTATTTGTTTTTACCAATTTTTATTTACACAAACAACAAAAACGACATAGTTTTGTTAAGGCCCTAAGGGTATAAATTCACCACTTTCATTTCATTTTCATTTTCATATAACCCTAAACCTAACACAAACGCCGTGTCTCACTGTCTCTGCCGCCTTCCAGTCCTCACAAGTCGCCCGTCTGTCTCTGCCACCTTCCTCACCGATCGTCGGTCTCCTTTACCGTCTCTCCTCGCGCTCGATGTCTTTGTCTCTGTTTAATGTCTTTGTTGCTGTGCTCGTGCTCGTCCTCTCTGGATCGTCACTGTTTGGATCGTCGCCGATATTTGTCTCTCTGTCTCTGTGGCCGGTCTCCATCTCTCCTTGCCGGTTGGGTTTTTTTAGTTTAATTTTACAACAATCCAAAAATTAATGTTTGGATTTTACATGCCATGATAGGATTTTCTAATTTTAATTTTACATGCAATGATTGGATTTTGGATTTGTGACTCTTGAGACATTCTAGATTCGGGATTTGTTGTTTTTTTTAAAAAAAAAAATTACAAAAAAATAATAGTCGAGCTCGAGCTCGAGCTCGAACAGGGTTCCAACCCTATCGAGCCGAGCTCGAGCAACATGTTTAGGCTCGAGTCGAGCTCGAGCCTTAGCCAAAAATAAACGAACCGAGCCTGGACAGCCAAAGCTCGCCCAAGCTCGGCTCGTTTACACCCCAATCTGAGATGGAATAGATGATGCCCATATCTAGCAGTTTTAAGACCTCTGCCTTAACTACCTCCTTCATATGAGGATTGAGTCTTCTCTATGCATCCCTGGTTGCCTTTGCTTCGCCTTCAAGGAAAATCTGATGCATGCACTTGGCTGGACTTATTCTTTTGATGTCAGCAATAGTCTACCCCAAAGTGGTTTTATGTTCTCTAAGAACTCTCAACAGCTTTTCTTCTTCTTCACAACTCAGATTTGCAGCAATTATGATCGGTAGTGTCTTGTTCTCTCCTAAGTATGCATATGTTAGGTGTTCTGGCAATTGCTTCAATTCCTGCTTGGGTGCCTAGACAATAGAAGGAACAAGAGAGGTATTAGTAGGCTCAAGAATCTCAAAGGGAGGAGTATACTTACTTGAGTATTTTAGAGAGGCCTCAAGGTAGTGTACTGTTTCAATGATGTCATTAATAACATCTTCAGGGTCTGGCTCAATGTCCTTTCTTGTGAGACTATGGGTGAGGGTGGCCTCCAATGGATCTTCTTGTGGGTCTTGGAAAACTGGTTCACTAACACCGTAGATCATACAAGCATCAAAACACTCCAAATCATCTTGAGGTAACTTCATTGCATCAAATATTTTAAATTTTATTGTCTTACCATTCACCTTCATACTTACTGTACCTTTTTTCACACCTATTGTTGTATCAGCAGTTCTCATAAAGGTTCTTCCTAAGATGAGAGGCAAGGGTGATGGCATATGAGATTCTTCCACGTCTAACACAATAAAGTCAGTAGGTAAAATAAATGTACTTACCTTTACCAACACATCCTCAAGTATACCTCTTGGTCTTTTGATGCTTCTGTCTGCCAATTGCAAGGTGACTGAGGTTGGTCGAAGCTCCCCCAAACCCAGCTTTTCATATACCATGTAAGGCAGCAAATTGACTCCTACTCCCAGATCCAGCAATGCATGCTCAAAAAGGTGGTCTCCTATCTTGCAAGGAATGGTAAAACTACTTGGATCTGTTAGCTTGGGTGATAATTTTCTCAAAAAAACTGCACTTGCCTCTTCTGTTAGGGCCACAGTCTCATGCTCCTGAAATCTCATTTTGTTAGTGCAACAATCTTTTAAAAATTTAGCATAAGAAGGAATCTGTTTAATTGCATCTAACAAGGGAATATTGATTTCTACTTTCCTTAGAGTCTCAAAGATATCCATGAGTAGTTTTTCTTTCTTTGGTTTGACTAACCTTTGAGGAAAGGGCGGTTCACTTACCTTCTCCATTTTGTTTACCTTAGAGGTTGATGCTTCATCTGGAGTTGCTTGAGGTGGCTCTTCAGTTTCAATGACTTTGCCATTCCTGAGCACTATGACTACTTTCAGCTGCTGGTGACTCCCTGGGTTAGGTATTGTTTGGGCTAGAAATTCTCCCTGCTTCCTTTCACTCAGCTCCCATGCCATCTGCCCCATTTGCACTTCCAGTCTTTGAGTGGCTTGATCAATCTTTATATTGAATTGTTTTTGATCAGCCGTGATTTGTTGTTGTAAGGTCACTAGGTTGTGTATCATATTCTGCAGTTGGTTCAACTTTGACTCTTAAGTTGGTTGGCTTCCTTGTTGGGGCCCCTTCTGCTATCATTGATTGTTACTCCAAGAGAAATTGGGATGGTTGTGCCATCCTGGATTGTAAGTGTTGGAGTACGGATTATTCTTGTGGGGGTAATTGTTTTGTCCCACATAATTCACCTCTTCTTGCTCTGCAAATGGAGATAAAGGACACGTCTCAGTGGTGTGATCAAAATTGGAACAAATAGCACATACCTAGATTGGTGTGTCCTGTTGCAAAGGTGAGATTTTCTGAGCAGTCATGGCCTTGACAATCATGTCCAACTTCTTTTTCACAGCAACCATCTGATTGGACGATTCTCCATTGAAGTTTTCTTCATACATGCCCTTGCTCTTGGCTCCTCTCCTTCCTCTAGAGCAGAATTGCTGGGAATGCTCACTTAATGTTTCAAACAGTTCCATTGCTTCCTCACTACTCTTCTCTATAAGTGCTCATCCACAAGCTGAATCAACCATACATTTGTTAGTATCAACTAAACCTTCATATAAAATTTGTACTTGATCATCTTGAGGCATGTTGTGATGTGGGCACTTTAGAAGCAATGAATTGAAGTGATCTCATGCCTCAAAGAACAAATCTCAATCTCTTTGTTGGAACAGCTCCTCAAAGAACAAATCTCTATCTCTTTGTTGGAACAGCTGGAGTTCTCTTTTAAGTTGTCTCATCTTTTGATCTGGGAAAAACTTCTTCAGAAACTTGGTGGCTAATTCTTCCCAAGTATGAATAGAATCTGCAGGCAAAGAATTATACCACAGTTTAGCATTATCGTTCAAAGAGAAAGGAAAGAGAACTAACCTGAGTCTCTTTGGAGTTAGGCCTTGGACATGCTGCAACTTCCACAAATCGAAGAATTCTTTAAGATGAAAGTTGGGATCCTCAGTAGCTGTGCCCCAGAAGTGAGTCAATGCATTGAGGATTTGAGGAGAAATATAATAACTGCCTTCCACCTCCGGTTGATATGCTATGCATGAGGGTTGATGGAGGTTTGCTGGAACAAATGCCTGCTTCATCGGTCTCTTCACCGGTGGTGGATTTGCCTCTAGTGGTCTTGGCCTAATTGGATTCTCTTGCAAAACTTCCATCTCAATTTCTTCCTCTTCTTCTTTGTCTCTAAGTCTTTGTCGAATTGTCCGCTCAATTTCAGGATCAAGTGGAATGACGGTTGAATCTTGAGAACGATGACCTTACATCAATTGAGTTGCTTCTTCAGTCAAAGCAGCTTCAATGCTGCTAGTCCGGATGCTTCCTGGAACTACGCTCGATCGCAAGTTGGTGCGCTCGATCACACTTGGCTGGCGTTCAATCGCAATCACAGAATGCTAATCCGCAACCTGAAACAAAAAACAGAAAAATTAAGAATCAACAGAAAATATTTTTGATAAAAAAAAAAAAAAAACAAAAAACAAAACAAAATTGAAAATTGAAAATTAAAATAACACAACTAAAGGAAAATAATTTTAAGCAAAATTCGCCGCAATCCCCGGCAATGGCGCCAAAAACTTGTTGTTCACAATTACCTATCTAAATTAATAAACAAATAATTGGATGTTTTACCTGCAAGTGCACGAGGTCAACATAGTAGTATTGTATGCAAATATGGGGTCATTCCCACGAGGATTGTTGAATCTTGTCTAAAATCAATTTTCAAAGTAAAATAAAACAGTAGATTGGATTTAAGTTAATAATGATAAAAAGGTAGGGCTTTGATATCCACCACTAATTATATTTAGCTAATATATCAATATGCCAATGTTTTGATCATGTTATGAATATCTAATGTTTCTCAACCTAAGGGCATTGGTGTCTACTCCTTAAGCTATTAATTTTCCTAAGCAACGAATTAGGCATGGGTGTCTACTCTAATTCTTTTCTTTCTCAAAGGATTTAGCATGGGTGTCTACTAAGTTGTTCTTTAAGAAAGCATAAAAATGTGAAAATCGACAAACACATGACGCCTAGGGCATGGTTGTCTACTCCCGATTCCCCATGTTGATTAACCCAAGAACCCGGTGTGGATTTCTCTTGTTACTTATGTTAAACGCAGGACTCGGTCATCCAAATTGATTTAACTAACTAGTCCATACCACATGCACATGTTGATGAGGCACACACATATGAGGAATTCATGAAACTAGGTATTAATCAAGTTAGACATCATAACAAGATCATCATAAAGGCGCCAATATTGAATATTAACAAAACATAACTAGGGCTATAATTTAGCCCTACTAAATAAATTAGTTACACAGGAAGTTGATGTTAAACATCTTTATAAAATAAAATAAAATAAAATAAAAGAATAAACCCGAAACTTGAACTTGAGAGCTCCAATTCTTTTTCTTCCGAAGCCTCCTTATTCTAGAGGCTTAAGGGTCTATTTATAGGTTTTAGAAGTCCTTGACAAACTAGTAAACCTAGGAATTTTCATAGGGTTTCAAACCTATTACAATTGGGAGTTGGAAAACCCTAATATGGAAATAATACTATTCTGGCCGCAGCTTTGATGTGTCTTCTGCGCACGGGTGCGATCGATCGCAACCAGTGCGTGCTCGATCGTACGTCTACGATCGAGCCTCTTCTATTGTGCGCTCAAGCGCTCGTGACCGCTTCATGCTTTGTCTTCTCTAGTACTAAGCTCAATCGCTGGGAACCTGCGATCGATCGTAGTGTCAGGGGCTCCAACTTTTTCCAATTTCTCTCTTTGAGCCCAAATTTTCCAGTTTTACTTCATTTTCTTCCAAAAGCCTACAAAAGTATGGAAAACACAAAAAGGAATTAAAATGGCCTAATTAACTAAAACTAAAGGATTAAAACATGTAAGTTAAGGGCTGAAAATATGAATATTTTAACACTTAACATATGCCCATTTTCTTTCTCTCTTAGCCCATAGTTGGCTTTCCCTTCTCAAAAGAGGCCATAGTTGCCCATCTTCTTTCTCTCTTAGCCCATAGTTGGCTCTTTCTTCTCTAAAAGATGCCATAGTTGCCCATTTTTCTTTCTCTTAGCCCATAATTGGCTCTCCTTTCTTTAAAAGAAGCCATAGTTGCCCATTTTTCTTTCTCTTAGCCCATAGTTGGCTCTTCCTTCTTTAAAAGAGGCCATATTAGCCCATATTTTCTCTCTCTTAGCCCATAATTAGCTATTTCTTCTATAAAAGAGGCCAAAAATTGCCGAAGTTCAAGTTCAAGAGTAGCCGATGTTTCAATTCCGGTGCCAGCAACTCCACTCAACTACCTTGGCCGCCACCAACTACAACGAATTTTCGGTCACCATCTCGGCCTCCGTTGCCGACTAAAGAACAAACTCAAGTTTTCACAAGCTTACACACCATGAGTTTGAGTGGGAATGTTAGAGTATATCATGGAGTTCAAGAATAATAGTCATAGTATAAGACTATTATTATTGGTCTTTCTCATGGAAACCAAGTTACGTCGTGATCGTATGGAGGCTATTCGACAAAAACTGGAGTTTCCTAATATGCTTGCTGTCGATTGTGTGGGGAAGAGCGGAGGCTTGGCATTGCTATGGGGTGATGAAGCTTCGGTGGAAATTCATAACTACAGCCAACGCCATATTAATGGAGTGGTTAGGTGTTTAGATGCAGAAGAGCCATAGAAATTTACGGGTTTCTATGGCCAACCGGATGTTTCCAAAAGACACGAAGCCTGGGCATTATTGAAGCATCTCGCTGGTTTAGTTCCAATACCATGGGTTTGTATCGGAGATTTTAAGGAGATAGCAGTGTAATCGGAAAAGTGGGATGAAAGGGGACGACCTAGTTGTCAAATGATAGCTTTCCAACAAACATTGGAATTTTGTGAGTTGTCCGATTTGGGATTTAATGGCCCAAAGTTCACGTGGACTAATTGTCGGGATGGCTTTGATTTCATAAAGGTGCACCTAGACAGGGGTGTCCCAAATGCTGCATGGATGGGCTTATATCCGTTAGCTGAAATTGTAGTGGAGGTGGTGAAGATCACACTCCTTTAATTTTGGGCTTGACAGAAGAGCTTAGGGGAAGAGATGGGGGAGCAAGGTTCAAGTATGAGGATAAGTGGAGATTGGATGTGGGTTATCATGAAATTATAAAGGAGAATTAGGCGTTGCCTGTCGGTGAAGGGACTGCTTGGGATAAACTAAATTCCAAGTTTACCTGTTGCCGACAAGGACTATTGAGGTGGCAATGAGGCCAACGTGAACCCATGCAAAAACCCATAAATTCTTTGAAGAAGAGACTTCTAGCTCTCCAGGATGACGAAGAATGTGAGAGTGGGGCAGAGATGCAAGCAATCCGAAGTGACCTACAGAATTTGCTTGACAAAGAGGACCTCAAATGGTGACAATGAGCAAAATCAAATTGGCTGCGGGATGGAGATCGCAACACTCGATTTTATCATGCATGCGCCAATGCTTGTAGGAAGTCTAATCCGATCTCCAATATTATTGATGCTGATGGTGGTCAATATGTAAAGACGGAGGAGGTACAAATGGGTTTTGTTCATTATTTTATAACTTTATTTACCTCTGAAAATGCTGGAGATATGGAACCTTGCCTACAAAATTTGGAGAGGCGGGTATCGGATGAAATGAATAATGACTTATTAAAACCATTTTCTGTGGATTAGATTCGGACAACTTTATTTTAGATGGCCCCTCTCAAAGCTGCCGGGCTTGATGGCTTCCTTGCAGAGTTTTACCAATCTAATTGGAGTACAGTGGGGGATGAACTTTGTCAAGTAATTCTTGGTACACTTAATTCAAGTATTTTGCCTTCTTATTTGAATTCAACGAACATTGCTCTTATTCCAAAAGTTAAAAAGCCACTTGTGTTACTGAATTCCATCCAATTAGCTTGTGCAATGTAACGTACAAGATGATCTCCAAGGTTCTTGCAAATCGACTTAAGAAGATATTGCCCCATGTTATATCTCTTGTTCATAGTGCTTTCATACCAGAGAGATTAATTACAGACAACGTCTTGGTGGCCTACGAGACTCTCCATACGATGAACTCTCGGATTCAGGGCAAAAAGGGCTACATGGCGGTAAAATTGGACATGAGCAAAACCTATGATCGGGTAGAATGGAGATTTTTGGAGGCTGTTATGTGTCATTTGGGTTTCACTCCTAGGTGGATCCAACTTATTATGATGTGCATTACAACGGTCGAATATGCGGTGTTGGTGAATAGGAATCCATATGGGCAAATTATTCCGAAGAGGGGACTGAGACAGGGAGATCCTATCTCCCCATATTTGTTCCTTCTATGTGCGGAGTCACTGAGTACCATGCTAGATAATGCTAATGGGATGGGTGTTTTGATGGGGGTTCCTACTTCTTGAAGGGGTCCTCGGATAAGCCACATTTTCTTTGTGGATGACAGTCTCTTATTTTGCAGGGCTAGCGTTGCACATTGGGAAAACCTAACGAATATTCTTCGACTATATGAAGCTACGTCGGGCCAACGCCTAAATAACAATAAAACATCCCTGTTTTTAGCAAAAATACGACTGTGGAGGAGAAGGAAGCAATCTTGGTGAATGCAGGGATACCGGCTACTCAGAGGTACGATACCTATTTAGGTCTTCCAGCTTTGGTTGAAAAATCCCGAAAAGCAGCATTCAAAGGCATAATTGATCGGGTGTGGAAGAGATTGCAGGATTGGAAGTTTAAATTCTTATCCCAAGCGGGTAAGGAAATTTTACTTAAAGTGGTAATTCAGGCGATTCCATCTTATTGTATGAGTATATTCCTATTGCCAAGAGGCCTTTGTTCGGACATCAATTCCCAAATAAAAAATTTTTGGTAGGGTAATCAAGAAAATGAGAACCGAATTAATTGGATGAGTTGGGAAAGGATGTGGATGGCTAAAGCAATGGGTGGAATGGGATTTAGGGATTTCACTTATTTTAATAAGGCCTGTTGGCAAAACAAGGGTGGCGACAATGGAAGCATCCGGATAGTTTAGTGGCGAAAATTATGTAAGGAAAGAATTACCCGACTGGTTCTATCTTGGAGGCTAGGGTGGGGGGTAGGCTGTCGTATGCTTGGAGGAGTATTCATAGCTCTTGTGAATTGCTCAAATAGGGCTTATTATGGCGCATTGGGAACGGATCGACAGTTCGAATATGGAATGATAGGTGGCTTCCTAATCCATCTACTTTCCGTGTAGTTTCTCTTGTATTCGTGTACTCAATCCGGATGCGACAGTGCGGGAACTTATTGTTAAGGATTTGCATGGGTGGAATATTCAAAAACTGGAGAGAATTTTCTCCAAGGAGGAGGCCCAAATGATTCTTACAATCCCCATCAATTGTACAAATTAGCCGGATACTATGATTTGGAGAGGTACTGCAAATGGCAATTTTCCCGTCAAAAGTGCTTATCATATGCAAATGGAGGTTGGAGCTAGAGACTTAGCCGAGAACTCCTCTCATAGGGGTACCACTAAAATATGGAAAAAAACTGTGGGTCTTACCAATTCCGAATGTGGAAAAAAATTTTCTTTGGTGGGCTTGTCATGACATCCTCCCCACCTGGGAAAATCTGCTTAAAAGAAAGATAATCGAGGATCTAGTGTGTCCACTTTGCGCCTTTATGTTGGAAACTGGATTTCATGTCTTATGACAGTGCCCTGCGGCGCTTGATGTATGGGGCATGGGTCTAGTAAAATTCCAAAAGAGCTATTATGCAGGTCCAAGCTTCTTGGAAGTGGTGGAAGACATGTTTCGGAAATGCACTCAAGAGGAGATGGCCCTCTTTGTTGGCTTAGCTCGACGAATCTAGATGCGGCGTAATGATGTCTTGCATGGTGGTAAGTTTTCTCATCCCACAACACTACTACAATTGGCATCACTAGCACTAGAGGAGTCTAAGGAAGCACAGGATTGCAGGAACGCTTCTATGCCGGAGGAAGAATCTGGAGGTTTGAACCGCTAGGTGGCTCCGAGTCCGAGATGGGCGAAAGCAAACTGAGATGCTTCCCTAGACAGTATGACTGGACGTATGGGATGTGGTGTGGTGATTAGAGATTGTCGTGGGCGTATGGCCGAGGCCAAATGCATATCTCGCAAGGGGAATTTATCACCGGCAACAGTTGAATCCATGGCAGCTTTGCTGGCCATGGAGACGTGTCATGCATTGGGAATTACTCACGTTCACCTAGAAGGGGATGCAAAGAGTATCATTGATGCTGTCAACTGTGAGGAGGCCGATTGGAGTCGACTGGGGCATCTAGTGGATGACATGAAGGTGAAGCTTCAGCTATTTACTCAATGGAAGATGTGCTTCGAGAAGAGAGCAGGGAATCAAGCGGCACATCTTTTGTCTAGATTTGCTGTGAACCAGTGAGTAGATAATGCTTGGAGTGAGCCTCCTGATTGTATTCGTGGTACTATTTTGCTTGAGCAAATTGCTCTAGCATAGTGATTCTATAATAAGAAGTCGATCTATTTATCAAAAAAAAAAACTATTAAGTATAATGTTTTCATGAAGAGAGGATTCTCTTTTTTTTTTTTTTTTTTTTTCTATTAGCTGAATTATCTTTCATGTAGCTGTAGTGATTGAGTGGATGCATGAGAAAATTTATTCCCAACAATTAATGTTAACCTAGCTAGCATGATGTGGAATCCCTACATGGGCAGGGATAAGAGAAATGTAGAGGTCAATAAGTTTTTCATATTCCCTTACAATCAACTATTGGATTTGTGGAGTCCACCATTAACTTATGTGGGATCTATATAAGTTTACAAATCTAATAATTGATTTTAAAGAAATATGGGCCAAATATAAAAAACTTATTGACACATAGCATTTCTCACAAGGATTAATAATGAATTGGACAGCAGAGTTTATGTAGACCAAAGGTACTTTGGAGTAGACAAAATTATTATCATTTAATGAATTTATGAATTGTGTACGGAAATGGCCCAAGGTGTCTCAGGTTACTTTGAGATGTGCACATATCTTGGACAAGAAACGAATCCTAATTTTAGGATGACTTACCATTTCAAGTCTTTTATAGTCATTTTTGGCATAAAAAGTGTACATTTAGTAGCTACATTATTTCGAGCCAAATTTTTCGGTCTCTGCTCACATCTCCGCCACACATAACTGTTTGTAATTGATAAACAAAAGTGAACGTTACACTTATTTCCATTCTTATATATAATTTTTTTATGTTCATAAGTGGTTTTTAAAACTAACATTAGATCAAAATCTAATAAAGATCCATCTCATATCTAATTGTGGTTTTTAAAAGTCACATATAAGAGCACTAGCAATAGATATCCTATATGTTATTTCCTTCCCTATGTTTAAGAAAAATTTCAAAAAAATCACAAAAATACACCCACATCAAAAGCCCTATATTTAACTTACACCAAAGGATATAGGGCATCTATACCCTTTGGTTTAAGTTTTTTTTTTTTAAAAAAAAAAAAAAAAAAAAAAAAAACAACTTACACCAAAGGGTATATCTACAGTGTTTCCCAATACATTGGAAAACACTGTAGATACCCAATGCTTTATTAAATTATAAAGCAATCATTCTCTCTTCTCTCTCCTTTCTCCTCTTTCCTCTTTTATTGGTTGCAACTATAAAAAGAAATAGTATTTAATTCATATAAGGAAAAATAAAAGAATCTATTGTGAATTTTTTTTATATGGAATCAAAAAGTAGTTTTATTCCCTATATTGAGGAAAAATAGTTGAAAAGCTGCTGCTAGTACTTTAAGTGTAAGAAAATTGTGTAAAGAAGTAAGAGTTGTAAATGTAGCATTATTCGATAAACATACATGGGTCTATCTCTCAATGAGTGAAACGGGCTCTATTATCAATGAAATGACTCGATTGTTTGCTTTTATGTCTGGGGCTCCGTGTCCATCTCCATGTTGGTACATGCACAGAGCAATACGAGCAAGGTTGATTGCTGTTACTACAAAACGTTCTCCAAATGGAGAGTCAAGTACTCTCTCTTCATTCATCTTTTTTCCATGTCCTGTTGATCATGTTACTAATGTGTTTGCCAGCAACTCCATGAGAAACACCCGTTTCACGCATGTAGCAATGGATTGAATTCGCAGTTTCGCCTCTCTTCAACTCTTCCTATCAAACAAACAAACAACTAAATATGTTAGTGTGAAGTAGTGGTTCCAATGATGATATAGACTTTAAAATTTATTTAACACAAAATGGATGCTATGAAAACAATACCGCCGAAGTACTCAAATCATTGCAAAGTAGAAAAACAATTGAAGGCCAACGCAAAAGGTCGTGGTATTTTTCTATGCCCTCAAGTGCCTGCTTTGTGAACTTTTGATTCAAGAAAAAATAGGCACGAACAAGGAGGACCGCCCCCGAAGCAGATACCCAGCCATTGTCAATATATTCCTCCAAGGTTGGCATGCATATCTTTGTTGTAACACCACTTTGCTTCTTGTAGGAATGATTTGCACAGATCAGCCCACTAAAATAAAAGAAGAAGCCCCAAAAGTACGTATTAGATTTAATATTTCAATGGAAATGCTATTCATGTGAAAAAAAAAAAAAAAAAAGGAAACTATAGAATGGATGCATATACCGCTTTTGTTAGGTATGGAAGGGTGTTTTCTCCTTTCTCCTTAAGAGTGTCATATACCATCTCATTAACAGTACTATTGTAGAGAGCTAAGAAGCACAACTTCATATAATGGGGAAGATTTTTCACGGCACTGACATCCCATCTAAAAGACACAATCAAGAACTTAAAAGTATCATTTGCTTAATTTTTTAACATAAAAGTTATAACAAAGGGATTCCATTACATTGCAAATTTTTCTTTTTGTTCTTTTTTTTTTTTTTTTTTTGGTGTGGGGGTGGGCGTGTGGAGAAGGGGAAGAGTTATTAAGTATTAACCTTTCAACAGCATCTGTAAGTAGCTCCAGTTCACCCAAGGTGCCATAAACATCATAGACATCATCAATGGTGGTTATAAGAGCAATCACTTTCGTTAACCCTTTACGAAGATTACTTAATTGAGGTTCAAAGGCTATTCCAACTGTCCAAAAGAAGCATTCCATCAGTCTATCTCTGGTGAAGCTCAAGTTGTTTGCCAGACCCATTTCCTCCCACCACCTAAAAGTCATAGATGGAACCAAATAAGTTTCTACTTACATCCGACCCATGGGAAAGTTGTTTTCATTAATGTTCTTTTTTATTTTGTAATATCTTTTAGGAGAAACTTTAGTTAACCCTCCTAAACTTTGATCACTTTTGCAATCTTAACTGAAGAGGTGAAATTACAAATTTTTTAAAGTTCAATTCTCAAAATGGAGAGTTTTTAAATTTGGACGAAAAGATTGCAAAAGCGATAAAGCTCAAGATGGTTAAGTTTCCCATCCTTTTAACAAAAGCCCACCTTAGTCACGTGAATAAATACTTCAAACATTTCTTACCTCGACATATCTTGAACATCACTTTGAAACACCGACTGCACTATGTTAAAATCCAACTTTGCGAGTTCAAGTAGAAGAGAATTTGCATCTTCCCTCTTATTGTATGCCTCAATATACCACCAAGCTTCTAGCCTTAGCATTCTATGGTGCAATGGAACCTCCAATGCATGACTAACTTGTTCTGCCATACTTTTGCTCACATCTCCTTTGAGGTCCTTGAGATGCATTCTTGTGAATGCCGTGGCCTCGTCCAAGAGGTTTTCTCCTTCAAAAGCAAGATAAGAAGCTTCATAGAGACTCAACATTCCTTTGACATCCTTTGTAAGGCTTTCCTTGAAATTCCCACTGCTATCGTCCCTGAAACTGTTAAATACATCTGTGTTTCATACAAAATATGACATAAGAAGATGGTGAGATGAAGATGGGAAATGAAATCAAGAAGCTTTAATTAGCGAGTGTATCATATACGTACCTTGAGAGACCTGATAGCCTTGTTGTCTGAGGAGCCTAAAGCTTAGGTCAGTAGCATGCAGGTTTTCACCTATTCTTTCATTACAGGCTTTTGATGATGCAAAGTTGTCAAGGGCTTAGTTATATATGTCCCTCTCAAAACGGTATCCCAAACCTAACCGTTGAACATCATCAATCAGTTCAAGAGTTGCCAATAAGTCGGCATTTTCATTATTAATCGTACTCCTCACATCCTCCTCCAGCTTCTTTGCCCTATCTTTGTACTTTTCATCCTGCATGCATGATCACAGTTTGAGATAAATATGTATACCATACGTTAATGATAATAATTTTTCATCTTATTGGTCAAACGTGACTTGTGTCTTGTCATGTTTAGTTGCACAAACGCATTTTGACTTTAATTAAAAAATAAATAAACCAAAAGATCAGTGTGGATGAGGATTGAGGGGAAATAAAGCAAGTTGGTTACCACATAATCATTCTTTAAGGACTGCAAAAAATCGTAACTCCAGGAGCTTGGTGAAAAACTTTGTAAAAGGTATATTCAAAGTCGATAACTTTTACAATTACATTGGTGTAATATATATACAACTTGACATAAGACACAGCTAACCCTAAAATCAGAATCTGCAACAAATCAATTTACTACAAGGAAAAGGAAATCTTCTCATTGGCTAGCTTGGTCTCCAAGTCTTTCAATTCTTGAGCTTCTTTCATTTTACAACTGATTTGATTACAGCCAGTTGATACTCCCAAATCTGCTTTACATGATGTCATAGGAGGTTGAGGAATATAGAGAATTTTTTCGTATTGACTTTTAGCTTTCCTGCAGCTGTTAGATTGTTTTGAACGCGTATCTGCGCTCGATCGCATCAGGCCTGCGATCAATTGCAGATTAACCTGATTCCCACCTTGAGCTTTTGATACTGTGATCGATCGCAGATTACTTTGATTCTTACCTTGAGCTTTTGGTATTGCGACCGATCGTACGATTGAGCGCACTCGACATGCGCTCGATCCCTTGAGAGCATTACATGCTTTAACACATGGCTGGTAATTGGCGGATTGTCGTTCAACTTGTGATGGGAAGTTGGTATACTCGCAAAGCATCGGGAGTAGTGCCCATAGTTGTGGTCAAGAAGAAGAGGACTAGTTTTCATGGGATATTTAGGTATGTTATGTGGCAAGGAGAAATTCTGGGATAAGGAGAATAGGTGGACAAGTGCCATTCCTCTTTATGTTATAATTAACTTGCCTGATTTTCATAGGAAGGCATGAAGCTCTATATATATATATATATAGAGAGAGAGAGAGAGAGAGAGGACCTCAGTTACTTGTCGGTCATTGATCTTCGGGGCAAGTAATAATGTGGGTTGATAATAATTAAGCTCAATGACTTGTGGGTCACTAGATTTATGTGTGTGTTTCCTCAGCAAAACGTGAAACGCATTGGCAGAGGTACTCTTAAGGATTCTCATGTACGATCCATCTCTTGATTGAACATATATTGTAGACTTGACATTCAATTTGTCAATGATCCTCATAAGCAATGGAGGAGGCGTAGGTTGACAGTTCACCTATTTGTCGGCATTCATCGATCACAGCACATGGGATGAGTATTCTTATGCAAGCTAGAAGCTTCATATAGACTCAAATATCTAATGGTAAGGGAAATTTGGAATGAAAAGAAAGTTCGATACACCAAAGTGAGAGACTTTGAAGATTGGGTGGTGTTTGCAAAAAGCGCATAAGTTTATAGAGAGTAAATGAAGCTTTCCCTTTTTTAAAAAATTATTTTTTGTAATCTTAATCTTTTAAGTAATATACTGATGTGGCAAAAATACGACCGCATTTTTATGAGTCTTACATTGTTGCCTGTACATGTATTATTTTGCAAGTCTAATGGGGCACGTACTATAGAAATAATTAATGTTGTCTAGTGTTGTGAGGCTATTATATTGCAGCCGAAGATATTATGTAATGATGTCTCTCTTTTGCCCATCCGTAGCATGTGGAAAACGTTCCATAATGTTGATATATATTGTTAATGCACAATTTTCCGAGGAGGAACGTGGCACACTCTCCGGGTGGTGTCGTGGTGTCTGAGGATGCATCGATCGGGCCTTCACACAAGAACAAACAATAGGATTAGAGTCCCTAGTGGTGCTCCGGCGGGAATACTCTGATGCCTAAGTCAGTGATTTGAGAGACAAGATATAAGCAACAAGAAAACTGGAAAGCAAAGGTTGCGATTACCTTAGCATTGAGGGGTGACTTGCATTTTATAGGCATGAAATGGAGTTTGATTTCCCACACGTTTCGGATCCTTATTCCTCAATATTTGTTGTGCAGTTATTTGAGAGGGATAGGGTTTGTTAGCCGCTCCATGATCTTAGTAGCTTAAGATCGTGGGATAAGTGATATGGCTTCCATTTGATGTTAGATCAGGATGTCCAAGTAGTCTTCGGTCAGACGTGCACAGCTTAGGCATTGACAACTATCATGCATCCTGATCAATATAGATGATCTTTTGAATTTGAATGATGGCCTATCCCATTTGTATAGGGGTAGTTCATATTGATAGTGGATCTATATTTTAGATGATCTTATCAAATGTGGGATAAGATCACCTGATTTAATAGAATATAGATATAACTTTATTGTAGAATAATCGACCTGCCCTTCGGTTATTGACTATTTCGGCCCATAAGTTGAGTCTCAGACTAGGCGTCCGAGACCTCATCGGGCTAAGCCGTCTGAGGCCTTGTCGGGTCTACGAACTTGCGGAAACCGGGTCCAGGATCCGTTGGGCCTCATGAAACTGATCTATGACCCAACAGTTACCTCCCAATTTCTTGGTTTGGATGACTATGGAAATTTTGTGTTCTTCAAGAATGGATTCGTCTTCTGAGATCTGACTCTTTGAAGTGGCATGTCCGAGGCGGAAATTTTGAGTTTTGGACTTCAAATTTTGGCAAAATTTTCCCCTCTGATTTTTGCCGAGGCAATTGATCTGATCAAGGATCAGTCCGTTCGCTTGCTTGTCGATTTGAATGGTTAAGTACGCATTCACATGTCAGCATTGGTATGGTCGTACTTTCGGCTACCACCCGTCATCATCTGGTAGGTGATAAGACATATTTGCTTCGACACTCATTGTGCGTGTTTCCGAGGCGTTGTCTAGGGTTTCAAGTGCCAATGCCCCTTCATCTTCTCAGATATAAGATAAAAAGGGGTTTTTCTTTCTCTCATTTTCTACCTTTATCCGCCATTGTTGCTTGCTAAAGCTTTGCAAGTTTTCAATCCCCCACTGGCTTGCTTCTACTCCAATTTCTTACCTCAATACTACTTTTGAGAGTAGCATTTTTTAGGGTTTCGACCAATCGAACCCTTCGTCTTCCTTCGTGTGAGTAGTTCGTTCATCCCGATAGTCCAATACTCAAATATTTGGATCTGTTGTTGTCATTCATCGAACCAGCAGTTGATCGCCTTCGTCTGTCTATTACCCATCTTGTTGATTCACAGCCGTTACCCTTGTATCCCTCGGTTACTATATCCCGAGTTCTTGTTCCTTATGGATGACAGAGAAGGTTTGGACTCCGACGGCGGAGGAGGTTCTTACCCTGCTATGTGGAAGGCCACCTTGACATTAGAGGATGAGAGGCGAGTCCGACTGGACTGCTATGTACCGAAGACGGTGAAACTTCAGTTTGATGATGAGCAAAAATGTGCTATAGTGAGCACCGATGAGCATGAAGTATGCTTCTATGAGGCGATGTTTCCTGCTGGCCTTAGGCTCCCATTTCCGAGGCTCACTCGGGAATTGCTAAGTCGTCTGAACGTGGCTCCTCACCAAATTGTCCCTAATGCTTGGAGGACTTTCGTCGGCTGCATGGTTCTTTGGCCAACAGCTCTAGGAGAAGAGAATTCCCTCACTGTTAGGGAATTCTTGTCGGCATATAGGTTCACGAGGAACCCTAATAGTGACTCGCTCTACAACTTCCAAGCCAAACGAGGAAAGTTGGTAAAATTTGAAAAGACTTACACCAACAATCGAGGATGGAAAACGAAATCGAAGTTGGTAAAATGCATATTAAATTATTAACATCATTAATAGCAGTTTACTAACTTAGACTAAATTTAATGTGCCTTTTAAATGTTTATAGACACTATTTTAAATGGGTTGGATGAGAGTTTTGTCCTGTCACTTACTAGAATATGTTAAAAAAAAATTCTTTCAAATCAATTTGAAGAAAATTTGTGTCCTTTTTAAAATATAAA
Source organism: Corylus avellana (assembly GCF_965113065.1). Classification (NCBI taxonomy): domain Eukaryota; kingdom Viridiplantae; phylum Streptophyta; class Magnoliopsida; order Fagales; family Betulaceae; genus Corylus; species Corylus avellana. The sequence goes on from NC_142494.1 coordinate 4,509,019, forward strand.
AATCTCATATTTTAAAAAATTTGAAGGGATCAATCGAAATCTAAGGCCATCTTTGAGAAGCAAACAACGTGGAGAAACCAATAATTCGACTACTTCTTTGTCAAATATACGACCCAAATTGTTGTCCTCTTGGCTAAAGAAAGGGTCAACCAATGGCACTAGTTTTGGCTACACCCATACAGAAATTATCCCATTGTCAAAATTAAGGACCAAAGCTCATAAGAATCTGAATCACTCAACCTGTATTATCCCCGATCTCGACATACGCATTGACAAGTCCACTAGAAAGTGAACCACACAACCAAACTTACAGACATGTAGTGTGATCTTCTCCATAAAAACACCCATCAAACTTCACAAACTAACAAAAGCAATCAATTTGAAATAAACCCTTAATCAAAAATGATGGACCTAATATTCCAGCAACATAAAATGTAACTCTCAAAGCGGGAAACATAAACTTCAAAGTAACCATCACTAACATAAGATGTTCTAAATGTTTTGAAAAGTGACACTCTAAGCACTCTTGTCAGCTCTGGAAGCTGTGGCAGCAGCTTGTCCACGGAGCCGACCAGTTTTTCTCGCTGCAATAAGACCAACCTTCTGTCCGGGAGGAGCATCTCGGCAAACGGTACTTGCATGCCCAATATGCTGATGGTTACCACCACCATGAGGATGCTCCACAGGATTCATGGCAACACCACGAACCTTGGGCCAGCAGTTCCTCTTCACCCTGAATTTGTGATAGGCATTTCCTGCCTTCCACATGGGCTTCTCGGTCCTTCCTCCACCAGCAACCTGACCAACCATAGCTCGGCAATTACTTGGAACAATCTTTTTGGCGCCAGAAGGAAGCTTGATTCTAGAGGAATATCCCAAAAAAAACCAAAAGATTAATGACCATCAAAAAGAAATAGTAGCAAGGTGTCTCAATTATCAACACAAACAAATCCCCATCTTAGTTGGTATGCCAAATTATCCAACAATAGAGTAAAAAGGCTTAAAACAGATTGTGAGATATGTGTGATGCAAACCAAACGCATTGAATGTCAATAACAACTAATTGCTTATGAGAACAGAGTATACATGTTCCCAACTCTAACTGGAGTTCCTGATGCATTCTCAAATACAATCCTAGCTAGCCAACTCCAAATAAAGAATGTCGTCAATTTTTTCCTCCAGCTTCAACCACTCAATATAGGATGAATGGAATAGAACCAAAGATGGACTTAGGAGGACTGTCAGGGGCCATGGCCTCTCCCAGGTTTTGAATGGTTCTATATAAATATGTTTCACATCTTTGGGCCAAAATATTTTAGTTTGGCCGTTGGACCCTTAAAAAGGGGTCTAAAATATTAAGTACACAAGTGTGGTCCCATATGGCCTGGGAAAAAATGGTCCAATATGAATTTGGTCTAAATTTACAACAGAGTTGATAATATCTATCGATTGGTAAACAAGTTCTATTTCCAATACTTTACTGATCATGAAAAATAAAAATTTAAAATTAAACTTCAGCATTATTAGCGTAATGTAGTTCAACATTCATAGTTCCATTGTTTCTCAAATATTTTTGAATTGTGCAAATGGTTGAATTGAAAATAACCCTAATTCTAATTTAACTGACTTTGTACTAAGCCAATTATTGAATTACAAAATAACAAACTCTTAAAACTTAAATACTAATAATGTTATCAATTAATAACATTTAAGAAAAAAAAAAAAAAAAAAAAAAAGACTAAGAGACAATTATTTGTTTTCTAACCTCGCATCGATCTATAGTGAAACAGCTCTATTATCAATGACGGGACTTGATTTTTTGCTCTAATGCCTGGGGCTCCAATCCTATCTCCATATTGGTAGCCATGTGAGAAAGGTTGATTGTTGTTAACACTAAACCTTCTCCAAATAGAGAATCAACTACTCGCTCTTCATTCATCTTTTTCCAAGTTCTATCAATCATGTTATTCATGTGTTTGCCAGCAACATCATGAGAAACACCAGTTTTACGCATGTAGCAATTAATTAAATTTGTAGTTTCACCTCTCTTGAACTCTCCTTGTGTATCAAGTAAACAACTAAATAGATAAGTGTGAAGTTATGGTTCCAATGATGATATAGACCTTGAAATTCATTTAACACAAAAGACACTATGAAATTTGTAAAAAGAGATACCGCAAGTACTCAAATCATTGCAAAGTCGAAAAATAATTGAAGGGCATTGCCAAAGGTCGTGGTATTTTTGTAAGCCCTCAAGTGCCTGCTTTGAGAACTTTTTATTCGAGAAAGAATAAGAATGAATAAGGGTGATCGCCCCGAAGCGGATACCCAATCATTGTCAATATGGTCCTCAAAGGTTGGCATGGTTGGCATATCTTTGTTATTGGGGCCTATTTTATATTTTCAATTGGTATCAGAGCAAATTCACTCTGTTTGTATTAACTTTTTGAATGAGATCCTAGACTCTTTTTGTTATGAATAGTTCTAGTCCCTTGCCATAGATTCTGATGATGAGGCTGACTTTTAGATGACCTATAACAAGCCACTACAAAAAAATGTATGTTTTTTGACGTGGCAAACAGTAACTTATGTTTGCCACGTCAAAAACTTTTGACGTGTCTAAGTAGACACGTCAAAAAAAATATTTTTGACGTGTCTTATTTTGACGTGTCAATTTGACACGTCAAAAACTTTTGACGTGTCAATTTGACACGTCAAAAGTTTTTGACGTGTGTAATTGACACGTCAAAAATATTATACACCTAGGTTAAATAAAATTTAAATAAGATAAATTTTATATATATTTATTGTAAGTTTTTGACGTGCCATGTGTGGCATGTCAAAAACTTTTGACGTGTCATGCATGGCACGTCAAAATGTTTTGACGTGTCAAGCATGACACGTCAAAACATATATTAATTTTAATTATATATATATATATATATATCAAAATTAATTTTAATTTTAATTTTAATATAAAAAAATATGTAATAAACAACACTTAATGTTAATTGGCATAAAAAATTAATTTTGATTGGATAGGAAAATTATAGTTTATCATATTAGTATAAATTACTTGGTATATATATATATATATATCATGCATGCATAAATTGATCAGTCTAGTAATATTAATATGATAGCTAGCTATATTTTTTTTGTAAAAATATATAAAACATACTTGATACATTTATTTTATAAGACCCGCAAACCTCATATGGCATGTCAAAATCACATGTACAAATTTTTGACGTGTCAAAATGGCACGTCAAAAATGTTTTGACGTGTCAATTTTGACACGTCAAAAATGTTTTTGACGTGTCAATTTTGACACGTCAAAAACTGTTTTGACGTGTCAAAATGGCACGTCAAAAACGTTTTTGAAGTGTCATTTTGACACGTCAAAACATTTTTGACATGCCATTTTGACACGTCAAAAACATTTTTGACGTGGTATTTTCACACGTCAAAAACATTTTTTTGACGTGCCATTTTCGACACGTCAAAAAATTTTTGACGTGTCACTGTAGACACGTCAAAAACCCTAGTTTTTTGACACCTACCCTTTTAACGGTCGATAAACGTCAAAAACGACGCGTCAAAAACCCATAGTCAAAAACAAAATTAATTTTTGTAGTGAGCTCTTAAAGGAATTTGTTAAATTTACTAATTATCATAAAATTTCCCTTAAAAAGCTTAATGATGTTAAGCATAAAAATTAGTCTTTGATTACTAAATTTTTTGAATGACATGCCTTAATTGACTTATTGAAATCTGAAAATACTATGCTTGTTGAAAAGAATAAATCACTTGAGAGTCAAAGGAATCTAAGGAACTCTTACATAAACTCTTTAATGATATTTTGAAAAACCTTTTTTTGTATTCAAAAACCGGAGTGGCCATGTCTCTACGTCCACCTCTAACTTCAATGTACTATAAGTTTGCGAAAAAAATTATAAGACTATGAAATTTAAAAAAAAAATAGAGACAATAAATTTTATGTAGTTCGGTCTATAACCTACCTATATAAGTTAAATTAAAGCATTAAGGGCTATATTTTGCTCCTATTCACTTGATGATATGATTTTGTACAAAATGCTCTATTTATAGAGCTTACAGATGATTTGAATTTATTCAAATTTAATCAAATTTCTTTATTTAGGATGGTATAACTTAATCAAATCTTCATCAAATTTAAAAGTTTAAGTTATATATATATATATATATATATATATATAGATGACAGACGGCGACAACGTCAAAAACTTGCTGGAGTTGGTGGCTGATGACAGTAATTAGATGTAGTCGAAGGGAATGATTGGAGATGGGCCTTAACGGTGAGTAGACTACCGTTAGCACCTTGCAATAATTGTGCCGATTGTGAACCCACACTTCTGTATTATTTGGAGCTGTTGGCATTGGAGTTGCAGTTTATTGGGAATGAAACTATAGCAAAATCGATTGATGCGAAAGAAAGTGGAATGTTTTATGAAAATTTTTTGTTTTTTATTAATTTTTTTATTTGAATAATAATAAAAAATTATTTATGTAATGTAAAAAGTAAATATATTATTAATGGGACATATGTCCCATTTATGGCCTCAGGATCTCTCTAAAAATATCTTAACTATTAACTGGATAATCTCCAATCTAAAATTGACTAGAGAGGATCCTGTTTTCATTTTCTTAGACGTCACTCTTCTACCAGCCCAATTCCCAATGTCTCAAAGTATACATTTTGAAGATAATCCTTTGATTACAAGGAAAAAAAAGAATGACCCATAAGATATCCTATGATTAATGTGTCTTTTAAGTTGATTAATGTGTCTCTGAGTTGGTACTTGTATTGTCACCGAGGATATTGAGGGCACTTCCATATAGTTTTCCGAGCAAGTAACACATTTGACCATGATAGTATTGCTAAAGTATTAGCATTCGTTTAGAAAGGAGTAGTTCAATCGGTTACAGACCACCCTATATAAAGTGAAAGTCAATAGTTCGAACTACTCTCTATTTTTTCCTTTCCTTGTACAAATGTACCTAACATTTATTATGTTAGCTACTAAACAATTAAATTTGATTATAATTTGCTACATTAATTTATAATAAATTATAGTAAAAACTATATAGTATCATAAGCAATATCCTTAATAAGATATTTTTCCTTCTATCTTGTTTTGTTTTAGGGGCAACTTCACTTATATTCCTATAAATATAAGCTCTTTTGCAATCATAACCTCAAAGTTTAAAGATTTGCCTAATGCTTACCCATATTTTAGCTCCTTTTAATTTCACAATTTTTTTTTTTTTAAATGCCCCAATTTCGGCCCCTTTTTCTCTCACCGAACTTTTTAGTTTAGTTTTTGAAATTTCAATTTTTTTTTTTTTTTTTAAAAAAAAGGCCCATTTTGGGCTTTTTAATAAAAAAATGTTAAATTAAAAGGATTAAAATATGGGAACCAATATTTTTAAACTATATATATATATATATATATATACACTTCAAGCGTTGTAATTGAATTCCAGTTTTTTTTTTTTTTTTAATTTTTTTAATTTTTTTAATTTTTTTTTTTTTTTTTTTTTTTTTTAAGGCTTGTAGACTTGTAGTAGGTTGCCCTTATAAACCATTGGGCTACAAAGCTGGTAAAAGAGATCCATGGGCTGTAAGTGTCAAAGAAAAGATCCATCGGCTGTATACCATGGGATATTTGGACTGTTCACCCTGAATCACCCAAGGCAGGGTGAGTGGAGCAAAGACAGGCCCATTTAAGGTGAGCCCGAGGGTTCTAACGATGCAAGTAAATTCCAAAATTACAAAAATGGAAGTCTCCCACCTACAATTATTCCCACCCAACGTGTGTGGTGCCTATGGACACATGAGGAAATTAGTAAAGAAATTCGTAAGCATAACTCATCTTATAAAATCAGTTCAATAAGAGAGGATTGTTCACTGACTCCACTCCTTATGACCATGCTCAAGATCTTGTTCACAAGCAATGCGGGATGATTTTTGAACACCCCCCTTATATGCAGGCCAGTATACATTCATTTTGTGGTAGGCTCTGATACCATGAAGAAATTCGTGGACCTAACTCATCTCATAAAACCAGTTCGATAAGAGAAGGTTGTCCACATACAATGTAGGATTATTCTTCAACAGTTAGAAATGGGCCAAAGTCCAATTGAATGGAATCTTGGCTCGCTGGTCAAGATACGGGCCACCTTGATCATATATAAAAGGAGGTGGTGGTCATTAATGATGCCTTTTGGCAATGTTTATGTGATAATTTACTATATACTTTGGATGTTTACATTAAGTGGTCGATGAATTACACTAAACTTTGTTAAAATACTAATTTTTTTTTTTTTTTTTAATATGTCTGCACAGAAGAGGGGAGGGGGATTCGAACTAGTGACCTTCACTTCATTAGGAACGTTAAAATACTAATTACGCTAAACTTTAGGACATGAAAAATACTAATTATTGTTAAATTAAGAGGTCAAGGAGAATCACCACTTTCCTTGCATTTCACGTTCTATATCAACATGCTCATATGGACCAGGGAAACAGATCAGGAAATACACGAGGAAACAAGAAGGGAAATAGAAAATGTTGAGATAAAATAATTATAGGATCACCAATGAAGTAGAAAAATAGCATAATAGAAAATAATAATTAGTCACACAAGACACCAATATTTAAGTGGTTTGACTTAAGAAGCCTATATCCACTACGGAAACGATCCAAGAGAAATTCACTAACAAAAAGTAGAGTACAAAGAGTAATACAAACAAAATCACTCAAACCCAAAAGCCCTAATACACCCAAGCTCACAAACACGCAAAAGAGAATTAAATTACAAAAGAGAAATTAATTTCTTAATTCTCTAAGAGCAGCTGCCTCTCATTCTCTCTATTTCTCTACACCACACGGAGGTTTTGCCCTGCTGCCCTCTCAGACTCTCACCTCTCAATTTTTCTCTATAACCCACAAGCTGCAGCACACTAGCACATTTTCACTCAAAATGGAGCTAATGCCCAGCTCTACCAAAATGGCCAAATGACTATGTATAGAAGAGGAAAATCGGCCAAGGTGCTTCACAGTTAAAGGAAAAGAAATCTTCCTCTTGAAGAAAGCTGCTGGATGGTTCAAGTGCTTCGTGGTGAAGCAAACAAAATGCTTCTCTGCTAAGTAAGCTAAAGAGACAAAACGCGGCAGGAAAAAAAAAAAAAAAAAAACCAATAAATAAAAGACTGAGGGCCACCATAAGACTTGAGAAATCAAGTAATTTTCAAACAGAATAGATCAGGCAATATTAAAAATTTCCCCTCCACCAACTTTCACCTAATTTGTAATATTTTCCAGATTTTAAAAAGTGATAATGGACCTCTTTAACTACCTAGCCTGTTTACTTAGCTCCACGTTATCCTCATCATCAACTTGAATATCAACATTTCAAGTCCATAAGAATTTTGTTAAATTCATAAAATATCACAAAGATGCGTACCTTACTACATTTTAATGGTATATATCCTTTGCTTTAAATACATCCGGTTAGTGAGAGACTAGCTTCTTCATGTACGAGCTTTTCAGTTTCTTCTAAAGTTTAGTGGCAGTTACTGTGAGCTTTTTCTTGATCAAGTTCCACAAGTTCTCCCTTTGATGATGTTGATAGCACCTCACCATCCAAATCTTCGCAAAGTCTTGTAGGTGCAACAAAGTTCATATCTTACCAAAGTCTTGTTGATGTGCTAAAAACTGAAATTATTCTGACCATCAAACTTTTTGACTTCAAAATTTCATCTTACAAAATTAGAAAAAAAAAAAAAAAAAAAAAAAAAAAAGCAAGCTATAATACCAATTTGTCGTTAGGATCCCCAAATAAGAAGAAAGGAACACAATAAAAACAATCCAATAATAGATTACAATAAGATTTTTTGGTTTAATTTAACAATCTTACATTCAATCTCAAAAGAAATTTATATCAAAAAGATGAAATACAAAAAGTAATAAAGAGAAAACCGCTTAAAATCTAGAACTCAAATCTCACTCTCACGTGAAAGAAAAAAAAACATTACAAAAGCGACAACTCTTTTTAATTTTCTCTTGGTGGCGTGCGGCAGACCAATACGTGAGGAAAACAAACTCTCAGTTTCGCAGTGCTCGTCTATCTTACAAGAAGTCAAAACGACAAGTCGAATTGATGATAGAAGTTACCTCACATCACATGCACCTCACTTGGACTAGTAGAAGGAGAAACAAAATACTAAGAGCAACTCTTCTGGGCCCAACACATGACTTTGAGAAATTTAAGTCATTCACGACATATTAGCCAAATTTTCTTCTTCGGCTAATAAAAAGACACAAAAACGACAATCGTCATCTTTCTAACATTAATCGTGCGAGAAAAAAAAAAAAGAAAAAGAGTTTGAAGGTTAAACATGACTCTCGTATGATCATAAAATATAAATTATATTGTGAGAACAATGGTGAATGTTAATAAAGTTAATTAATCTCACATTAAAAAATATATAAAAAAAGAATAGGTGGACCAATTAATGACAGCTCTATTCGCTACTACACATTACTAATTTACTAGTGGAGACAAGAAAAAGCATTGCTTTATGGAAGTGATTGGACAGATGCTTCCATTCTAATGTTCTTAGTATGCAATCTTAAATATGATTTTGGACTGTTTTTGAAAGCTGGATGTCTTGTCTACAACTTCATTGACTATTGAATACCTAGCAATTGTTTTCGTATAGCGGAAATTCCCTTGCACCCCTTGAAGTATAAGTGATTTTACAATTATAAGTTAGAATTTTAAAAAATTGTAATGTTGATATTTTAGCCTTTTTTAATTTCTTCAAATTTTTTTTAATTATTACAATGCCCTCCCCCCTTCCTAATTTAGTGAAAATTCTGGTGACCGATGGCGTGGCCATAGACTGACCCATGGTCATGTTGTGGGTGAGTCCAAGGTATGTTTTAATTTTCACTTTATTTTCTTTTAAATGGGGCATTTTAATAAAAATAAAATGGGTAGAATTAAAATGAGCTGCAACGTGGGATATCGACATTACAAAATTTTAAATTATGATATTATGATTACTAAACTACTTATTTTTCTAGGAGTGTAAGTGAAGTTTTCGAAGTTGGAATTAGTTGATTAGATCCTTTAATTTTAAGACCGTTAAAATGTGATCAATGAATTCAATAAATGGTAGCAGAGACGTGTGATTGTGATGCCTTTACTATACGAGCTTCTTTTCTTCTTTATATATATAAGGGAGTGCTAGGGAGCCAAATAACTGAACTCAGAAAAATTTACAAACTAACGTGGTAAGAGTCATTAAAATTGAAAAAAAAAAAAATGCAATTCTCTCTCCCTTGCCTACCACTCACAGTCTGCCATGTCAGTTTGAAAATTTTTCTGGGTTCATTTGTTTGGCTCTCAAGCACTCCCCATATATATATATATATATATATATATATATAGTCTTGCCAAATGAAAATATAAGAAAATTTACTTCTTGTCTTTTCTGTCACAGGTGTACTAATTTGCAAGATTTGCAATTTTTAAAGTAATAATTAAATAATTAAATTTACATTTTTTCTATAAGTTTAAGTTTTTGAGACAAGTGATGATATAACATAGTATCAAAGCCAATTGTGACTCACGTCTCTCACATGTATGGCTTCTTCTTCAATAGACCCCTCCCCTGCCCTCCATAGCTTGCAAAACTTTTTTCGAAACAAATTGAAAGTCGATAACTATTGCCTCTCGAAAACACAGGTTGTCCCTTTTGAAGTAGCCATTGGAGATCACTTTTCTCTCGAAGTATTTGATTTATCCTTTGCTATGTTCTATTACTAATTGGTTTGCATCATATAACATCTCGATATTTTGGTGCTTACCAAAATATTTGACACAATTTCAAAAAAAATGATATTCCTCGAAAGTTTGACAATGAACTACATTATGCTCATAACATTGAAGTTATATTTTCAATTGTTTTTTCTTATGTTCGATAAAGTTTTGGAGATAAAACTTGTTTATTAACTAACAAATATCATCAATTTTGATGCAAACTTAGATCAAATTCGTTTTAGGCTATATGAAACCACGTTTATTTGTGAACTTAATTTTTTAGACCCCTTTTTTAAAAGGCAACTAAAAGGCAACTGGCAAGGGTCAAACTAAAAAAGTGTAAAGTATATTCATATACCACTTTTACAAATGAGGCAGGTTGATGTGTTCAAGTACGTCCGCCTCTGACGTCAATGTACCTGTGTCAACTACAGCTGCTAACGCTTACCAATTTTCCTATTTTTATTTTTATTTTATATTTTTATCTATAGTGTTTGAGTGAAACCATAAGTATTTTATGTTGTTGGGGAGATTGATAATTGGAATTCATAAATAAATAAAAAAATGATATTTTGGAAAGTCTTTGAGTGAGTTTATAATATAGCATGCTAAGACATGACCCAACCCAAAAATTAAGCTTATGAGTTTTGAGTTATTTATAAATATATTTATGTTAAAAAAAAACAAACAAAATTAGAGATAGAAAACAAAAATGTAATCAAAGGTAGCCAAAAGCTACTTTATTTGCAACTAGTTTTTCATTTTCGGCACACATCTTTGCCACACGTACATGTTTGAAATTGATAGAGAAAGGTCTATTTCTCAATGATTCAAACAGGCTCTATTATTAATGACAGGACTCGATTTTTTGCTTTTTTGTCTGGTGCTCCATGCCCATCTCCATATTGGTATGTGCATTGAGCAATCCGAGCAAGGTTGATTGCTGTTACCACTAAATCTTCCCCAAATGGAGAATCAACTACTCGCTCTTCATTCATCTTTTTCCAAGTCCTATCAATCATGTTTCTCATGTGTTTGCTAGCAATTTCCTCGGAAACACCAGTTTCACGCATGTAGCAATGAATTGAATTTACAGTTTCTCCTCTCTTTAACTCTCCCTGTATTTCAAATAAGCAGCTAAATATGTTAGTCTGAAGTAGTGCTTCCAAAGATGATCATATAGACCTTAAAATTCATTCAACACAAAAGACACAATGGAATGCTGTAAAATGAATACCGCTGAAGTACTGAGATCATTGCAAAGTCGAAAAATAATTGAAGGCCAACGCAAAAGGTCGTGGTATTTTTCTAAGCCCTCAAGTCCCTGCTTTGTGAACTCTTGATTCAAGAAAAAATAAGAATGAACAAGGGCAATCGCCCCCGAAACCGATAACCAAGCATTATCAAGATAGTCCTTGAAGGTTGGCATATCTTTGTTGTAACTCCACTTTGCTTCTTGTAGGAATGTTTTGCACAGGTCAGCCCACTAAAATAAAAGAAGAAACCCCAAGACTATTAGGTTTAATATTTCAATGGAAATTCTATTCATATAAAAAAAAAAAAAAAACAATAGAATGGTTGCACATACTGCTTTTGTTAGGTATGGAAGGGTGTTATCTCCTTTCTCCTTAAGTGTTTCATATACCATCTCATTAATAGTGTTGTAGAGAGCTAAGAAGCATAACTTCATATAGTGGGGAAGATTTTTCACGGCATTGATATCCCATCTGAAAACTCCATGCATCGAGAAATTAAGAGTATGATTCTCATAGTTGTATAACATAAAAGTTATAAGTAAGGGATTCCATTACATTCCAAGTTTTTCTATCTTTTTGTCTCATATTTTTATTTTTATTTTATTTTTTTGGGTGGGGGTGGGGTTGGGAAAGGGGAAATTAAGGGAAGAGTTATCAAGAATTAACCTTTCAACCGCATCAGTAAATAGCTCTAATTCATCCAAGGTACCATAAACATCATAGACATCATCAATGGTGGTAACAAGAGCAGCCACTTTCGTTAACCCTTTACGAAAATTACTTAATTGAGGTTCAAAGGCCATTCCTATTGTCCAAAAATAGCATTCCATCAATCTATCTCTGGTGAAGCTCAACTTGTTTGCGAGGCCCATATCTTTCCACCACCTAAAAGTCATAAAGTGAAACCAAATAAGTTTTAAACTTAAGATTCAAGTCATGGCAAAGTCAATTTTCAACTTTTAACAAAAGTCTACCTTAATTGCTTATGTGAACAAATACTTCAAACATTTCTTACGTACCTTGACATATCTTGAAGTTCTCTTTGAAACACAGACTGCACTATGTTAAAATCCAACTTTGCAAGTTCGAGTAGAAGAGAATTTGCATCTTCCCTCTTATTGTATGCCTCAATATACCACCGAGCTTCTAGCCTTAGCATTCTATGGTGTAATGGAACCTCCAATGCATGACTAACTTGTTCTGCCATGCTTCTGCTCACATCTCCTTTGAGGTCCTTGAGATGAATTCTTGTGAACGCCATGGCCTCGTCCAAGAGGCTTTCTCCTTCAAAAGCGAGATAAGAAGCTTCATATAAACTCAACATTCCTTTGACATCCTTTGTAAGGCTTTCCTTGAAATTCCCACTATCCTCCTTGAAACTGTTAAATGCATCTGCGTTTCATACAAATATGATATAAGAAAGATGGTGAGATGAACATGGGAAATGAAATTAAGAAGCTTTAATTAGCGACTGTATCATATACGTACCTTGAGAGACCTGATAGCCTTGTTGTCTGAGGAGCCTAAAGCTTAGAGCAGTAGCATGGAGACTCTTCTCAATTCTTTCATCATTACAGCCTTTTGAAGATGCAAAGTTGTCAAGGGCTCTTGTTACTTCCCTCTCAAATCGGTATCCCAAACCTAATCTTTGAACATCATCAATCAGTTCAAGAGTTGCCAATAAGTCGGCACTTTCATTATGAATCATACTCCTCACATCCTCCTCCAGCTTCTTTGCCCTATCTTTGTACTTTTCATCCTGCATGCATGATCACAATTTGAGATATCTAAATATGTATACCGTACGTTAATGGTAATAATTTTTAATCTTAAAATTGAAATCAAGGTGGGGGGAAATAAATAAAGCACACGTTGGTGTTATACATATAAAGAAATGGTTCATGGTTACCGCATAATGATTGTTTAAGGACTGCACAAAATCGTAACTCCAGAAGCTTGGCTTGTAATTGGCGGACTGTCTTTCAACTTGTAAAGGGGGAAGTTTGTGTTTTTGCTGAGCAGCGGGACTGCCCACATTTGTGGTCGAGAAGAAGAGGTGTCTTTATCATTGTGTTATTTTGGAAAGCCATGAGGCAAAGAGAAACTGTGGGATAAGGGGAATACGCAGATTGGTGACATTCCACGTATAGTAGTCGTGAACCGCTATATATAGAATTTCTTTCATTAAGTACTTGTGGGACACTGGCCACCGACAAATGTTTGGTTGATTAATTAATTAACATAGCGTACGTGAAACGCATGGGCTGCGATATGATGGCGAGTTTTTTTTTTTTTTTTTTTTTTTTTCTAAGCAAAGAGGGGAAGGGGGAATATGATGGCGAGTTTACGTAGGGTTTATGGTTCCCAACTTGGGCAGCCAAAATAACGTTTTTAGCTTGATGCAATGTTCTAACTGGTCCCAATTGAGGATGTTTTATTGACATATCAACAGAAGTAACATCTTAATTAACCACCAAAGAGTCCGTTCACGATTACAAGGGTTATGATGTGTATATATAAAGTAATATTACTACACTTATTCTCACTTCTTCACACATATGTATTACATTTATAGGCAACTTTTAAAACAACAATTAGATATAATTATAAGATGAATTTTTTATTGAATTTTAATTTTATGGTGGTTTTAAAAGTCTCTCATAAATATTGAAAAATAGATATAAAGAAATCGAATTAAGTGTAGCATTTTCCTTCTCTTTTTTTTTTTTACATGTCTATAAAAAAAAATTAAACTAATAATCTTGATTAATTATGTCTCATCTGATTGAACTAGGGGATGGAATTAAGCGTAACATTACGAGTACTCATATATATGACTTGACTAATTTGTCAGTCAAGCTGTCGAGGAGACGTAGGTTTATTGGTAACATATATAGTCCGTAAGGTCTGCATCAAAATGTGAAGCACATATAGATGGGTACGTACAGAATTTTTTTTTCTTTGTTTTTTTTTTTGTCCCAAAAAAATATTTATAAACAAATCAAATACAAAACAATTCTCTCTCTCTTACACACACACACACACACACACACACATATATATATATATAAAATCTAAAAATAAAAAAATATGCCACAAAACATATTAATAAAACCAATAATTTGAAAGCAAAATATATGTAGGCCACAAAACCGATGATTTGAAAGCAGAGCTGATCAAGGCCACAAGTTTGGAGTAGACAAAATTAATGTATATATGGTTGTAAATACGGGTTGTGAGCTGTCTGAGATGTATATATGGGTTGTCTGGGCCGTGATAGCAGAATTGTATAGAAAGCTGTTTGCTGTTAAGATTGCTTTGTTTCTTTGTGTTTGTATTGTTTTGCTGGTTTTAGATGCTTTTTTTCTAGTCTTCTTTGTTGGTTATTAGTAAAATTCATTCATAAAAAAATAATAATAATAAAATCAATTTACATGTTATTATCATAATTAATTAAATAGCTGGCTTGTGAATCTAAACGTACGGTGGAAATTAAATAGAGATAGAGATTCTCATGGTACCATTTTTGTGGCCATTTTTTTTTTTTTTTTTTTTGTTAAACGAGTGGGGTAGATTGAAGGGTAGAAATTTTAAAATCCTTTAAAGAAACTCACGGATTCTTTTAAGGGAAAGTCCACATATCCCCTCAAATTACCACCCAATTGACAATATCCCCCTTAAACTTTTAATTGTGACAATGTTCTCTCAAAACTACCAAAAATTGTCAATATTCCCCCAATAACGAAATTACACTTACTAAAATAAAAACAAAAATACAAAAACTTTTAGAAAAAACCTAAAACTAACCAAAAAAAAAAAAAAAAAATCCAAATGGTGGCCAATTTTTTTTTTTTTTTAAATCCATTTTATAAGAAAAAAATTAAAAAATTTCAATTTTTTTTATAAAAATTTCAATTTTTTTTATAAAAATTGAAAATTTTCGTTTTTTTATCTTTATTTTTGTCTTATAATTTTTTTAAAATAAAAATTTACGTTTAAAAATAAATAAAAATTTTCGTTTTTTAAAACTAAATAAAAAATATTTTTTTAAATAAAAATTTCTATTTAAAAAAAAATTAAAATTAAAAATTTCCGTTTTAAAAAAAAATGTTTTTTTTTTAATATTTTTTTTAAAATTAAAAATTTTCATTTTTAAAAAAAATCATTTTTTTTTAATTTATAGGGGTATTTTTGTCTTATGGAGAAATCTATAGGGGCATTTTTGTCTTATTGCTAGTCTTAGTAGGGGACATTGACATTGTTTTGGTAGTTTAGAGGGAACATTGTCACAATTGAAAGTTTAGGAGGGACAATGTCAATTGAGTGGTAGTTTGAGGGGGGTATGTGGACTTTACCCATTCTTTTATTAAGCTGGAGTAAATTTGTCTAAAGTTTGGGAAACTACCTTTTGCCCTCATGAACTATAACGTTTTGGCACTTTCCCTCTATGAACTGTCAACTGTACTACTTTGTCTCCATGAACTACCATTTTGTGCCCAAAATTCCCTTCTGTCAATCAAAGCCGTTAACTCAAATTGTCAACCCTTCACTTTGTGTCATTTTGCTCTTATTAACTATAACACATTGTCGTCCCCAAGAGGTAGTTCAATCGGCTGGGACCACACTTAATGAAGTGGAGGTCACTAGTTCGAATCCCCCTCCCCCCTCTTGTGCGGACATGTCAAAAAAAAAACTACAATACATTGTCACTTTGCCCCCATGAATTATAAAACATTGTCATTTTGACTATATGAGTTAATGACTTTGACTGACGGAATGGAGTTTTGGTTACAAAATAATAGTTCATAGGGGCAAAGTAATATAATTAGCAATTCATGCCAAAGCGTTGTAGTTTATGAAGACAAAAAGTAGTTTCCCTAAATTTATATTAATTCTCATTTCTTTTCTCCTTGATCAGGCGGTTCAGCTATAGATGGATCAAGGCCTATATATGACACTTGTTGCAAGAAGCACTGCAAAATAATTGCAGACGACCTTTGTTTACAAAAAAAAAAAAAAAAAAAATTGCAGACGACCAAAAACATACTTTTTTTAACGACGTTGACCAAAATATCATTTAGCCGGCTGGAATCTTCTTAGTGGTCCAAAGATATGTCAATAGTGACATCATGACCACCAGAGTCCCACCTATGATTTCAAGGGATATAGAATAATGCTATATTTACTCATACTTTTTCACATCTATTTTTCATTTTCATATTAAAATAATAATGGAATATAAAATAAATTTTTATTAAATTTTAATTTTATCATAATTTTAAAAGTTACTTAAAAAATTAAAAATTATAAATTATAAAAGTAAAAAAAACAAAGGGAGGAGAAAGAGTGTGCTCCTATATCTATGGCTGGACTAATTTGTCAGTCAAGCTGTCGAGGAGGAGACGTAGGTTTATTGGTAACATATATAGTCCGTAACGTCTGCATCAAAATGTGAAACACACATAGATGGGTACGTACAGATTTTTTTTTTTTTTTTTTTTGTCCAAAAAAAATATTTATAAACAAATCAAATACAAAACAATTTTCTCTCTCTCACACACACAAATAAATAAATAAATAAATATATATAATAATTTTTCAATCTAAAAATAAAAAATATGCCACAAAACATATTAATAAAACCAATAATTTGAAAGAAGAATATATGTAGGCGGCCACAAAACCAATGATTTGAAAGCAGAGCTGATCAAGGCCACAACTCACAAGTTTGAAGTATACAAAATTAATGTCATTTAAATCGTACGTAGAGGTACGTAGATATCTGAGATGACGAAGAAAACACATACATGTTTTGTCAGTCAAGCTGTGGAGGAGGAGACGTAGGTTTATTGGTAACATATATAGTCCGTAAGGTCTGCATCAAAATGTGAAACACATATAGATGGGTACGTACAGATTTTCTTTTTTTTTGGCCCAAAAAAAATATTAATAAGCAAATCAAATACAAAACAATTTTCTCTCTCTCACACACAAATATATATAATACTTTTTCAATCTAAAAATAAAAAATATGCCACAAAACATATTAATAAAACCAATAATTTGAAAGCAGAATATATGTAGGCCACAAAACCAATGGTTTGAAAGCAGAGTTGATAAAGGCCACAAGTCCGGAGTAGACAAAATTAATGTCATTTAAATCGTACGTAGAGGTAGATATCTGAGATGACGAAGAAAATGTTGCATCACTCCGGAAATGATATGTTTTATCATAACGTGAATGGCGGTCCCAATATTTAGAGAGAGGTTGAATTAGCATCTGAATTGTCCCCACATCAGATCAGGAATATACCCAAGGAAACCTCCGCGTGCTTAAAAAACCTTTTATTTTAGTGACTAAACTTTAGTGACGTGGCCAAAAAAACGTCATTAAAGTTTGGTAAGGTATGTGGCAAGTCAAAAGTCGGTGTCTCACTAATGAAACTTTAGCGAGGTTTGAAAAATACACGCGTCGCTAAATTGGTGACGTGTGGGACTAATGGAACTTTAGTGGGGTTTTTTGACACGTCCATATAAGAAAAGAAAAGAGAATAAAGATTCGATCTAATAATTTCCAGTTCATGAGGCATGTCAATGTTACCAAAGATATTTTATTGACATGTACTCAAGAGAAGTTCGTGTCCCAGTCCCAAATAATGTATATCTCACATTAGAAACTTTTATAACTCTCATTAAGACCTCAAACGCGTTAAAATAGAAGATCTTGAGATTAAATTTTTCCTATTCACCCTACCTATACCCACCACCAGCCACCAGATCTCACTGCCGGCCAGACCAAACCACATCGGCAAGCCCAGACTCCACTCATATTCAGAGGCCTTTTTTTTTTTTTTTTTGCAATATGCTCTACTCTTAGAGTGAGAGAGAGAGAGAGAGAGAGAGAGATATATTATCGGCGTGGAGGAGCGCTGTGGGCGGTGTTGTAGCCGGGGGAGGTGGTGGTGGCAAGTTTGGGTGGATGAATAGGAAAAGTGGGAAATAAGTTTTTTATATTTTTTACTTTTAACCCATATGAGTAATATGAATATAAAAATCATGTGTTTTTTCTTATTTTGCTTAAGGTGTTCGACGTTGATTTGCCAGGCTGTTATTGGAGGGCACAAAGGTCTTAATTTGTATCAAGACTTTATAGAAGTTATTTTCCTCAAATTATCACTACCAGATCCAAGCTCTAAAATTTTGATATTGTGTTTTAGCTAATATGAGACAAAAATGCGTTAATACCTTGTTTTCTCTTTATCTGAAATATATAATTTGTTTTTTTTATTAGCAACTTTGATGTAGCGTGACACCGTGGGTTGCAAAGACAAACAACAAGAAAGAAAAAATTCTTCTTAAAATCCTCTATCAAGGATTCAAGGAAAACATAAAAGAAAACTCAACCTCATAGTATTTCTCTTTGATAAACCCATCATAATAAAAATCAACACTGCCTCTTATATATTAGGTCTATTGTATTTATAACAAAAGCAAACTTGGACTAAAAGTAAACCTAAGCCTATTATGGAAATTTCTAGAATAATAAAGGAAAAATTACAATTAAATAAAATCATAATTTAAATAACATAAATAATAAAATTAAAAAATATATATTTGATTGCTAGATTATTTGATTTGATGGAATAAAATCTTCATTAAAGTCCCTAATAGAGCAATCAAGGCTTTCGGTCTTGGATCCTTTGTAGCCCATTTTTACCTAGGAAACATCGGAATTAGCCAAACCTCAAGAAACATAACTTTGCAGATCTTTAAATTAGCTTTCCAATACCACCAAGCTTCCTTAAATCTGATATCCGAAACTCGAGATATGACATTTTTAATAAAACTCATCAATATAAATATATATATACACACACATCAAACTTTGAGGTAAACACTTGAACTTATTTATTTATTTTTTAATCATTTCTGTCTCCTCTATTTTTTTGCCACAATCATTTCTCTTTGCTCTTTCTTGTTGCATGGTAAGAAACCAAAAAAAAAAATTTAAAAAAAAAATAGAGAATTGAATAAAAAAGTTTATTGAAATTTATATTAAATATATAGTAGGTAAAATAACATATAATACATTTTGGTTAGTTAAAATGCATTGGCAAAACAAAGTTGCACAATCACAATGGCTTATGTAATAAAGACTTGACTCATGAGGAGACGTGGGTTTACTGTCAACCTAGGATCGATTAGTGTTTGTCTTGTATCATCCGAATGTGGGCAGAGATGATGAGTTTTTGTAAGCCACTCGTAGAGGAAGATATTTTCGTTGCAACTCCAAAAAGAGACTTTGAATCATAAGCTTGTTTGAATGGAACTCAAAGGTGTCGCAGGTACGTCATGTTGGAATATATTCAATGTATTTTGATATTTATAAGATTGAATTTATACCAAATTTTGTAATAATTTCTTTTTTAATATACAACGTCAAATAATTACTCAAAAACTCATCTTAAAACATTTTTATTGTATAAATAAGTCAATATTTATATTTCTTAACATGTTCGTAAATTAATAAAAGTTCCAAAAAAAAAAAAAACAAACAAACAAACAAACAATTGACTGTAAGGGAAAATAGTCCATCCACATGAAAATCATAAAATAGTTAGATAAAATTAAGCTATGACTTGGCCTATACCGACGCTCCCTTGTATCTGTCAAGAGATGACAAGTCTTTGATCGATTGTCAACAGTAGCTTTAAGTTTCATATAAGTAAATAAATGATGAACTTTCAGATATTGGAAACATACCCAAAAGCTTCTCTGCCTGAAAATTAAAATTTAAAATTATGATTTATTAATGAGCTTTATGGCAAAGAAGGGATTGTTGAGATACAATAATACTGCTTCCTACAACCACTCTAACAAAAGGAAACAGCCAAACAAGCAACCAAATTTGTGGGAGTGATCTAACTAAGAAGTTGGCCTTTCATGGAGCATTAAAAGTTCACAAGAATGCCAGGCTAGCAGCCTAGCATGCAATGACCGTACAATATTTCCTACTCCTTATTTCATATCAACAACACTACTACTGTACGTTTAGATATCCAAGCCAGCATATTTTCCTTGAGACAAGTTTTGGAGTAGTGTTACACTACTTACACCGAGTGAACAGTATATACGGATTTATTGTTTTTAATTTTTTTTAATTTTTTCTTTTTAAATCCATACATACTGTTCATGATCCATAATAAGTACTATTCACTCACGCCAGGTGCGCTGTATATCATTACTGCACTTTTTGTGTTATTTTATTCTTCAAAAACCCGGTCTCATAGGTAATAAATAGGAGAATTGCCTCTATTATTTTCAATATAGTTGGTTTTCTTAGTACATTTGATAAGATCGAACATGAATTTTCATACTCACAATTAGATTAATATTACCAGTTCATTAACAGCTTTCTCAAAAATTTGTTTTCCTAATCAGCGGCAACTTTGGGGTCGTCGCTATTGAGGACTGAATAGCGGCAACATGAAGTTGCCGCTAATTACCTTTTTATTCTTTTTTTTTTTTTTTTTCTCTTCTCAATAGCGGCGACTCCATTGTCGCCGCTAATGACCCCTCATCAGCGACGACTATAGGGGTCGTCGCTATTTAGGACTGAATGTCGCCGCTAATTGTTTTTAATTTTTTTTTTTTTCAATTTTTGATCATGTTATTAGCAGCGACCTTGAGAGTTGCCACTATTTACTCATCATTAG
This sequence comes from Corylus avellana, assembly GCF_965113065.1. Classification (NCBI taxonomy): domain Eukaryota; kingdom Viridiplantae; phylum Streptophyta; class Magnoliopsida; order Fagales; family Betulaceae; genus Corylus; species Corylus avellana. Next base: position 4,529,863 of record NC_142494.1, read on the forward strand.
CGGCTACTATTAGCGGTGATATGAAAGTCGCCGCTAATGGTCAGTCATTAGCGGCGACAAGTAAAATTAAGTCACCGCTAATGACCCCTCAATAGCGGTGACTATAGGTGTCGCCGCTATTCGTTTGGTCGCTAACGACCATATTGCTTATAGTGAATTACTAGAAGAGGTAAATATCTGGGATGGGCAACATGTTACAGATCAACCATCTAACGGCAGTTTTAAAACCAAGCCTTTATTAACATTGACTAACCTATATTAGCTTTCAAAAAAAAAAAAAGGGTGCGCCATGTTTTAAATTTGTTATTGAATATGTGAAACCCACAGAGTTATTGGTGGATTAACCCATATCTTGTACAGAAATGGATAAAATATATATATATATATATATATATATATATATATATATATATTAGCCCATCTCCATGGAAAAACAACAACTGGTTCAGATTTAACCAAACAACTACGATTTATTCTCATTTAAATCTTTGAAGCAAACATTTGCTTAATTAAGCTATATATATGACTTCACTACAAAAAATTAGGTTATAATTAGCCGCTGATAGTTTGTTTTTTGGTCAACACTACAAGAGTTTAGATCCAAAAGCATATGTCATCACTAATGATTGGAAATTAGCGCCGACCCAAAAGTCTTGGTTAATGAGTTTCAAAAAAGTTAGCGTCGACCCAAAAAATTGGAGTTCCACCATTTTGTGTCTTGGTTAATGAGTTCCGACACCCTTGCGTCCTCTGCTAAAATTCGCCTTGGGGATTGGACATAAATAGATATTGGAGTTGGAAACCTTCTATATATCACCCCATTCCCGTTTATCTCTTACATCAGTCACCCGCCATACAAGCTCATTTGTTAGCAAATCACAAGCCTGCAATAAACTCTGTCATGCAAATGACAGTCTTCTCCTCAAATTAGCTTGTAAAATAGTGCTATGTGGATATATAACATTTTGACTTGATGATTACTTGCTGCGAAGGAGTTGGGATCGATGCTGCAAAAGCCGCCAACATTGTTTGGCCAATAGAGCTTTGTTGAAGATCGCAGAATCTCAGAATCTCATTTCACCTTGAGCTTTAGAAAAACCCATTCGTTTCCCGCTCATCCAATGAATTGTGGAATTGTTCTCTTTATACTTCCACTAAAACTTCTGCATCATCCCATTAAATTACTTACATGGAGTGGGTTAAAGTTGAAAGACACTTATACTATAGGTGGGGATTGCATGAACCACATACGGCTTTCACTAAAACTTATATCCCTGCTTCCGAGAGGAACCTGACCTTCTAGTTGTGCAAATGGTTCCATACTTTATCTTTAATCCTTTTAAAGGCCTTATTAGTACCTAACCATGTCAAATCCTTTAGTTTATAGAGTATAAATCGTACTAATATATCAGTGCTTCACATGCAACATTGTTTGTTATATATATATATATAGTTAATACGGAATAATCATATATGCTTGTGTATTATTATTATTTTTTTAAAGATTGTGTTTTGATTTTTTTTTCTTTGTTGTAATGTTTCATATAGCACACTCTGGTTTAGGAAATTAAATAAACCCTAAACGACGAGAAATTTATAGAATTTCCTGACAATCTTTTTTACATTATGAATTTTTTATTCTCGACAGAAAAAAAACTTAAGGGTCCCAAAAAAATGACGTCGAGAAAAAGAAACGCCAAAAAAAAAAAAAAAAATTAATGGCGTTTTTTTTTTCCCAAATTCATGGTGTTTTTGAAACGCTGCAAACTACATCTTTATTGCACTACAAAAAAAAGGGGAGTTTCTGACGTGGCAAACAGTGTCTTTTTTTTGCCACGTCAGTAATTACTGACGTGCGAATTAGACACGTCAACAAAATTATTTTCTGACGTGTCAAAGTTAACACGTCAGGATTTACTGACGTGTTAATTCTTGACGCGTCAGTAAAAATTTAGCCAAATTTAATTTTGGCGCAATTTTTTTAATTAGAAATAAAAATTATTAATTTCTGATGTGCCAACATTCGGCACGTCAGAAATTGCTGACGTGTCAAAACGACACGTCAGAAACGTCAGAAATTTTTATTTCTATAATTATTATTATGTTTATTATTATTATTATTATTTTTGTTTTCTTTTGGTTTTTTGTTTTTGTTTATACAACTTATTTAATATTTATATACTTCAATATGCCTAATGCATGTTAATTACTTAATTTTATTATTTTAAGGAGATTCCAAAATATTGAACGAGCTAAATTATAGGATAATGTACGTTATATATCCTTAATTTAGGTTTGACGTACACGTACATGTCATTTTTATAACTTTGATTTGGAAAATTTGCTTTACAAAACCAATCATTCCAAAACATATTATATATATATATATATAAACATGTCGATATACTATTTTTGTATAAAATGACATTTTCAATTAATTTGGAGATATTGCAACTTCAAGGGATGAAAACACAAAATCTTTTGTGATTAAATACTATATATTAATTTACAAACCTTTTTTCTTCTTCTTTGATTTTTGAAAAATACTTAGATTAATATTAGAACCTTTGCTATAATTAAGTTAATTACAATATATTATATATTATACTTACAATAATTAAATACTATATACTTAGAATATTATATTTATAGGATATAATTAAGTATATTAACGTACTTAATTATATATATCATACAATTATATTTATAAATATAATACAATTATATAACTTATATATATATATATATCTATATATCCTGACGTGCCAAGTGGCGCGTCAGGCGTGGCCTTGGGAAGGCCAGCGCCTGCTGGCCGTCCCATCGGCCACGCCTTGCAGGCGCCAGCAGGGGCAATGTGCTTTTAAATTTGGGATTTCTCCCATTTTTTTTTTTTTTCCCCCTCCAGCTACCTCTCCCGCCGGCCTGCCTTCTTCTTCCCTCCCATTCTTTTTTTTCTTCTCTCCTCCGGCGCCCACAGCTCCCTCTCCCGCGCTCTCTCTCTCTCAGCTCTCTCTCCCGCGCTCTCTCTCTCTCTCAGCTCCCTCTCCCGCGCTCTCTCTCTCTCTCTCGCTCTATCTCTCTCCAGCTCACGTGACGTGCTCCGGCCATCTCCATCACTTCGCCGGCTGAAACTTCTCCGTCGTCGATCAACTCCAGCTCGATCTCCTGCAGGTATATATATATATATATATATATATATATATATATATATATATATATATATATATATATTTTGTCTTGTTTAATCAAATTTATGTTTTATTTTGTCATGAATCCGTATGATGTTTGGTTAATATATTGGATTGATCGAGCATTTGTGAGTAGGTATTAATTGATGGAGGTGTTTGTTTTTTTTTTTTTTTGCTTGAAATGTTATTTACTTATTGTACATTCGCTGTATATGCACATGCATGCATGCAAGATGATGTTTCTGATGATAGCTAGGTTTTTGTTTCATAATATAATAGTTTTTAAAATGTCGCCGGATTGTTGTTTTATTTTTTTTTATTTTTTGTTTGTTTAGCTGAAAAATGTTGGCTTATTAATTAGTAAATAATTTATACAACATTATTTAATTTCAATTTTAATCATTTGACCTTCTAATTAAGTACGTGTAGTACGTAGTGATAATTATAGAGATTTAATTCCATACTTTGTTTAATTAATACTTAAATTGAATGAGTCTTAATATTGAGACGTACATTAAATCTCTTATTAATTTGTAAGTTATACATGAATATTAATTAAATAGAGACAGTACTCCAAATGAATACACACTTTAATTGGTACTATCCCCTTATTTTTTCTAACAAATTCATATCCATGAATATTGGATATGAATATTAATTAAATAACTAACCCAGTTCTTTAATTATTTTAGGGTCCTCGATCATATATAACAAATGCACACACTACTAGGTATATATTAATACCTATACATTATCACGAAGTTTGCACTTTTGAATTGCAAAACTGCAAACATTGTGAAACTTATAGAGACTCCAAATAAATACACACTTTGGTACTATCCCCTTAATTTTTCTAACAAATTCATATCCATGAATATTGGAACTTCATATTAATTAAATAACTAACCTAGTTATTTAATTATTTTAGGGTCCCCATATATATATATATATATATATATATATATATATATATATATATATATAATGCATGAATATGCATTATATTTGCACATAAAAAATTTAAACCTATATGATAATGTATATATAGGTTTATATTTTTAACGTGGTTGAAATATTTAGGTTTATATATATGCATGTGCTTGAAATGAGGTATATATTTTTTAAGTCTTTTATATTGATTCGTAATTTATGTACGTAGCGAAAAATGGACAAGAGTTGGATGACAAAGTCTAGGGGTACGAGGGAATACAGAGACGGGTGTAGACTGTTCGTGGAGTTTGCAGTTAGTAACTGTAGAACCCCTGATGGAAAAATCAATTGCCCTTGCAAGATTTGTCGAAATTACCGGCGCCACCCGCCGGATTTCGTATTCGACCACTTGACAGGGGGAAAAGGAATGATGCCGGAATATACATTATGGTACTATCATGGTCAGAAGCATGTACAGGGTCCTGATAGACCGTCTGGTTCGAATCGCCCGGCTTCAGATGCGGGTGCAACTGCAAATCAGGGTGGAGACATGCACGCAATGTTGCGTGACTTATTCGGCATGCACGAAGTGGTCAGGGAAGACAATTGTGAGCCTCAAGTCGTAGTGCAAGGGGGTGAAGACATTGTAAACGAAGAAGCCGCTGAAGGTGACGCAGTAAAGTATTATATGCTTATGAAAAAGGCGGAGAAACCACTTCATAACGGAACAAAACATACCAAACTAAGTGCGACTGTACACTTGTACAACCTGAAGTGCGTTGGTGGACTAAGTAACGCAAGCTTCTCGGCCTTCCTAGAGTTCATCAACCAGTTGCTGCCTGAGAGTGATGAAAAGCTGCCTGGTAATACATATGAGGCGAAAAAGTTTTTGCGAGATATGGGACTTGGGTATGAGAAGATACTGGTGTGTCGTAATGACTGTATGTTATTCTGGAAGGGCACAAAGGAGTTGGATTCATGTACCGTATGTGAAAAATCTAAATGGATGGATGCAATCAATTTAGATGAGGATGGTCAACCTATATCGTCGGGCAAGAAACGTCCGGTAAAGGTGTTGCGGTGGTTTCCACTTGTACCACGACTACAGAGGTTGTTTATGTCAGAGCATACTGCACGCTTTATGAGGTGGCATGCAGAAGGCCGCACAAAGGACGGCGTATTGAGGCATCCGGCTGATGGCGAAGCATGGAAGTCATTCAACAATTTACATCCGGAGTTTTCAGCGGACAGCAGGAATGTAAGGCTCGGACTAACCTCGGATGGATTTAATCCATTTGGAAACATGAGCACATCTCACAGCACTTGGCCTGTACTGCTTATGCCCTATAACTTGCCTCCTTGGATGTGCATGAAACAGACATCTTTTATACTATCATTAATTATTCCAGGCCCAAGTTCACCTGGAATGGATATAGATGTCTACCTTCAACCCTTAATTGAGGAGTTACAAGAACTATGGAATGTAGGGGTGCCCACATACGACGTCTCAAAGAAAAAAAAATTTGTCCTACGAGCGCAGTTGATGTGGACAATTAATGACTTTCCAGCATATGCAGATTTGTCTGGATGGTCTACCAGGGGTGAGAAGGCATGTCCGTGCTGTATGAACTCGACATGGTCGAAGTGGTTAAAACATGGTCATAAATGGTGTTATATGGGGCACAGACGATACTTGCCCATGGATCATCCATGGAGGAGGAACAAAAGAACATTTGACGGCAACGTAGAATTAGAATGTGCCCCTGATGTCCCAAGTGGAAATGAAATCATGAACCAATTAGAAGGGATTGTGTTTGGGGATGAGAACGCTGGTCAGGCAAGGGAGGCTGCGAAAGAAAAAGGAAAGAAGCAGAAGACGAATACTTCTAATGTAGTATTCAAGAAGAAAAGTATTTTCTTTAGGTTGCCGTATTGGAAAGATAATTTATTACGGCACAACCTTGATGTTATGCACATAGAGAAAAACGTGATGGACAACATACTTGGTACAATACTGGACATTCCAGGGAAAACGAAGGACAACTTCGCCGCCCGCTTAGATTTGCAAGAAATGGGTTTGAGACGTACACTTCATCCCTACACTGGCGAGAATGGTAAGACATATATGCGGCAAGCTACCCACACGATGTCCAAGGATGATAAGACACATTTTTTGAAAGTGTTAAGAAATGTAAGGGTGCCCGATGGATATGCCTCGAACATTTCCCGTTGTATACGACTTAAGGACTGTACGATATCGGGGTTAAAGAGTCATGACAGTCACGTATTGATGCAGCAGCTTCTACCTATTGCATTGCGTGGATCACTTCCAAGCAACGTGGTTAGACCACTTGTTGAGATGTCTGCATTCTTCAGGGGACTATGTTCAACAACATTGACACAAGAGGATATTGACCGACTACAGTGTGACGTCTATATCACGTTGTGCAAGATGGAACAGGTTTTTCCCCCCAGCTTTTTCACAAGCATGGTTCATGTGGTCGTGCATCTTATCGGTGAATGCCGACTCGGTGGACAAATACAGTATAGGTGGATGTATCCGGCAGAAAGGTAAACTTTGTTTACGAATATTTCATATTTTATGGTTTAAACTATAATACAAGACAAGTATTAACTGCACTGATTGATTGTATATTCGTTCATATTTAGGAGCCTTGGAGTTTTCAAATCTAATGTGCGTAACAAAGCGGCTCCTGAAGGCTGCATTGCGGAGGGTTACATAGCTACTGAGTTGGTGACGTTCTGTTCGAGATATTTAGATAATACACCAACATTTCACAATAGGATACAAAGAAATCCGGATGGTTCAAAGGGACATGGAACACGAGTCCGGCTCGACCGAATCACAATGACACAGATACACCGGTATATTATGTTCAATTCGGACGACTTACTTCAATTGCGAACGTAATTCGATGTCATTCTTCGCCATATTGTATATTCAATGAACTTGTAACATTTCCCGTATCGAATTATAATTAACTTCATCATCGAATTGTAGAATGCACATGGATACGCTTAGGGGGCGAACAACAGAGGATCAGTTGGAAACCCAACATTATGAGCTGTTCTGCGACTGGTACCGTGACTACGTAAGAATGACGTGATGTTAACAAAATCACTTGTCGGATTATATTTGCATGCATAATGTTTTCCAAATGAACTGAAACACTCTTTAACCAAGTGTTAACATTGTATTGTAAATATTCACAGGTCGATCGATTGGATGATCGATGTAGGAAGGAACTTGGTGAGAAATTGATAATGCATTGTAGAGGGCCGCGGGAGTCAGCAGTCAGATACAATAGATATGTGATTAACGGCAAGTTGTTTCGTACAATTGCATCTGATGCCGGAAAGAGGACTCAGAACAGCGGGGTGTGTGTGCCGACTGTTGATGGCGAAACGTACTACGGGAAGTTGACGGAAGTACTTGAGATTGAGTACTACGACAGAACTACGTACGTTATGTTCAGGTGTGATTGGGCGGACACCACGAGGGACAAGGGGTACAAGGTGGATGAGTATGGCATGATACTTGTGAACTTCAAAAACCTTGTTCACACGGGAGAATTGATTACTGATGAGCCATATGTGCTAACTTCACAAGTTGATCAGGTGTTTTACGTAGAAGATGGTAGATACCCAGATTGGGTTTGCGCAGTAAGGACCAAACCAAGAAATATATACGACGTTGGTCAGAGTGAAGGGCATCAAGATTCAGGTGCCAATTATCACGAGTGTGAGCCGCTCATATTGACCAGAAATTGTGATCAGGATCTGCAGGATCATATCCAATACGTCAGACCCGACTTAGATCCAATTGAAGCGTATGTGATTGAATAAAAGCTATATATATATATATATATATATATATATATATATATATATATATATATATATATATGTTTAGATTGGTAGTTGTTCACTATATGCCCATCAACGCATTTAATAGAGTTGTTTAATTGGGAAAAAACGTCAGTATATCTTATTTCATACGTGTGAGTCATGCATACATAACGTAGTGAATATTTCATACATTGTATACGTGATTAATTGAATTTGTGGTATTTTTTGCAGGTTACTATGAGCCATAGGGGGAAGAGAAGAGCACGCAGGGGCTCGTCTCTCAAGCGACAGCCTATGTCGCTTGGGTCTCCGTCAAACCACCTTGATGATAGCGAGCAACAAGACGTTGCTCAGCTTTTGGGTATTCAGGACGGATATCGACCGGTACTTCCAGGCGATATGGAAGGGGAGATCCCTCTCCATAATCCATACGGTCGGGCAGGCATGGCCCAGATGGGGTATCTGCTAGCCAGCCAGCTTGGACAGAGTATGCAGGGACATGTAGAGCAGCTATATAGCCAGCATAGCGCAGGTATGACCGAAATTTTTTTTGGAAAGATTGCAAGTTTTTTGGAAATTTCTAAATGTATTGGTGCGATATCAATTATATTATTTAACTACAACTACAATTTCATATAATTCTAAATATTCTAAAAAACATATATAGCAGGTCCCGACGACAGTGACACATCGGCCGAGGAGGACTGTATTGGTGCGACACAGGACACGGCTGACCCGCAGCCAACCGACCCTGCTCCCGGCGACCACTTACTCCCTCGGCAGGTCCGCACCATAAGTAAGTGGATATGTTCGAATGTTGTGTATATATGTCTTAATTTAGTTGTAATTAGTATTGAATTCGACATAACTTACATCGGTAATTTTTTAATCTATTAGGTACCGATTCAGAGGGAAACGAAGTTATTGAGGTGTTTACCATCCGTGACTCGCACAGGTTGCCGGGAGTCCCCGCCGGCAAGCGGATCATTATGGAGTACAATGCTGCATGCCAGCCCGTCGGCGTTAGCTCCATGAGGTTTAAACGGATGGCTGGAGATATCGTAAGGAGCTCCAATTATGTCCGAATACCGGACGATTGGACGAAGGTACCGCAGCGTACCAAAGAGGATATTTGGGACGCCTTGATGGTATGTGTTGCATATATGTTAAAACACTCATAATGTATATATGTATATATACGCTCTAAGTTGCACACATATATTTTAGTTTTTGTAATTTAATAATTTTGAACATGTGCAGGCATACTTTTTCGTCTCGCCCGAATTCAATTTGAAAGCCATAAAGAATGAAGCATTCAAGGATATGGGATCAAAGCTGCGGACTTGGAGGTACGAGCTTAAAAAACGCTGTGCAATTACGGAGGAAGATACTCCGGATACTATACGGGCAAGAGTGGGGGAAAAAACACTTGACGAGTACAATGCCGAAGACGTGGAGATCTTATTGGAGAGATGGTGTACTCGTCAGAATAAGGTAGGTCATGAGTTAAATTCTTCATTTTGTGTAGTGTCATTATATGGTTTTATTAACATGTACGAGTGTCATGTAAAACGAAATTGCCTCTTTATTGTGTAGTGTTGCATATAAAGAGTACTAAAACCAAATTTCCTTACATTATTAACATATCAATATGGTAACTGTGTAGGACTATGCAAACAAAATGAAGCGCTTGCGAGCATTAAATAAAGAGCCCCATTGCACCGGATCGAAGAGCTATGCCAGAGCGACAGATGAGGAGGTAAGTGTGTAATTTAACATGTAAACAACAAATCATTTGATATATTTAAAAATATTTGTATGTCCTATTTTTTCGGCAGGCCATACGTCTAGGCAAGTATCCTACTCGTGCAGAGAGTTACATCAGCACGCACACGAAGGCGGACAAAAGCTATCCGAATGAGATAGTGGAAGAAAGATGTGTATGCTACAATTTAATTCTTTGTTTATATACTTTAAAATTATCTGCAATTAACAGTTGTATGACCCACTGACCCAATAATGAATGTAACATACAGAAAAGGATGAAGGAGCTGATACCCACCGACCCTGCAGCGTCGTCTAGCATCACAGAGGGAACGGTCAAGTGGGCGCCAAACGACGCGTATGCACAGGCCCTTGGAAATAAGCCTGAATACGCCGGTAGGGTTCGGCAGCTTGGATCGGGTATTTTGCCCGTGCGGGGCTCCATACGTTCATACTATACACCTTCACAAGCAAGGTCAGAAAACACCAGCCACTCCATGATATCACAAGAAACGCTTGACAGAGCTCTTGAGGCGGAGAGGGCGAAGCACAAGGAAGAGATAGATGCATTGGTGGCCGCGAACAATGCACGTCAGGCAGCGTTTGACGCCCGATTGCGCCAGATCGAGGTAATGATGCGGTTCAGCTCTGCACCAGATGGAGCTTCCCCACATATTGCGGTGGTGCCATCGTCGATCGACGGCGAAGCAGGTACTGACATTTTTTAATGGTCAAATGTGTTTTTAGACCTTTACCTATATATATATGTGAACTTCTATAACCTATATATATGTTAACTTATAACTTTAGAGTATGGAATTGTGTTATCTTATGACCTTTTCAGTTTTATGGAGGGGCCTACTGTTTCCTAGATTAGAGTAGCGGGGCCGAGTATCCCTCCCTCATGTATTATTTTTGAAGAAGAAATCCCTCATGTGTATTAAATCAGAAAGCATTGTTACCCATATACTAATTCTTGCGTGACTTGTCACATACAGCATTCCAATTGGGTTGCCTTAGGAGATAGAAAATAGTGGCCACCTTTTCTTGAATTAACTTGCTTGCTTCTATTTTTAATGGTCAAATGTGTTTTTAGAACTTTAGCTATATCATGTGAACTTCTAAAACCTATATATATGTCAACTTATAAATTTAGAGTATGGATATATATGTTGTAGTCATTCTCTTAATTAATGTTGTGTAATTCCTGTTGAATTTGGTTTATATATCATTGTTGGTTTGGTGGTGGATGTGGGTACGTACGAGCGTTGCTTTTGAACTGTTTTATTGGTATTATGAGATCAATATACAACTATGGTCCTTGTAGAATATTAACAATCTAGTGTATGTGATTGTGTGAGAGTATGAAACGATCAAGTATTAACTAGATGAATATCATAATTTTTTGGAAATAATATAACATGATTTGAATATATGTAAAGTCCTATGTGTTAATATCCTCAACAAATTAAAATGTTAATAAATATCTCACATAATTGCCATGGCAAAAATGAAGCGCATGAGTCTATAAATTTAACGTCAACATTGATTGCTCTGTGGAATAAATTTTAGTTTTTTTTTTATATGCATTTTTGGCTAATTAACTTCATCATCGTTTTACCTATTGTTGTTATATCATTTACTGTGTTAGACTCAACAACTGAGTTGGGTGAATATTTGGACATAAATGAATTGCTCTTACATAGTCAATATTGTTTGGTGATTGTTTGTTTTTATCGTTTGCAGGTGATGGAGAGGATGCTATGAATGTCAATAATCAGCATTGACCGTCTGGTTTGCCATTCATACTTGTATAAAAGTTACTTTGTTGATGTAATTGTATTTATGATATCCCTTTTTATAACAACAGAGATAGTTTTTTGATAATTGTGGTTGGTTATTGACACTTGGTATATATGTTATTTTGTGTGTGTTAAGATTGATGGAAAAATAGTCTGATGTGTTAACTTATTAGGATATACATGACTTATGTTATTTGTATAGATTGACGGAAAAATTGCTAGAATTATTTGCAATGATTGATGGATAAATTGTATATCAGGTTAATTGTAATCCAAAATTCGGGTATAGTCTCAAAAAAACTAAAGAAAAATATATTGGGGGGTGGAAAAGAATTTAAAAAATTAACCAATTTTTCTGACATGTCAAATTGTGACAGGTCATAAAATTTCTGACGTGTCACAAATTAACACGTCAGAAATTTTCTGACGTGTCAATTTGTGACACGTCAGAAAAATTTTCTGACGTGTCTAGTTTCAACACGTCAGAAATTTCTGACGTGTTGAATTTGACACATCAGAAAAAAATTTCTGACACTTATAATATTCACGCGCGAGACACGTCAGGAACACCACGTCAGGGACGTTTTCTGACGTGTCAGACTGCCTGACACGTCAGAAAAAGTACGTCAGAAAAAAATCGATTTCTTGTAGTGTTGTAGTGGTGAGTAATATGGTCACTGTCACATTAATAATTAATGACCAACACAATAAATATTACGTGACTATTACATCAATTTAGAAAAATTATAATAAAATTATAGCACCGCTAACAACACTTTGAATCTATATTTCTAAATGTACTATAGGTAATTTTCAAAAATGGTTAGTACTAACTAATAATTAAACCGACTGTAAACCCCACACTTTTGTATTTTTATTATTATTATTATTATTATTATTCCAACAAAACGGCAAAAAAAGAGGCCCAAAAGCTCCACCAATCATTAAAGTGTAACATTTGTAGCTAGAAGACCTCTACTTTATTTGGAACCAAATATTTCATTCTTAGCACACATCTTTGCCACACATACATGTTCTAAATAGATAAACAAGAGTCTATCACTCAACTAGTGCAATAGGCTCTATTATCAATGACATGACTCGATTTTTTGCTCTAATGTCTGGTGCTCCGTGCCCATCTCCATATTGGTATGTGCATTGAGCAATCCGAGCAAGGTTGATTGCTGTTACCACTAAACGTTCTCCAAATGGAGAATCAACTAGTCGCTCTTCATTCATCTTTTTCCAAGTCCTCTCAATCATGTTACTCATTTGTTTGCTAGCAACTTCCTCATAAACACCGGTTTCACACATGTAGCAATTGATTGAATTTGCAATTTCACCTCTCTCTAACTCTCCCTGCATTTCAAATAAACAACTAAATATGTTAGAGTGAAGTAGTGATTCCAATGATGAATTAAACCTTAAAAATCATTTACCACAAAATGGATGCTATAAAAAGAATACCGCCGAAGTACTCAAATCATTGCAGAGTCGAAAAATAATTGATGGCCAACGCAAAAGGTTAAAATATTTTTCTAAGCCCTCAAGTGCCTGCTTTGTGAACTTTTGATTCAAAAAAAAATAGGCATGAACAAGGAACACTGCCCCAGAAACGGATAGCCAAGCATTGTCAAGATAGTCCTTAAAAGTTGGCATATCTTTGTTGTAACACCATTTTGCTTCTTGTAGGAATGCTTTGCACAGATCAGCCCACTAAAATAAAAGAAGAAGATTATTAGATTTAAAATTTCAGACAAAATGCAATTCATCTTTTAAAAAAATAGAAGTGGTTGCACATACCGCTTTTGTTAGGTATGGAAGGATGTTTTCTCCTTTCTCCTTAAGAGTTTCATATACCATCTCGTTGACAGTGTTGTAGAGAGCTAAGAAGCATAACTTCATATAGTGGGGAAGATTTTCCACGGCATTGATATCCCATCTTAAAACACAATCAAGAAATTAAAATTATGATTTGCTTATTAGTTGCATAACATAAAAGTTGCAAGTAGGGAATTCCATGATATTACAAATTGTTCTTCTTCTTTTTCGGGGGGGGGGGGGGGGGGGGGGGGGGGGTGGGGTGGGGTGGTGTGTGGTGGCGCGGGGGCGGGAGGAAGAGGATGAGAAGGAGAAAAGTTATCAGGTAATAACCTTTCTACAGCATCTGTAAACAGCTCTAGTTCATCCAAAGTGCCATAAACATCATAGACATCATCAATAGTGGTTACAAGAGCAGCCACTTTCGTTAACCCTTTACGAAGATTACTTAATTGGGGTTCGAAGGCTATTCCAACAGCCCAAACGAAGCATTCCATTAGTCTATCTCTGGTGAAACTCAGGTTGTTTGCCAGGCCCATATCTTTCCACCACCTAAAAGTCATAAAGTGAAACCAAATACGTTTCCACTTAGCATTCAAGCCATGGCAAAGTCTATTTTCATCTTTTAACAAACGCCTACCTTATAGTGCTTTGAATAAATAGTTTGAACATTTTTTACCTTGACACATCTTGAAGTTCTCTTTGAAACACAGACTGCACTATGTTAAAATCCAACCTTGCAAGTTCAAGTAGAAGAGAATTTGCATCTTCCCTCTTATTGTATGCCTCAATATACCACCGAGCTTCTAGCCTTAGCATTCTATGGTGCAATGGAACCTCCAATGAATGACTAACTTGTTCTGCCATGCTTTTGCTCACATCTCCTTCGAGTTCCTTGAGATGCATTCTTGTGAATGCCATGGCTTCGTCCAAGAGGTTTTCTCCTTCAAAAGCAAGATAAGAGGCTTCATATATACTCAACATTCCTTTGACATCCTTTGTAAGACATTCCTTGAAATTCCCACTATCGTCCTTGAAACTGATAAATACATCTGTGTTTCAAACAAAAATGATATAAGATCGAAGATCATGAGATCAAAATGGAAAATGAAATCAAGAAATCTTAGCAAATTAGCATGATGTCTTAATCTTTTTAACCTTGAGAGACCTGATAGCCTTGTTGTCTGAGGAGCCTAAAGCTTAGAGCAGTAGCATGGAGACTCTTCTCAATTCTTTCATCATTACAGCCTTTCGAAGATACATAGTTGTCAAGGGCTCTTGTTATTTCCCTCTCGAATCGGTAGCCCAAACCTAATCGTTGAACATCATCAATCAGTTCGAGAGTTGCCAATAAGTCGGCATTTTCATTATTAATCATACTCCTCACATCCTCCTCCAACTTCTTTGCCCTATCTTTGTACTGTTGATCCTGCATGATAACAATTTGAGCCTACGTTAGTAATAATCCTTCTTTTTCATCTTATTGGTCAAACGTGCGTGGTTTCTGTCTTGTCACGAGTTATGTAGCAGTTACACAAACGTTTTTGGACATTAATAAAAATTGAAATCAAGTGAGGGAAAATATATAAATTAAGTACTTTGGTGTATATATATAAAGAAATGGTGCATGGTTACCGCATAATCATTGTTTAAGGCCTGCACAAAATCGTAACTCCAGAAGCTTGGCTGATAATTGGCGGGTTGTCGTTCAACTTGTAAATGGGAAGTTGGCATACTCGCAAAACATCGGGAGTAGTGCCCATATTTGTGGTCGAGAAGAAGAGGTCTAGTTGTCGTGGGAAATTTAGGTAAGTTATGAGGCAGGGAGAAATTGTGGGATAAGGGGAATAGGTGGATTAGTGGCATTGCGCTTATGGTATAATTTGCTTAATTGTGATTTCCGTAGGAATTAAGGCTTTGAAGCTCTATATATATATAGGACTTGTTCAATAACTTGTTGGACACTGGCAATCGAGGATCACGTGGGGTTTATGGTTCAATAATTTGTCAGCCAAGCTGACGAGGAGGAGACGTAGGTCTATTGATAACATATATATATAGTCCGTAACGTCTGCATCAAAATGTGAAACACATGCATATATATAACGTACAGATTTTTTTTTGTCCAAAAAAAAAAATATTTATAAACAAATCAAATACAAAAAAAATTTCTCTCTCTCTCGCACACACAAATATATATATATATATATATATATATATATATATAATACTGTTTCAATCTAAAAATAAAAAATATGCCACAAAACATATTAATAAAACCAATGATTTGAAAGCAGAGTTGATCAAGGCAACAAGTCCGGAGTAGACAAAATTAGTCATTTAAATCGTAGAGGAAGATATCTGAGATGACGAAGAAAATGTGGCATCACTCCAGATGTGAATGGGTCCCAATATTAGAGAGACGTGGAATTAGCATGTGAATGGTCCCAATGTGTCTAGAGACATCCGATCAGGAATATACCCATGAAAAACTCCAATTTACCTTTAACTTTTATGGAAGAACACTTTTTTTTTTTGTTTTTAACACGCGCATATAAGGAAAAGAAAAGAGAATGAAGATTGGATCTAATAATTTTCACTTCACGAGGTGTGCCAATGATACCAAAGATATTTTATTGACATGTACTTAAGAGAAGTTCCTGTCCCAATCCCTGGCGGAGGTACTCTTAAAGATTCTCATGTCCGATCCATCTCCTGGTTGAACATATACTGTAGACTTGACATGGAATTTGTCAATGATCATCATAAGCAATGGAGGTAGACTGGAGGAGGCGTAGGTTGAAAGTTCACCTATTTGTCGGCATTCATCGATCGCAGCACATGGGATGAGTATTCTTGTGCAAGCTAGAAGCTTTATATAGACTCAAATATCTAATGATAAGGAGTATTTGGAATGAAATAAAAGTTCGATACACTAAAGTGAGAGACCTTGAAGATTGGGTAATGTTTGCAAAAGGCGCATAAGCTCATAGGGAGTAAGTAAAGTTTTCCCTCTTTTAAAAAATTATTCTTTATAATCTTAATCTTTTAAGTAATATACTGATGTAACAAAAATAGGACCGCATTTGATTGGTCTTGCATTGTTGCCAGCACATGTATTATTTTGCAAGTCTGATGGGACACGTACTATAGAAATAATTAATGTTTTCTAGTGTTTTGAGGCTATTATATTGCAGCCGAAGATATTGTGTAATTATGTCTCTCTTTTGCCCATCCGTAGCATGTGGAAAACGTTCCATAATGTTGATAGGCTCGCTCCTGAAAAAATAATACAAGGATAATATAATGTCCTCCATCTCTTCTTCTCTACACACAATTTGACTACACGTCACGATGAACTAGTTACAGGATTCGTTTGAGTTTTAAATGTTTAAAGATAATCCTACTGTAAAAATAATCACATAGTAATTCACAATCTCTTCAAGTCTTAATTGGGACCATTTACGTGCACAATTCATTAAATGACAACAAATTTGTCAATTCCTATGTAAGCCGTTGTAATCCTACTATAAATAGGACACAAATTTTCTTCAAATTGATTTGGAAAAAATTTCTTTTAACATATTCTAATAAGTGGCAGGACAAAAATCTCCTCCAAACCCGTCTGAAAGAAATATGATTCAACCTATTTAAAATATTATCTATAAACATTTAAAATGCATATAATTAAATTATTAACATCATTAATAGCAGGTTACTAACTTAGACTAAATTTAATGTGCATTTTAAATGTTTATAAACACTATTTTAAATGGGTTTAAGGATATTTCTTTCAAACAGATTTGGAAGACGTTTATGTCCCGTCACTTATTAGAATATGTTGAAAGAAATTTCTTAAAGAAAATTTGTGTCATTTTTATATAGTAGGATTACAACGGCTTACATAGGACTGGACAAATTTGTTGTCATTTAATGAATTGTGCACGTAAATGGTCCCAATTAAGACTTGGTGAGATTGTGAATTACCATGTACGTGATTAATTTTACAATAGGATTACAAAGGCTTACATAGGACTTGACAAATGTGTTGTATGGTCCCAATTAATGAATTGTGCTCCTAAATGGTCCCAGTTAAGACTTGGAGAGATTGTGAATTACCATGTGATTATTTTTACAATAGGATTACAAAGGCTTACATAGGACTTGACAAATGTGTTGTCAATTATGAATTGTGTACGTAAATGGTCTCAACATGTATTGTCCACCGCATTGACAAGTCCACTTAGAATGTGAACCACACAACCAAACTTACTAACACGTAGCGCGATCTTCTCCATAAAAACACCCATCAAACTTCACAAACTAACAAAAGCAATCAATTTGAAATAAACCCTTTATAAAAAATGATGGACCTACTATTCCAACAACATAAAATGTAACTATCAAAGCTGGAAACATAAACTTCAAAATAACAATCTCTAACATAAGACGTTCTAAATGTTTTGAAAAGTGACACTCTAAGCACTCTTGTCAGCTTTTGCAGCCGTGGCAGCAGCTTGTCCACGGAGCCGACCAGTCCTTCTGGCTGCAATAAGACCAACCTTCTGTCCGGGAGGAGCATCTCGGCGAACGGTACTTGCATGCCCAATATGCTGATGGTTACCACCACCATGAGGATGCTCCACAGGATTCATGGCAACACCACGAACCTTGGGCCAGCAGTTCCTCTTCACCCTGAATTTGTGATAGGCATTTCCTGCCTTCAACATGAGCTTCTCAGTCCTTCCTCCACCAGCAACCTGACCAATCATAGCTCGGCAATTACTTGGAACAAACTTTTTGGCGCCAGAAGGAAGCTTGATTCTAGAGGAATATCCCAAAAAAAGAAGATTAATGACCATCAAAAAGAAATAGTAGCAAGGTGTCTCAATAATCAGCACAAACAAATCCCCATCTTAGTTGGTATGCCAAATTATCCAACAATAGAGTAAAAAAGGCTTAAAACAGATTGTGAGATATCTGTAATTCAAACCAAACGCATTGAATGTCAATAACAACTAAATTGCTTATAAGAACAGAGTATACATGTTCCCAACTCTAACTGTAGTTCCTGATGCATTCTCAAATACAATCCTAACTAGGCAACTCCAAATAAAGAATGTTTGTCAATTTTTTTCTCCCGCATCAACTACTCAATATAGGACGAATGGAATACAGCCAGAGATGGACTTCGGAGGGACTGTCATGGGCCATGGCCTCCTCCCAAGTTTTGAATGGTTCTATATATATAAATATGTTTCATAATACATCTTTAGGCCAAAAGAAATTTAGTTTGGCCCCTTAAAAAGGGGTCTTAAATATTAAGTACACAAACAAACGTGGTCCCATATGGCCTAGAAAAAAATGATCCCATATGAATTTGGTCTAAATTTACACCAAAATTGATAATATATGTCAGTTTGTAAACAAGTTTTATTCTCAAGACTTTACAGATCATGAAAAAAAAACAATTGAAAATAAAACTTCAACATTACAAGCATAATGTAATTCAACATTCATTGTTCTAAGGATTGTGCCAATAGTTGGTAAGCACCAAAAGATCAACTATCTACCAACTTATTTATTGACAGGTTGTACTTGTACTAACTATTTTTGTTTCTATCACAACTATAAACCAAGCATTTTCAACTACGAATATTGTCAAAACTAGGCTTTGCAACAAAGTTAAAGATAAGTTTCTCATTGATTCTTTGATGTTGTACATCAAAAGAAAAATTGTTACGAGATTTAGTACATATTCAATCATAAATTATTTTTGGGATCTAAAATCACGTTAAATTCCATTTTAATAGATAATTTAATTAGAAAATGAAATATATTTAAAATAATAATTATTTTGTGTCTTTTTTTTATATATATTTTTACTTAACACTTAATGAGCAATAATTTTATTTTTTTATATTAGTTTAATCTTTGATCTTAATATATTTTTCATCCATACTTTGGCCCCCTATTTTAATATATTTCTCATTCATGCTTCAGCCTCCATCGATAAGAATTCCTAGTTCCATACCTGAATACAGCAAAATCTGCCCTTAGAACAGCAAATCATTCACAAGTTCATCATTCACAAGTTCATATGAAACCTTACCAGCTACATAGCTAACTTACAAAACCAAAAATTCAAGTATTGCCTTTTCAAACTTTGGACCCACCAACTTGCACTTACCGTTGGAGTGTGTTCCAAACACTCTTATTTGTCCTTTATTTTATTCAACCTATTTATTTGTCTAGGAACTAGTTCCAAGATTATGAATAATTATTTCTCTAGGAAATAAATAGCCTTGATTAGTTGGCACTAGCCATTGGACACTAAAAGTTTTGGACCATTTCAAAACTAGCTTTTTACACTCCCACATGTTATAGCCGTTGATGATTGGACCTTTTTGCAACCGTGGGTTGTTAGATTATTTTGTAAGCTAACTTTCTCTTCTATAAATTCCACAAAAGAGCACTTGAGAATATATCTCTTTCTACACCCTTCTTCTTCCTTTTATTGCTCAAATAAATTCTGAAATTATCTCACAAGAAAAGGAATTGTTCTATTAGCCTTTGTTCTTGGAAGTGAGTCCTTAATAAAGGTAGACATTGCAATCTAATCATTGGAGATTGCTTGTCAAGAGATCCGATCATACTGAGTTAAATACTTGGAAAGCACGAATTAAGCTTTACAAACAATGCTCTTACATGATTCAATAACATTGTAAGATATTTCCATATCCTACTATACGTACTTTCATCTCTTGTATTTTACTTATCTTATTGTTAATTTACAGATAAGTATTATTTTGTTTCAACAAGAATTTTTGTACAATCCAAATAATTTCCCAACAACTTTTGATTCACCTTGGAAATCTGGGAGTCATTAAAATTGACAATCTTTGACTAAAAACTTTCCAATATTTAAAAGTGACATTCTCAGTTCTTCAATAATGACCACTACCTTGCACAAGATAAGCATCAAGCAAAAATGAAGGACTAAACATCCATCTTTAATCCCAAAATTCTCTGCCCCTGTGATTGTACATAGATAGAGGTAAAAAGAGAAAAAAGAGTAAAGTCATAACAACCTAATCACATTATTACTCCCAACCGTCACAAGAAACAATCACAAATCCAAATGACATTGAGAATCAACATTTCCCACAGCAAATCACTTGATTCGAACCCATCAAATCAAACCAAAACAACAAAAACCCAAAATCACATTCAAAAAGAGAAAGAAAATCGCATATACCTGGAAGTTCCATTATCAGGATTGTGACTGATCACAATGGCATAGTCCCCAGAGGCCCTAGCCAAGACCCCACGGTCGCCCACATGGTGCTCGATGTTGCACACCACCGCACCTTCTGGGATGGCCCCAAGGGGCAGCACGTTGCCGACCATGAGGTTGGCCTTCTTTCCGCAGTACACGAACTGGCCAGTGTACATGCCCTCCGCGGCCACGAAGAGCTCCTTCTGGAGCTTGTACCAGAAGAGATGGCGGAACTGGACCCGGGCCAGCGGGGCGCCCCGACCCGAATTGTGGATGATCTCAGTGACGACACCGCGAAGGTAGCCGCTATTGAGGACTGAATAGCGGCGACATTAAGTTGCCGCTAATTACCTTTTAATTAATTATTTTTTGATATATGTAGGGTCAATAGTATTGCCCCAAAAATCGTTTTTTTTTTAAAAAAATTTTTGTTTTTTTTTTTTTACCTTTTAATTTTTAATTTTTTTTTTTTAATTTTTCTCTTCTCAATAGCGGTGATTATGAACTTATTTGAGATTGCATTTGAGAAATAAAGCTTTTAAGTCAAAAAAAAAAAGCTTTTGGGTAAAAGCTTTATTTTTAACCTTTTGTCAAAAGTGTTTTTCGGCAATTTTTAAGCTTTTTGGACCTTTAAAAGCGCTTTTAATTTTTTTTATCAAACAAGTATTTTTTTTCTTCCAATAAACTTTTTGAATGTTAAAAGCACGTATAGGCCCCTCATACACAATCTCAAATAGGCCCTATGGAGTCGCTGCTAATGACCCCTCATCAGCAGCGACTTTGGGGGTCATCGCTATTGAGAACTGAATAGCAGCGACATGAAGTCGCCGCTAATTACCTTTTAATTATTATTATTTTTTTTCTCTTCTCAATAGCGACGACAATGGTGTCGCCACTAATGACCCCTCATCAGTGGCGACTATGGGGGTCGTCGCTATTTAGGACTGGATAGCGGCAACATTTGTCGCTGCTAATTGTTTTTAAATATTTTTTTTTCAATTTTTGATCATGTTATTCGTTGCAACCCTGAGAGTCGCCGCTATTTACTCATCATTAGCGGCTACTATTAGCGACAATATGAAAGTCGCCGCTAATGGTCAGTCATTAGTGGCGACATGTAAAAGTCGCCTCTAATGACCCCTCAATAGCGGCAACTATAGGTGTCGCCGCTATTTGTTTGGTCGCTAATGACCATATTGCTTGTAGTGAATTACTAGAAGAGGAAAATATCTGGGATGGGCGACATGTTACAGATCAACCATCTAACGGCAGTTTTAAAACCAAGCCTTTATTAACATTGACTAACCTATATTAGCCTTTAAAAAAAAATGAAGAAGGTTGCGGCGTGTTTTAAATTTACCATTGAATATGTGAAACCCACAGAGTTATTGGTGGATTAACCCATATCTTGTACAGAAATGGATATAAAATTTTAAATATATATATATATATATATATATTAGCCCATCTCCATGGAAAAACAACTACTGGTTCAGATTTTTTTTTTTTTTTTTTTTTTTTTTTTTGAGGAAAAAACCTTGGGAAAATTACAATTTACCCTCCCAAAGTTGGCAGCGTTTTTCAATTCGAACACCAAAATTTCAATTTTTGCAATCCACCCCCCAAAGTTCCAAATTTTTGCAATTTGACCAATTATATCAAAAACTTCCCAGATTGCCCCTAATTTTTTTTTTTTATAAAAAAATTAAAAATAAAATTCGGGGTGGCCGTAGCCACCCCTTTGGCCATCTGGCCATTTTTGCAACTCCAAATTTATTTTTTTCATAAAAAATAAAAAAAAATAAAAATAAAAATCAGGGGCAATATGGGAATTTGGGGATAATATTGGTCGAATTGAAAAAAAAAATTGGAACTTTGTGGGGGTGGATTGCAAAAATTGAAACTTTGATGTTCGAATTGAAAAACACTGTCAACTTTGGAGGGGTAAACTGTAATTTTTCCAAAAACCTTTTTTCATTAGAAAAATCAATCAGCTGGTGGAGCAATATGCTCCCCCATAATAATGTCCCTTATACATTCTGGGATTCTACCCAACCACAATCTCTCAACTCTCATTGTTACAGCAAAGCGAGCAAGAGTATGTGCTGCAGTATTGACCATGCGACTCACATGGGTAACCTTCCTCTGGAGAAAAACTTCCAAAGTCTTCTTAATATCTTCCACAATATGTCCTATTTTACTCCCATCCTTCTCCACCGAGTTGATCGCATCCACAACAATTTTCGCGTCGCCTTCCAGTTCGATGTGGGTTAGCTTAAGCTCATGCCCCAACCGAATGGCTTGTAGTCCTGCCCAGGCTTCAGCTGCACATGGGTCCAACAGTCCCCTTGCCACAGCACACCTAGCCGCTACCACCGTCCCAGCCACATCGCGCACTACCACGCTCATCCCCACTAGACCCCTCTCCTTGCAAACGGCAGCATCCCAGTTGAGCTTGTACCATCCCATGGGTGGAGTTTGCCACAACAAATTTTGGGGTTGAGCTACTGGCCTAATCCTTTCCTCAGTATTGTTGGCGGATTGGAATTCCTCTACTGCTACCATCGCTTGTCTCACAATCACAGTTGGGTGTGTGAAGACTCCCCCATGCATCACCTCATTACACCTAAGCCAGAGTCGACGTGCAATCCCAGCAAAAACTTTTATTTCCTCCATCTCACAGATTTTGAAGATTTCCTCCACCACCTGAATGAACGTAGAGACTTGAAAAGCGCTCTTTTGAATTTTCCTACCACATTCACCCCAAGCATCTCTTGCAGATAAACAATCCCATAAAATATGTTAACTGGTTTCCGCAGCTAGTCCACAAATTGGGCAGAGGGGATCCGTTAACACCTTTTTTCGGCAAAGATTATCATAGGTTGGCAGAATTTCGTTACAAGCTCGCCTTAAAAAAAAAAAAAAAAATTTCAGCACTAGAAATCCGAAGAGCCCATAATGTTTTCCACAACTCCCCAAAAAGACTCCCAGAGGAGCAGCCTACTTGTTTTCTTTCTTCACATTCCTTTGTGATATAGTAAGCGCTTTTAACTGAGTAGATGCCCTTCCGGGTTCCCCTCCAAATCAAGACGTCATCTTGGTCAACACTACCAAGAGGGATAGACAAAATAGCTTGGAACTCCTCCGGTCTAAATAAATTCTCAAGCCGTCCCACATCCCACCAGTGTGTATACCTCTGAAAAAGTGTACTGACATGCGCTTCCGGCTCCATAGCATTTGGTCTTAACTGTACCATAAAAGTATTTAGAAGAGGAACCCATTTGTCCGTCCAAATTTTTTCCCTTTTTCCATTGCCAATTCTCCACATTAACCCCTCCTTGAGAAGATCACCCGAACCCCATATACTCCTCCATGCGAAAGAGGGTTTATTTCCCAATCGAGCCTCCAAAAAAGACTAATTTGAGTAATATTTTGCCTTCATAATTTTAGCTACTAAACTGTCCGGTTTGTGCCATAGTCGCCACCCTTGTTTTGCAAGAAGGGCCTTATTAAAGCATTGGAAGTCTCTAAAACCCATTCCTCCATTCTTCTTAGTAGTTCCCATCTTGCTCCAACTCATCCAATAAATACGTGATTCATTGCCATAACTACCCCACTAGAAATTTCGCATAAGAGAGTTAATTTTAGTACAAAGGGCTTTCGAAAGCATAAATATTCCCATACAATAGGTCGGGATAGCTTGGATTACCGCTTTTAATAGTATCTCTTTTCCCGCTTGTGACAAAAATTTTAACTTCCAATCTTGAAGTCACTTCCATATACGGTCGATTATACTCCGAAATACTTTTGTCCGAGATTTTCCCACCAATGCTGGTAAACCCAAATACGTGTCGTATCGTTGGGAACTAGAAATCCCTGAAACTTCAAGTATTTTCCGCCGCTCCTCTTCCGGGGTATTTTTGCTAAAAAAGATCACCATTTTAGATGAGTTCAAATGCTGCCCCGATGCTCCTTCATAGAGGTGGAGGGTGGATGACAATTGGTGCCATTGACATATATCTGCTCTGCAAAAAAGTAAGTTGTCATCAGCAAAAAATAAATGGTTGAGGCGAGGTCCATTTTTTGACGTTGGTGCCCCCAGCAGGCAACCCGCCCTGTCCGCTTGTGTCAATAGGGAGCTCAAGGCTTCGGCACAAAGGAGGAATAAGTATGGTGAAATTGGATCGCCTTGCCGGATTCCTCAAGAAGGCACAACGCTCCTTATGGGAGTGCCATTGACTATCACGGCAAACCTGGCCGAACTCACACACATCATTATTAAATCAACCCACTTCGCAGCAAACCCCATCTTCACCATCACCGCTTTTAGAAAACACCATTCCACCCTGTCATAGGCCTTGCTCATATCGATCTTCACAGCCATATATCCCTTCTTGCCTCCCATTCAAGAGTGCATCGTGTGCAGGGTCTCATAAGCGGCTAACACATTGTCCGTTATCAACTGACCCGGAATGAAAGCACTACTGGTTCAGATTTAACCAAATAACTACGAATTATTCTCATTTAAATCGTTGAAGCAAACATTTGCTTAATTAAGCTATATATATGACTTCACTACAAAAAATTAGGTTATAATTAGTCGCTGATAGTTTTTTTTTTTTGGTCAACACTACAAGGGTTTAGATCCAAAAGCATATGTCTCCACTAATGATTGGAAATTAGCGCCGACCCAAAAGTCTTGGTTAATGAGTTCCAAAAAAGTTAGAAACTGGAGTTCCACCATTTTGTGTCTTGGTTAATAAGTTTCGACACCCTTGCGTCCTCTGCTAAAATTCGCCTTGGGGATTGGACATAAATAGATATTGGGGTTGGAAACCTTCTATATATCACCCCCATTCCTGTATATCTCTTCCATCACTCACCCGCCATACAAGCCCATTTTTTAGCAAATCACAAGCCTGCAATAAACTCCATCATGCAAATGACAGTCTTCTTGATAAAACCCAAGAAAAATAGTGAGAGAATGAAGAAGAAAATACTTGTGTATTTCTTGAGGATAATTGATTTACATGAGGATCTATTTATACAGAGAATTTGGTTTACATAGCCGTTGAGGATTGATGTTGTGATCTTCTATACAAGGAAAGTGTTCACGTAGTTGGAATGTTAACGTTACAGGCTTGAGATTTTATTTGCTCAATTAATTTATGACTGTTGCTAATATTTTCTTCCTCAACACTCCCCCTCAAGTTGGAGTGGATATTCATAACGCTCAACTTGCCAAGTAGGTGATGGAATTGTTTTGAACCCAATGCCTTAGTAAATAAATCAGCAGGTTGTTGAGTGGGAGGTATGTGAAAAGTCTGAATTATGCCATCATGTAGCTTTTCCCGAATGAGGTGACAACCAATCTCTATATGTTTTGTTCTTTCATGAAAGACGAGATTTGAGGCGATGTGGATGGCCGCCTTGTTGTCGCAATACAATTTCGCTGGTTGTGGATGTGGGATATGGAGGTCTGCCAACAGTTGTTTTAACCAGGTAATTTCACAATAGGTTAAGGCCATAGCTCTGTATTCTGGTTCAGCTGAAGAACGGGATATTGTTGTTTGCTTCTTTGTTTTTCAAGATATTGGTGAGCTTCCAAGGAGTATACAATATCCAATGACTAAACGTCGAGTGTCTCTGCATCGTGCCCAATCTACATCATAGAATGCATGTAATTGAATGTTGCTTGTAGTTGATAAGAGAATTTCTTGTCCTGGAGACCGCTTTATGTAGCGTAATACTTTATGTGCTGCATCTAAATGAGATGTGCGTGGCTTGCCCATAAACTAACTTAACACCTGCACTGCGTATGCCAAATCTGGTCTGGTGATGGTTAAATAAATCAACTTACCAACTAGTCGACGATATGACGAGGGATCCGCAATGAGGTCTCCATCATGCTTACTGAGTGCCAGATTTTGCTCCATGGGAAAAGTGCTAGGTTTGGCACCAAGGAAGGCTGTGTCTTCAAGTACTTCAAGAGCATACTTTCTTTGTGATAGAAAGATGTCTTTCTTTGAAGTGAGCCACTTTGATGCCCAAAAAATACTTTAGGCTGCCCAGATATTTGAGTTTGAAATGGTCACCCAAATGTTTCTTAAGCTTCTGAATCTGCTCCAAGTTATTGTCTGCCAATATAATATCATCTACATATACGAGAATAGCTATGAAGTTACCTTTGTGGGATCGGACGAATAGTGAGTAGTCAGCCTTGGATTGTTTATATCCTGCATTAATGAGAGTGGAAGAGAGTTTTGCATATCATTGTATTGAAGCTTGTTTAAGCTCATACAGAGATTTATTGAGTTTGCAAACTCTAGTCTCCCCTTTTCGTCCAAAACCAGGAGGAAGGTGCATGTAGACTTCTTCGTGAAGGTCACCATGAAGGAAGGCATTGTTTAATCAAGTTGATGCAAATGCCATCCGCATGAAGCAGCAAGTGCAAGGAGAGAGCGAACAATCACCATTTTAGCGACAAGAGCAAAGGTCTCCGTATAATCAAGGCATTCCTGTTGATTGTAACCCTTAGCCACTAAGCGAGCTTTATACCATTCTACTGAATCATCTGGGTGATATTTGATTTTATAAACCCATTTGTAGCCAATGGGTTTCTTTCCGAGTGGAAGAGGAGTTAGAGTCCATGTTTGAGTCGACTCAAGAGCATCCACCTCAATATGCATAGCATCACGCCATTTAGAATCTTGCATGGCTTGCAAAGACAACTTTGGCTCTTGTGCAAGGGAAATAGCAGTGGTAAAGGCACGATGGTAGTTAGAGAGGCATGTATAAGATAAAAAGGCATGAAGGGAGTAAGGGTTACCTGACGAACACACCAACGCTGATTTAGATGATTGAGTATAGGGGTGGGCAAATTAACCGTTACCGTTTAACCGACCGTCTACCGGTTCGACCGAACCGATATAAACCGTAGCCGATATGCCGATATCGTTATCGGTTAAAAAAACTATACCGGAATTCGGTCCGGTCTGGCCCGGTCCGGTTAATTTTTGCTTATCGGTTAACCGGTTTAACCGATAATAATTATTAGTTCTCTAAACGGCGCCGTTTAGAGAGCTGTATGTCTATCACCCAATTTCACTTTCACCCCACGGTCCCCACCACAATAGAACCCTAAGCCCCTAAAATCAGTAAACACGCCTCGCTCAGTCTCTGCTCTCTGCCTCTCTCGGTCTCTCGTGGAGTCCTCTCGCAGCTCTCTCGGTCTCTCGTGGAGTCTTCATCTCGCAGTCGCAGCTCTCTAGCCTCTCTCGGTCTCTCGTGTTCCGCAGCTCTCTCGGTCTCTCGTGGAGTCGTGGTCTCGCAGGCTCGCAGCTCTCTAGGTCTCTCGTGGAGTCGTTGTCTCACTGGCTCGCAGCTCTCTCGCCTCTCGGTCTCTCGTGGTCCTCGTGGAGTCGTGGTCTCGCGGCTCTCGCTTTCTACACACTCAGACTCACCTTCTCAGCTTCTCTCACGGTAAGCACTTTCACTTTCCTATGTAGAAAAATAAAATTTTAAGTGCAAGAAAAAGAGTTGTAAGATAGGGATCTTACCTGTTTTGATTGTCATTTTTCAATTTTGTTAACTTTCATTGTGTTTTCTCTGGAATTAAGCGGAAGCTGCGGAACCCATGTTGTGAAAATTGTTTCTTTTTTTTTTTTAATTTTCTTTCTTTCTTTCTTTTATTGTCATGAGCTGAAATTCAATTGAATTTTGAGGTTGGGGTTTTAAGTATGCATGAATTGTGGGATTTTCAGTCCAGTTGTAGGTTATTCAAATTGTTTGTTCTATTATGAAATTGAGGTCATAATACCTATGATTGAATGTTTGGTAGAGATAGAATGTTACAGGTTGTCCAGTTGTAGTTTGAGTTTGAGTTTTAGTCATAGCCCATAGGTCAAACATTGTCACATTAGCTAATTAAAATCAACCATTGCTTTTTTACTTCAGAAGTTCGTATGGCTGCACCTCGACCTCCAACATCAGCTACGTCTTCTTGTCCCATAGGCATAGATGAAGAAATTTTTGATGAAGACTTAGACTTTGATGAAGAGACCTTTGATGATATTGATGAATCCGATGAGTTGGATGCCCAAGGGATTAGATGTTCTGGTTCTAGGGGTTCTAGGGGTTCTAGGGGAGCATCTCATGGTCGTACTCGTGGTCGACGACCCCCAATCCCTTGTAAAAAAAGATTAAGAACAAAAAGATCTTCAGTATGGGACCATTTTACTAAAGATGCAAATAATTCTGAAGAGGCTCCTATTGCAAGTTGTAACTATTGTGGGGCTCAGTATAAATGTCATGGGACAAACAATGGCACCTCTAGCATGTTGTACCATTTCAAAAAATGCCAAAAGTATAAGAGCTTAAAAGCAAAAACAGATGGCTCTCAATCTAAATTCACCTTTATGGCCGGGCAGAGTCAGAGTGATGGTAGTATTGGTAATAACCTAATTGTTGGGAAGTATTCTGAAAAACTTATTAGGGAGACTCTTTGTGAAATGATCATTGTTGCTGAATTTCCCTTTTCAATTGTGGAGAAGATGGGTGTTAGGAAAATGTTTAAGGTTCTTGAGCCTCGTTTTGAGCTTCCTTCTCGCTATACAGTGATGAAGGATTGTGTTAAGTTGTTTATGACCAAAAAAGAAATAATCAAAAAGAAGTTGATGATGGTTGGTCAAAGGGTTTGTTTGATAACTGACACTTGGACTTCGATTCAGAATATGAATTACATGGTTGTAACGGAACATTTTACTGACTCTACTTGGAAATATCAAAAAAGAATATTGGCATTTCGCCAAGTGTCGGATCACAAGGCAATAACGATTACTAAGGAAATAGAGCAATGTTTGGTGGAATGGGGGATTACCCGTGTGTTGGCGATAACACTTGACAATGCAAGTGCTAATGATAAAGCAATTAGTGAGTTTAGTAAAAGAAATATGTCCAATAATGATGTTATTTGTCGCCATGAGTTTGTACATGTGAGGTGTTGTGCCCATGTTTTAAATTTAATTGTGAAGGAGGGTATGAAGGGTGCACATGATTCAATTGAAAGGGTCCGAAATATGGTGAAATATGTGAAGGGATCCCCCCAAAGATTAGCCCTCTTTAAGTCTTGTGTAGAAAGGAAGAATCTTGGGTGTCGGTCTTCCTTGACTCTTGATGTTTCCACTAGATGGAACTCTACTTATACCATGTTGGAGGTGGCACAAAAGTATGAAAGGGCATTTAATCTTATGTTAGATGAAGATTCGAATTTTGTACATTATTTGAATGATGATTGTGGAGAGAGGGATGTGTTGGGGGCTCCAAATGAAGATGATTGGAATAAGGTTCGACACATTGTTAAATTCTTGTGTGTGTTTTATGACGAAACAATTCAGATGTCGGGTTCCTTGTACTCAACTTCTAACTTGTTTTTTGGTATTCTTCAAAATGTTTATCATTGTTTGGATGAGTATTGTGAAAGTAATGATTATTCATTGAGTACCATGGCAATGCAAATGAAAGAGAAATATGATAAGTATTGGGGAAATTTTTTGGCTATTAACCCCTTGTTGTTTGTTGCTTCGGTGCTTGATCCACGTTACAAGATAAATGTCTTGGAATTTTGGTTCCAAACGAATGTGGGTCTAGTAAAAGCAAAAGAAATTGTTATCAAATTAAAGAATGTCTTGAGCCGGTTATATGAGGAATATGCTAAGAATGAAAGTGGGGCTAAGTTTGGAAATGAAGAGCGTAGTTGCACAAGTTCCGAAGGTGTGGGTGTGGGTACTAATAAGAAAGATGCTTTAGCTATTTACCATTCATTTCGGGCGTCTAAAAATGTGATGATGTGTCGGACAGAGATAGAGCAATATTATACGGAAGAGGTGGAAACTCCAAGTGACAACTTTGATATTTTAATGTGGTGGAGGGTAAATAAGGTAAAGTTTCCGGTTCTCGCCGAGATAGCACGAGATGTCCTGGCAATTCCACTTACTTCTGTTGCTTCTGAGTCGGCCTTTAGCACCGGAGGTCGCATCATAGATCCTTTTCGGAGTTCTTTGGCTCCGAAAACAGTGGAAGCTCTTATTTGTTGTCAAAATTGGTTGAGATCTTCTCCCAATTTTCAGTATGTTGAGTCACTCTTGCCTGATATTGAAGATGAAGAAAGCTACAAGCTTGAGTCGGGTAATATTTGTTAATTTCAAATTTATTCTAATTATTCTAATTATTTGATTAAATTATTTTTACTAATCCTTTAAAAATTTCATTGTGGTAGAAATTTTGTCTAATTCCCTCACATTTGACGCGAATTAAGGCTTAATGGATGAACTTTGCGGGGTAATGTTTTGTTTAAAGTATTTGGTAAGTTTTTTGCATCTTATTTTTTTCTTATTTGATATTTATTTCTTACTCTTTAATATTAATTACTAATATTGATTCACTTTATTTATGTTTTGATTTGTTGGATTATTGAAGGAAGCAAATTTAAGGAATTGAAGATAATCTATGTTTGAGGTGGCTCAAGGAAATTATTGTGTAACCTTGTTGATGTTGATGTTTATCCATATTGATCACAATCTTTATGTTTTCTCGCTTTTATATTTGTGTAATGGTGTTGCCTATGACTTATTTTCCTTTTGCTAAGTGACTTTAATTAGTTAATACTTTGCTTATTATTCATTAATTAATTTTATTTTAATTTGGGTTTGGGTAGGTTTGATGTTTTTTTTGTAAGTGATGGCATTTGATGGGATTTCTTTGCCTTTGGTAAAAGCATTTTTCATTAACTAGTTTTGCTAGTCTAATTAGCATTCATTATGTTAATTAGTCCATTTGCTTTGAAAAAATGTATTTTATAATATATAAAAAATAAAAGTTGAAGTGGATCAATATAAAAAAGCTTCAATTTTTAGCCCAAAAAACAAATATTTGGGTCCCAAGACTCCTAAAACAACTCATTTTTAATAAGTTATTTTAGCCCAACAAAAAGTATTTGGACTCTCAAAAGTAAAAAAAACTCATTTTTGGTTTTTGGCCCAACAAATAAATCAATATAAAGCTCTCGGTTAAATCGGTTAACCGGTTTAACCGGACCGTTTAACCGTATACCGTTTTAACCGAAATTTTCGGTTAAAATTCTTATTGGTTTGATATCGGTTAATAAACCGTTTAACCGAAAATTATCGGTTAATAACCGATAAGGTCCTTAACCGGACCGTTTTGACCGATACCCAGGCCTAATTGAGTGGTACGAGATGGCAAAGCCTGTGCAAGATGAAAATCACGTAAGTATGCAGGTGGCTGGGTCGACCGAGTGGATCGCCGAGTGACCAGACAAGGAGAGGGGGCAGTCTGGATGGTGGAAGGGGCAACTTGAGCTTCAACAGTAGGTAAAAACGAGCTAGCGACATCATCAGGAGGATCAAAAGGGATAGGTAAGACCGGTAGAGATTGCTTAAGGGTGGTTTGGGCAAAAGGGAAATGATCTTCATAAAAAGGACATCACAAGAGATGAAGGTTTTGTGATGATCAAGATCATATAGACGATATCCTTTATGACCATAAGGATAACCAAGGAAGACACATCGTATGGCACGAGGGTCAAATTTTTGATGGATTTTGTGAATGAGTGGAAGCAAAGCATAAACAACCGAATACTCGTAAGCAATTGTATTGAGGTTTCGAGTTGTGTAACTTCTCATATGGAGATTTTCCAGACAGGAAGGGGTAGGGGTTCTATTGATCAAATAGGTAGCAGTGAGGATAGCGTCTCCCCAGAAAAGTGTGGGTAAGTGGGCTTGAAAGAGTAAGGCTCGGGACATATTGAGAAGATGACGACGCTTGCGTTCAACAACTCCATTCTGTTGGGGAGTAGAAACACAACTGGTCTGATGGATGATTTCTTTGTCAGAATAAAATGATGGAATGGTGAATTCAGGGCCATTGTCACTATGAATAACTTTGATGGTAGTCGACAATTGGTTCTCGACAAGGTTAATGAAGGATTGTAGAAGAGAGCGAGCCTCAGATTTATGTTGCATCAAATATACCCATGTGCATCGGGTGTAGTCATCAACAATGATCAGAAAATAATGTGCCCCATTAAGGGAAGATGTGTGGTAACCACTCCAAATATCAACATGTATTAAGGCAAAAGGTGCAGTAGAAGAAATTTGACTAGTTGAAAACGGAATACGTGTTTGTTTAGCGAGAGGATAAACAAAACATTGTTCTGAATTTGAACTACAAATTTCAGATACATTATTGGAAAGAAATGACAAAACTTTATTGGAGAGGTGACCTAATCGGCGATGCCAAAGCTGTGGGGTTGACTTTGCCACCTGACACCGTGAGGGTCTCGTGTTGGTGAAGTAATACAGGGCATCCCGCTCAGTGCCCAGACCAATCATCTTCATCGAGTGAAGGTCCTAGATGAAATAAAAATCAAAAGAAAAAATAATGAGACAATGCAATATCTTACATAGTGTACGCACAGAGATTAGGTTAAAATGAAAAGTACAAACACAAAGGACATTATGAAGGATGAGTGATTAGAAAAAAGCCACAGATCCAATGTAAGTTATAGAAGCATATGAGCCATCAGGTAATTGGACAGTACGACCATGAACAGGATGGGACTGGGTCAAGGCAGTAGGAGAACATACCATATGATCAGTAGCACCACTATCAAGAATCCATAATGAATCATCAGATAAGACAGAAGACGTACCTAATAGAGATGGTTCGGTATTACCTGTTTGGTGGGCCATGGACTGTTGTGGAGTGACGTTATTCAAAATTGCAAGGAGCTGTTGGCATTGATCAGATGTAAAAGGAAAACTGTTGGTAGTGGAAACCTGATGAGCATGGGGCTTAAGACTAGAGCCTAAGCCTAAGTTAATCTTGCGATGAGTAGGGGGAATCCGTGAAGTTGGTAGCACCGCTCAGTAGTATGACCATCACGACTGCAATAAGTGCATTTCGGTCTTTCCTTCTTCTGAAAGCTAGAGTGGTTGTCCTTCCATGGTGGTAGATTGCCTTTTGCAGCTAAGGCAGTGCCCTCAATGGTTGGTGGGATGGTAATGCTACGTTGGCGTTCCTCTTGAAGGACCAAGGCATATGCACGACTGATTGAAGGCAATGGTTCTATTAAGAGGATATGTCCTCGAACAGCTGCATATGACTCATTGAGACCCATGAGGAACTTGATAGTACGCTAACATTGCTGTAGTTTGAGGCCCTCCTTTAGTGCGCCACAGGTGCAAGGAGAGCTAGGCTGAAGTGCTGATAATTCATCCCATAACCCTTTGAGTTTTGTGAGGTATGTGGCGATAGACATGGTGCCTTGAACGAGGGTGCTGATATCTTGCTCTAGTTGAAACATGCGAGGACCATTCACTTAAGAAAATCGCTCTTTAAGGTCCGACCAAATGTCACTCGCAAGGTTGCAATAAATAACACTAGTGCAAATGTCATTAGAAATGAAATTTAATAACCAAGATTTTGCCATATTGTTGCAACAGCTCCATTGTGGATAATCTTTGGAGGAGGTCATTGGTGGAGAGATGGTCTCGTCAATGAATCCGAGCTTGTTCTTGGCGCTGAGAGCCATAATGATAGCCCGGCTCCAAGTTTGATAATTTTCTCCATTAAGAGACTGAGATGCCAATACTACACCAGGGTGATCGGAATGGTGGAGGTATAGATGATGATTGGGATCTTGGGAGGGAGGTACGGGAATGGTAGAAGGTGTGGCTTCGGTCATGGTGAAGACTATGGGTTTTTTTTTTTTTTTTTGAAGGGAACACTAAACAACCTGTAGCTTAGGGAGGATGGCTAAACTACATGTAGTTTATGACATGGAAGACATGGAAGTGTACCATTTGTGTAGATGGGCTTTAAAAAAATTGTAAGAGTTGGGCCAGGTCTAAAAAAGCAAGACAAAATGAGTAACAATAAATAAATAAATAAAGGATAGTGGGTTAGAGCATTCTCAATGGAAGAGCCAAATGTTACTTTTATCTAGAATAGCTCTTCAAATGTTCAAAAAACCCCCCACATTGGATGAGCCAAAAAACAATGTAAAATAAATATTTGATTAGAAGAGCTAAAAAAAAAAGTTAAATGTAGCAGCACTTTTTAAGGGAGCCATTTTATTTTTTAGTGTCTCTCTCCTGCTTTATATTTTTCCTAAATCTTTTCCTACTTTTTCTCTGCATGTTCTCTTTTTCCGAAATTTTTTTCCATTTTTCCTCTCACATGTTCTTTTTTTTCCAAAACTTTTCTTACTTTTAATAATATTTTAATAGAATAAATAGAAATATAGCTAATCAGATGTAGAGACATTTAAAAGTGGCTTAGCTAAACTAGATAAAAGTGAGTTTTGATAAGCCATTTTACATAAAAATATGGCTCCTCCATTGGAAATGCTCTTAGGAATGAGCACCTATTGGCCGTGCCTTCTAGAAGCAATTGCTTCTTTGTGTAGAGAGTTTGACTACAATGAAAAAAAAAATTGACCCACCCAAGAGCAATTTTTCTTTTCTCCTTGTCTCATAGCGATCAACAGATCCCGCGGAAAAACTACACCAATGGAGAAACTAAGGGATGGATGGGGCAAATCTGACAACACGAAGTGGTGGGCTTGCTGCGGCTTGGGCGTTCGACAGAAGTGATGAAACCGGCTGTACAACGCCACTGAATCAAAATTTGGGCACTGATCGGAGTGGGCTCTAACCAAACGAGTACCACACTGATGTGGATGGTGTCCTCTGACCAACGAGGATCACTGGGATGGGTAGAGAATGGCCAACACATTTTCTAACCGGCGAAAGCGTGTGGGTCTAGTACCCAAAATCTGGCAAGAATATTGCTGACAGGTAAAAAAAATGAGACTCTGTTTTCAATTGAAGAAACATATTTTTAATCTCTAAGAATACGCGCTGATACCATGATAAAACCCAAGAAAAATAGTGAGAGAATGAAGAAGAAAATACTTGTATATTTCTTGATGATAATTGATTTACATGATGATCTATTTATACAGAGAATTTGGTTTACATAGCCATTGAGGATTGATGTTATGATCTTCTATACAAGGAAATTGTTCACGTAGTTGGAATGTTAATGTTACAGGCTTGAGATTTTATTTTCTCATTTAATTTATGACTGTTGCTAATATTTTCTTCCTCAACACTTCTCCTCAAATTAGCTTGTAAAATAGTGCTATGTGGATATATAACATTTTGACTTGATGATTACTTGTTGCGAAGGATCGATTCTGCAAAAGCCGCCAAAATTGTTTGGCCAATAAAACTTTATTAAAGATCGCCGAATCTCTGAATCTTATTTCACCTTGAGATTTAGAAAAAACCCATTTGTTTCCCGCTCATCCAATGAATCTTGGAATTGTTCTCTTTATGCTTCCACTAAAACTTTTGCATCATCCCATTAATTTACTTACATGGAGTGGGTTGAAGTTGAAAGACACTTATACTGTAGGTGAGGATTGCTTGAACCACGTACAGCTTTCAGTAAAACTTATATCCCTGCTTTTAAGAGGAACCTGACCTTCTAGTTGTGCAAATAGTTCCATACTTTATCTTTAATCCTTTTAAAGGCCTTATTAGTACTTAACCATGTCAAATCCTTTAGTTTAGAAAGTATAAATCATATTAATATATCAGTGCTTCGCATGCCACATTGTTTGTTATATATATATATATATATATATATAGTTAATACGGAATAATCATATATGCTTGTGTATTATTATTATTTTTTTAAAGATTGTGTTTTGATTTTTTTTTCTTTGTTGTAATGTTTCATATAGCACACTCTGGTTTAGGAAATTAACTAAACCCTAAACCCTAAATGACGAGAAATTTATAGAATTTCCTGACAGTCTTTCTTACATTGTGAATTTTTTATTCTCGACAAAAAAAACTTAAGGGTCCCAAAAAAATGACGTCGAGAAATAGAAATGCCATAAAAAAATAAAAATAAAAATTAATGGTGTTTTTTTTCCGAAATTCATGGTGTTTTTGAAATGCTGCAAACTACATCTTTATTGTAGTGGTGAGTAATATGGTCACTGTCACATTAATAATTAATGACTAACACAATAAGTATTATGTGACTATTACATCAATTTAGAAAAATTATAATAAAATTATAGCACCACTAACAACACTTTGAATCTATATTTCTAAATGTACTATAGGTAATTTTCAAAAATGGTTAGTACTAACTAATAATTAAACCGACTGTAAACCCCACACTTTTGTATTTTTATTATTATTATTATTATTATTATTCCAATAAAACGGCAAAAAAAAAAGAGGCCCAAAAGCTCCACCAATCATTAAAGCGTAACATTTTGTAGCTAGAAGACCTCTACTTTATTGGGAACCAAATATTTCATTCTCAGCACACATCTTTGCCACACATACATGTTCTAAATAGATAAACAAGAGTCTATCACTCAACTAGTGCAATAGGCTCTATTATCAATGACCTGACTCGATTTTTTGCTCTAATGTCTGGTGCTCCGTGCCCATCTCCATATTGGTACGTGCACTGGGCAATCCGAGCAAGGTTTATTGCTGTTACCACTAAACGTTCTCCAAATGGAGAATCAACTACTCGCTCTTCATTCATCTTTTTCCAAGTCCTCTCAATCATGTTACTCATATGTTTGCTAGCAACTTCCTCATAAACACCGGTTTTACACATGTAGCAATTGATTGAATTTGCAATTTCACCTCTCTTTAACTCTCCCTGCATTTCAAATAAACAACTAAATATGTTAGTGTGAAGTAGTGATTCCAATGATGAATTAAACCTTAAAAATCATTTACCACAAAATGGAAGCTATAAAAAGAATACCGCCGAAGTACTCAAATCATTGCAAAGTCGAAAAATAATTGATGGCCAACGCAAAAGGTTAAAATATTTTTCTAAGCCCTCAAGTGCCTGCTTTGTGAACTTTTGATTCAAAAAAAAATAAGCATGAACAAGGAACACTGCCCCAGAAACGGATAGCCAAGCATTGTCAAGATAGTCCTTAAAAGTTGGCATATCTTTGTTGTAACACCATTTTGCTTCTTGTAGGAATGCTTTGCACAGATCAGCCCACTAAAATAAAAGAAGAAGATTATTAGATTTAAAATTTCAGACAAAATGCAATTCATCTTTAAAAAAAATAGAAGTGGTTGCACATACCGCTTTTGTTAGGTATGGAAGGATGTTTTCTCCTTTCTCCTTAAGAGTTTCATATACCATCTCGTTGACAGTGTTGTAGAGAGCTAAGAAGCATAACTTCATATAGTGGGGAAGATTTTCCACGGCATTGATATCCCATCTTAAAACACAATCAAGAAATTAAAATTATGATTTGCTTATTAGTTGCATAACATAAAAGTTGCAAGTAGGGAATTCCATGATATTACAAATTGTTCTTCTTCTTTTTCGGGGGGGAGGGGGGGGGGGGGGGGGGGGGGGGGGGGCCGCGGGGGCGGGAGGAAGAGGATGAGAAGGAGAAAAGTTATCAGGTATTAACCTTTCTACAGCATCTGTAAACAGCTCTAGTTCATCCAAAGTGCCATAAACATCATAGACATCATCAATGGTGGTTACAAGAGCAGCCACTTTCGTTAACCCTTTACGAAGATTACTTAATTGGGGTTCGAAGGCTATTCCAACAGCCCAAAAGAAGCATTCCATCAGTCTATCTCTGGTGAAACTCAGGTTGTTTGCCAGGCCCATATCTTTCCACCACCTAAAAGTCATAAAGTGAAACCAAATACGTTTCCACTTAGCATTCAAGCCATGGCAAAGTCAATTTTCATCTTTTAACAAACGCCTACCTTATAGCGATTTGAATAAATAGTTTGAACATTTTTTACCTTGACACATCTTGAAGTTCTCTTTGAAACACAGACTGCACTATGTTAAAATCCAACTTTGCAAGTTCAAGTAGAAGAGAATTTGCATCTTCCCTCTTATTGTATGCCTCAATATACCACCGAGCTTCTAGCCTTAGCATTCTATGGTGCAATGGAACCTCCAATGCGTGACTAACTTGTTCTGCCATGCTTTTGCTCACATCTCCTTCGAGTTCCTTGAGATGCATTCTTGTGAATGCCATGGCTTCGTCCAAGAGGTTTTCTCCTTCAAAAGCAAGATAAGAGGCTTCATATAGACTCAACATTCCTTTGACATCCTTTGTAAGACAGTCCTTGAAATTCCCACTATCGTCCTTGAAACTGATAAATACATCTGTGTTTCAAACAAAAATGATATAAGATCGAAGGTCATGAGATCAAAAGGGAAAATGAAATCAAGAAGTCTTAGCAAATTAGCATGATGTCTTAATCTTTTTTACCTTGAGAGACCTGATAGCCTTGTTGTCTGAGGAGCCTAAAGCTTAGAGCAGTAGCATGGAGACTCTTCTCAATTCTTTCATCATTACAGCCTTTCGAAGATGCGTAGTTGTCAAGGGCTCTTGTTATTTCCCTCTCAAATCGGTATCCCAAACCTAATCGTTGAACATCATCAATCAGTTCAAGAGTTGCCAATAAGTCGTCATTTTCATTATTAATCATACTCCTCACATCCTCCTCCAACTTCTTTGCCCTATCTTTGTACTGTTGATCCTGCATGATAACAATTTGAGCCTACGTTAGAATAATCATTCTTTTTCATCTTATTGGTCAAACGTGCGTGGTTTCTGTCTTGTCACGAATTATATATGTAGCAGTTACACAAACGTTTTTGGACATTAATAAAAATTGAAATCAAGTGAGGGAAAATATATAAATTAAGTACTTTGGTGTATATATATATATATAAAGAAATGGTACATGGTTACCGCATAATCATTGTTTAAGGCCTGCAAAAAATCGTAACTCCAGAAGCTTGGCTGATAAATTAAGTACTTTGCTTGTGATTTCCGTAGGAAGGCTTTGAAGCTCTATATATTTATAGGACTTGTTCAATAACTTGTTGGACACTGGCAATCGACGATCATTCGTAGGTTAAAATCTTACGTGGGGTTTATGGTTCACAAAAACGCCCTATGAAACTTGTGGCAAGAAACAGTAGCTAGCTAGAAGATAATTGCAGATGACAAAGACCATATTTGGAGGAGACAAAACTATTTTTGTCGTTTAATGAATTTTCATCAATTGTAAATATATACGTGAATGGTCCCGAGATTTGGAGTTATTGTGAATTAGCATGTGAATGGCGCCAAGCAGGGACGATCCAGAAAGTTTGACGGGGACCGAAGAATAAATTCAAAATACATAAACTAATGTATAAAAAAAATAAAAAAAAAAAATAAATAAAAATCAACTTCAATTCAATTTTAACAAAAAGATAAACATACCAAGAAAAAGATACATAAATAGTTGTGTCATAAAACACTTCAAATTTTAGCTCAAACACCTATTAAAATGGAACCTGCGGGATATGCATATCCCAAAAATCATCTATGATTGAATCTGTACTAAGTATCGCAGCAATTTTTTTGATTATATTTACCATATTATAATAAAAATATAATACTACATAAAGAAAAAAAAAATTATCATTATGTTTTATTATTTTTTTACGTACTAGTAACTCCAATTCCTAGATCTGCCATTGGGTACACTACAAGAGTAAGATAAAAAGCTTCATATAGACTCAAATATCTAACGGTAAGAGGTATTTTGAATAAAACGAAAGTTTGATACACTAAAGTGAGAGACTTTGAAAATTATATGATGTTTGCAAAATGTACGTAAGTTCATTAGGAGTAAGTGAAGTTTTTCCTTTTTTAAAAAAATTATTTTTTGCAATCTTAATCTTTTAAGTAATATACTGATGGTGTGACAAAAATACGGCCGCATTTTATTGGTCTTACATTGTTGCCAGCACATATATTATTTTGCAAGTCTGATGGGGCACGTACTATAGAAATAATTAATGTTGTCTAGTGTTGTGAGGCTATTATATTGCAGCCGAAGATATTGTGTAATGATGTCTCTCTTTTGCCCATCCGTACCATGTGGAAAACGTTCAATAATGTTGATATGCTCACTCCTGAAAAAATAATACAAGGATAATATAATGTCCTCCATCTCTTCTTCTCTACACACAATTTGACTACACGACGCGATGAACTAGTTATAGGATTTGTTTGAGTTTGCGATTTTAAAAATACAGTTAAGCGTTTAACAAAATTACGGTTTAACTTTTAAAATCGCTATGCCAAACACACTCTTATAATGCCTTGTAAATTTAGGTTTACAGCTTAATTACCAGAACTAATCCCCCAATCTTGGTCTTAGAAAATGCTATTAAATCAAAATAAATTTGCTTTGCTAGGAGTCCCGCCCGGCGCATGGCTTGTACATGAGAATGCATACAAGGTCTGTCCTACTATAGGATTTCGTATTATACATATAGATTTCAGTATAGTCACAAAATAGTTATAATGCTTCTTAATCTCTTTTCTTAATATATTTAATATTTTATATAATATATTTTTGCAGGGATAGAAATTTTCTCCAAAATTGTTTGAAAGAAACTTCCTTCAACCTAGTTTAATAAGTGCCAAATGTTATCTCTCACATGTTTTCTCTAACATTCTCAAGATAAAAATTTCCTTCAAACCAATTTGAAGGAAATATTCTCCAAACCATTCAAAATAGTACTAAGTGTTTATAAACATTTAAAATGCATATTAAATTATTAATGTTATTAATAGCAGTTTATTAACTTAGACTAAATTTAATGTGCCTTTTAAATGTTTATAGATAATCATACTATAAATATAATAACATGGTAATTCACAATCTCTCCGAGTCGTAATTGGGACCATTTACGTGCACAGTTCATTAAATGACAACAAATTTGTGACATCCTACGTAAGTGGTGGTAATCCTACTATAAAAACGACACAAATTTTCTTCAAATTGATTTAGAATAAATTTCTTTTAACATATTGTGGCAAGAAACAGTAGCTAGCTAGAAGATAATTGCAGATGACGATGACCATATTTGGAGGAGACAAAACTATTTTTGTCGTTTATGAATGGTCCCAAGATTTGGACTTATTGTGAATTAGCATGTGAATGGCGCCAATTAAGCAGGGAGGATCCAGAAAGTTTGATGGGGGACCAAGGTATAAATTTAAAATACATAAAGTAATGTATAAAAAAAATTAAAAATTAAAAATTAATTTCAATTCAGTTTTAATAAAAAGATAAATATACGAAGAAAAAGATACATAAATAGTTATGTCATAAAACATTTCAAATTTTAGCTCAAACACCTATCAAAATGGAACCCGTCGTGTATGCATATCTCAAAAATCATCTATGATTAAATCTGTACTAAGTGTCGTAGCAATTTTTTTGATTATATTTACCATATTATAATAAAAATATAATACATAAAAAATAAAAAATTTATCATTATGTTTTATTATTTTTTTGCACTGTAGTAACTCCAATTCCTAAATCCACCACTAGGTGCACTACAAGAGTAAGATAAGAAGCTTCATATAGACTCAAATATCTAACGGTAATGGGAATTTAGAATTAAACGAAAGTTTGATACACTAAAGTGAGAGACTTTGAAAATAATTAGATGATGTTTGCAAAATGCATGTAAGTTCATTAAGAGTAAGTGAAGTTTTTCCTTTTTTAAAAAAAATTATTTTTTGCAACCTTAATCTTTTAAGTAATATA
Organism: Corylus avellana; assembly: GCF_965113065.1. Lineage (NCBI taxonomy): Eukaryota > Viridiplantae > Streptophyta > Magnoliopsida > Fagales > Betulaceae > Corylus > Corylus avellana. The sequence goes on from NC_142494.1 coordinate 4,572,257, forward strand.
CTGATGGTGTGACAAAAATACGGCCGCATTTTATTGGTCTTACGTACATTGTTGCCAGCACATGTATTATTTTGCAAGTCTGATGGGGCACGTACTATAGAAATAATTAATGTTGTCTAGTGTTGCGAGGCTATTATATAGCAGCCGAAGATATTGTGTAATGATGTCTCTCTTATGCCCATCCGTAGCATGTGGAAAACGTCCATAATGTTGATATGCTCGCTCCTGAAAAAAGAATACTAAGGATAATATAATGTCCTCCATCTCTTCTTCTCTACACAAAATTTGACTACACGTCACGATGAACTAGTTATAAGATTTGTTTGAATTTGCGATTTTAAAAATGTAGTTAAGTATTTAATAAAATTACGATTTAACTTTTAAAATCGTAATGCCCAACACACTCTTACAATGCCTTATAAATTTAGGTTTACAGCTTAATTACCAAAACTAATCCCCCAATCTTGGTCTTAGAAAATGCTGTAAAATTAAAATAAATTTGCTTTGCTAGTAGGGGTGCAAAGGCGGGCGGTTAAAAACCGCCCGCTAACCGTTAACCGCTAACCACTAACCGCTCTAACCGCTTAACCGTATTAACCGTTAACCGCCTAACCGCTATAACCGCCTAGCGGTTAGCGGTTAGCGGTTATTGGGTTTACTAACCGTAACCGCTAACCGCTAACCGCCTTTTTATATAATATATTTTTATAATTATAATTATAAAAATATTTATACATATAACATAATCACTTGATCATTAAATCACAATTTTTTTAAAAAAAATAATTAAATCACAATTTGAGTATTAATATATTATATTATCATTTATATGGTTATATCACATGAGATTGATCATTAAATCATTTGATTATATAATAACAAATTGTACATATATAATATGACATAACTCATAAGTATACCAATTCATACTAATACAACAATTAAATATCTAGAGACTTATTTTCAATGTATGTTATAAACTTATAAGTCTATATAAGTCTACATATGCATATGAATAATATAAATGTATAATATCAATACTTAATCATATGATTCGATGACAATTCAAATACTTTATTCAAGACTTCAAGTGAATCATATTATTAATGTACAATGATGATATGATTCGTATAATATCAAATTAAGTAATTGACATTGGATTAAACAATGACCAATGTGTTACTTATAAACACAATTTAAGTATTAATGTATTATCATTACAATTTTAGTAATTTATATATTATCACTATAATTGATATGATTATATCACATGATGACTTGATCATTAAATCATATGATTATATAATAATAAATAATACATATATAATATGACATAACTCATAAGTCATAAGTTTACAAGTTAATCATATGATTCATGTACAATGATAATCACAATTGATTCAATTGAATTAAACAATATATTATTTATAACTACAAGTCTACAATTTAATTAAAGCATTATTAGATACTTTAGGAATTTAGAATTTAGGAGTTTGAACATTACCATTTACCATTAGATATTAAGTTCAATTCAAAGAAAAAAGATTATAAGTAAATATGATAAGAATTTAAATAATTAATCATGTGAATCATATGATATAATTTAATGAGACTATATGATTATATAATATCAAATTAAGTAATTGACATTAGATTCAACAATGTGTCACTTATAATTACAATTGAAGTATTAATGTATTTTTTGAACATTTTTTAGAAAAAGAAATTTAACCTTTTTTAAAAAAAAAAAAAAAAAAATTAACCATTTTTTGAACAATTTTGAATTTTTTGAACCATTAGTAACAATTTTTTTAAAATTGAATCATTGATAGTTAATAGTTTTATCCTTCAACCTTTTTTTAAAAAAAAAAAAAATTATATAGAAGGCAAAACTACATCGTTTTGCACCTGTATATATTCATCTCTTTCTTCCAACCCTAAATCTCACGAAATCTCAAAATCACTCAAAGTTGCTGAGCAGCCTCTCTCAAGTCTCAATTCTCTCAAACTCACCCGCTGCTCATGATCGGCTCAACGAAAATACTGGGTAGTTTTTTTTCTCAAATTAGACAGCCAAGGTCAGTGATTTTGGGTTCATTTTCTTGGAGTTTTTCCCGAGCTACTTTGATTTTTGATTTCCTACTATTTTACAATGATTTCCAATGATTTTGGGTCATTTATTGTGTATTTGTTGATTATTGGGGTATGATCGGAATGGGTTTTGGATTATATTGGGCCCAATAAGATATTAAAAATACAAGAAAAAAAAATGAGGGTAAAAAAAAGCTCAAAAAGCCCTAAAGAAAGCCAAAAAAAAAGAGCTCAATTTTAAAAAAGCGGTTAGCGGGCGGTTATCTATTTCGCTAACCGCTAACCGGCGGTTAACCGCTAACCGCTAACCGTTAGGCGGTTAGCGGTTGCGGTTAGTGAAATTTACTAACCGCTAGGGCGGTTACGGTTAGCGGTTATTGCCACTAACCGCTAACCGTAACCGCCTTTGCACCCCTATTTGCTAGGAGTCCCTCCCGGTGCATGGCTTGTATATGAGAATGCATACAAGGTCTGTCTGGCCTATTATAGGATTTCGTATTATACATATAGATTTCAGTATAGTCACAAAATAGTTATAATGCTTCTCAATCTCTTTTTCTTAATATATTTAATATTTTATATAGTATATTTTTGCAGGGACTGAAATTTTCTCCAAAATTGTTTGAAAGAAATCTCTTTCAACCTAGTTTAATAAGTGTCAAGTGTCATCTCTCACATGTTTCTCTAATATTTTCGGGATAGAAATTTCCTTCAAACCAGTCTGAAGGAAATATTCTCCAAACCATTTAAAATAGTATCAAGTGTTTATAAATATTTAAAATGCATATTAAATTATTAACGTCATTAATAGCAGTTTACTAACTTAAAAACTAAATTTAATGTATTTTTTAAATGTTTATAGATAATCCTAGGTAATTCACAATCTCTCGATTCTCTCCAAGTCTTAATTGGGACCATTTACGTGCACAATTCATTAAATGACAACAAATTTGTCAACTCCTATGTAAGCGGTGGTAATCCTACTATAAAAAGGACACAAATTTTCTTCAAATTGATTTAGAAGAAAGTTTTTTTAACATGTTCTAATAAGTGACAAGACAAAAATCTCCTTCAAACACGTTTGAAAGAAATATCCTCCAACCCATTTAAAAGAGTGTCTTTTTTTTTTTTTTTTTTTTTTTTTTTTTTGAAAATGCATCACTTTTATTAATAGAATAGAGTTAAATACTCATCAATTACATCCCAAGGAAATTGGTCCCATAATACAGCAAAATACCCCGTGTTCCTCTCTCCCTACCAGATAGCAGGCAGCAGTGAGCACCACCTCAAAGGCTACACTCACTGCTGTCCCCGATAGGTTCTTCGAGAATGGACACGGTAGTTACTGCTCGACCATTTACTGCAGAAATATCAGTGACAGCCCTCCTGGCTTGGTGAGTCAGTACCTCCGGCAGAACAGGAAGGTCTGCTTGTAGAAGATCCCGTATGCAATCTGGTGGGTCATAAGTCCACACCTTATCCATCTTGTGTATAATAGCAGCTCTGGCCAAGCAATGAGCCACCTGGTTGGCCTCACGCCGCGTGTAAATCATTTCCCACTCAGGAATAGCCCCTACCATGAAACGAATATCTGCTGTGAGTTGGCCCGTGTTACCTTCGTCTGGCTCCCTTGACTTTACTGCTTCAATAACGCTCTTCGCATCTCCCTCCAACTGAACCTTAGAAAAGCCCAGTTCAATGCACGTCTGGATGGCGAGTAGAGCCGCCAGTCCTTCCGCTGCTGTGGGAGCCAAGCAACCTGTACGTGCTTTAATCCGGGCAGCCCTCATAACTCCATGATGATCGCGGATTATTACTCCAAGTCCCACACAAGCCTGGTTTTGGTTCACTCCTGCATCCCAGTTTGCTTTTAGCCAACCCTGGGGGGGTGCTTGCCATTTATTCACTGAAGAGGCACTGGTTGATTCCCTGGAAGACTTCCCTGTTTCCATCAAATTCCGAAAAGCCTCCGTAGCTTGGTAGGCTTGTAGGACTATAGTGTTGGGATGGGAAAAACGCCCTTCATATATAACTTCATTTCGCCGAAACCAAATCCGTCTAGCAATACTCACGAACTGGGCTAATTCCATCTGATCACATTTGTGAGACATTCCCTCAACCACCTGGAAAAAATCCGGGCCCTCATAGTAACTCTTTTGGAAAATTTTCCCCCCTGCACTCCAGACATCCTTTGCTGCTGGGCACTGCCACAAAGTGTGGAAAATAGTTTCAGGTTCCCTTTCGCAAATTGGGCATGAAGGATCCGTGAGAATTTTCCGGCGATACAGCTGGGCTCGGGTTGGTAATATATTATGACACACACGCCAAATAAAGAACTTTTCTGCATTTGATACGGGAAGCTGCCAAATGGATCTCCAGATTGGATGATTTCTGGCGTTTGAGGATCCCCCTGCGTGACTTGTCATTTCCCTCTCCCTTTGTAGGTGATATGCGCTCCTTACCGTGAAGATCCCCTTGGCTGTACCCCTCCATATAAGGGTGTCTTCTTGGTCCGTGAGGCTAACTGGAATCGATTGAATGGCAAGTCTTTCTTCTCTGGAAAATAACAATTCCAACATAGTTGGTTTCCACCATTTTGTACTATGATCAATCAGAGCACTCACTGTTGACGCAGGGTCAATGACACTAGGGGGGGAAATCACCCTATATGTAGTTGGGGACGGAATCCATCTATCTTGCCAAATACGAATTGACCTCCCATTTCCAACTCTCCAAATTAAACCCTCATTAACAAGATCACTAGCATTTTGAATGCTTCTCCAAGAAAAAGAAGGTTTCTTCCCACAAGGAGCATCAAGAACCGAGCATTCCGGATAGTACTTTGCTTTCATAATCTTCGCAATTAAACTGTCCGGATATTTCCATAGCCGCCAGATTTGTTTAGCCAAGAGAGCTTTGTTGAAGCTAGCAATGTCCCGAAAGCCCAAACCCCCTTGGGCCTTAGACATACTCATCTTGCTCCAGCTCATCCAATGAATGCGTTTCTCCTTCTCTTTATGGCCCCAAAAGAACTTTGTCATCAAAGTATTGATCTCTGAACACAGCACCTGAGGGAGCTTGAAGACGCTCATACAATAAGTAGGTATGGCTTGAATCACCGCCTTCAATAAAATTTCTTTTCCTGCTTGTGACAGAAATTGAATCTTCCAATCTTGGAGACGCTTCCACACCCTCTCCTTGATTCCCTTAAAGGCTCGGGTCCTTGATCGTCCCACAAGGGCGGGCAACCCCAAATAAGTATCATACCTCTGATTAATAGGAATCCCTGCCAGCCTCTGGATTTGTTCTTTGTCAACATCATGAGCATTCCGGCTGAAGAAGAGAGCTGTCTTGTGTGAATTCATTTTCTGTCCGGAGGCTCCTTCATATGCTTGTAAAATGGAAGTCAAAGAATTCCATTGAGCTAGGGTTGACCTGCAAAACAGCAAGCTATCATCGGCGAAAAACAAATGACTGAGTGTCGGGCCTTTTTTCGATGTAGGGACCCCTGTCAACAATCCTTCTTCATTGGCACGGGTTATCATAGCACTTAAAGCCTCTGCACATAATAGAAAAAGATAAGGAGAAATCGGGTCTCCTTGACGAATACCTCGAGTAGGAGTAATAAGGCCACACGGCTTGCCATTCACAAGAATAGAATATTGCACCGACTTAACACACATCATTATTAGACCTATCCAACGGTCATGAAAACCCATACGATGCATCACTGCCTCTAAGAAGCTCCATTCCACCCTATCATACGCTTTGCTCATGTCGAGTTTAACTGCCATGAAACCTTTCTTACCCCACATCCCCGTATGCATGGTATGAAGAGTTTCGTATGCCGCTAATACATTATCCGAGATAAGGCGTCCCGGGATAAATGCACTTTGCGTAGGAGCAATGATGATGGGCAGGATTTTCTTAAACCGGTTTGCTAGGACCTTAGATATAAGTTTATATAAAACATTACATAAACTAATAGGTCGAAATTCCGTAACTCTCGTAGGATTTTTTATTTTCGGAATAAGAGTTACATGAGTCAGATTAAGGTCCTGGGGCATTATACCATTATTCAATATATCAATGATAACACGACATACCTCATCGCGCACAATAGTCCAATTGGATTGGAAAAAACATGCATTCAGCCCGTCCGGCCCCGAAGCTTTTAATGGCGCCATTTGGAATAGAGCCATTTCAATCTCCTCCATTGTGAAGTCTCGTAGGAGATCCACGTTCATATCCGCCGTTACTCGACACCCAAGAGGTTGAATACACGGGTTTAAATCACCCCCTGCACCCATTGTGAATAATCCGGTATAATAGTCAATGAAGGCATTCTCCACATCATCCAAATTTTCCCGTTTACACCCCCTTTCGTCAATGATCACCCCCACATGGTTGCGTCGTCTTTTGGCCCCCACACAAGCGTGAAAATATCTTGTGTTTCTATCCCCCATTTTTAGCCAATCTTCTTTGGCCCTTTGGCGCCACCACAAATCCTCCTTGTCTAGCATGACTTTTAATTTGGTCTGAATATTTTTTATCTCCAGAGTGGTTGAGGGATCCTCCCTGACCTGAAGCTGTTTTAATCGGTTTTGCAACTCCCATATAGATTCCTGCATGCTGTTTTTGTTTTTTCTTTGCCATTCCTTCAGTGCTCTTACACACCCCTTTAGTTTTGCTCCCAATCGGTCCCAACTAGGTCCGTGTGGTATTTGCTACTCCCATACCGATTGAATTGTCTCCTGACAGCCCACCTCCATAGCCCATCCCGCTTCAAAGAAAAACCGGGATTTACTTCCTGTTTTGGGCCGTTTTAGAGAAAGAAAAAGGGGAGCATGATCTGACCATGTGGCAACATGCACTTGAATTTCTGCTTCGGGGAAAAGACTTCGCCAAGCAGGATTTGCGACTCCCCGGTCTAGTCGTTCTTTGATGAGTGTCGTACCCTCTTGACAATTGCTCCAGGTGTATTTAGGTCCCTTAAAACCCAAATCCGATAAGTCACAATCTTCAAGGGTGTGTTGAAAGGCTTGCATAAGACTGTCCGTGCGAGTATTCCCACCCAATTTTTCCGACATAGTCAATACCTCATTGAAATCCCCTATGCATACCCATGGATCGGGTGACATCCGGGCCAAATGTTTCAACAGGTTCCAAGCCTCATGGCGTTTTGTGGGATTCGGGTGGCCATAGAAACCCGTAAACTTCCAATATAAGTCTAGCTCTTGATGATATACATTGGCATTAATATGTCTGTGGCTGAAATTTTGGATCGCCACGTCATAATCGTCTTCCCAAAGGAGCGCCAACCCGCCACTTTTTCCAACACTTTCCACCACAAACATATTTTTAAAACCAATTTTGGTCCGCATAGTCTCCATTTTGTTTTTATGTAATTTGGTTTCCATAAGGAAAACCAAATTGGGACGCTTTTCCTTCACCATGCGGCGAAGTTCATGAACTGTCCGAGGGTTCCCAAGCCCTCGGCAGTTCCAACTTAATGCAATCATTGCGGTCGGCGGGGCTGGTCACCAGCCGCCGCCATTCCCGATCCATCATTGAGAACAAAATCCTCTCCTCCCATTTGTCCCTTTAGCTCAGTGCCAGTTCCTTTATCTTTCCCAGCAGAAACTCTTATTTTCCTTCTTGCTGTTTGCAACTCAGGTGGATCGCTAGAGCCCTCTCGACCCTTCCTCTTTGCAGCCTGGTTACCCACTTGGGCTCCCTTAATTGATTTAGATACTTCTGACATAACAGGCCCAGAAAAAGGGCTGCCTGGACTAGAGAGCAGGCCTCCAAAAACCCGGCCCGATTGGGAAAGGTTGTCCATTTCAAACTCATGCCCCCTCTGCTGCCCTTGATCTGAAACTCCAATTCTCGCGTGCGCCTTTCCTTGTGGGGAAGGAAAGATTTTTATTCCATTATTACTATCCACGTGATATTTTCCGAAATTTGCAGGAGGAGCCTTCTCATTTAATGCGGTTGAAGGTTTTTCAAACAAATCTTTCATACCTCCTACAAATCCTCCTTCCATAGCAGACTGTCTTTTCTCTTGCGAATCTTCATTCAATGGTCCTTGATTTCTGCCTGCAAATTCGTTGTTCCCTTCTTTGTTCATTGACCGTTTTCTCTCCCGGAAACCAGCAACGCCTCCCTCGTCACCGCCGGATTCTCGTGCCCTTCTACTCCGGCCATTTTCTTTCTCCCTCCGATAATTTTCACGATTTGGCCATTCTTCTGGGACTGCCCTTGATGATTCCCCATTGGCAGTGTTGTGTGTTGGAGCCCTCTCCCTCTCCCCTCTCCGAGTTGGGGAAGTTGCGCGGAGCCATGGGCCAAACTGAGTGACCCCTTGATTACGCAGCAGAGGTTTCTTCGGGCAACCTTCAAAGCCATGGCATATCACTCCACAATTATAGCAGAATTTTGCTAGTCGTTCATACTTAAAACCGATCAGGGTAGACTTCCCCTCGAATTTCAATATGCGACCACGTGATAAGGGTTTAAAGAGGTCAATCATTACCTTAACTCGCAAAAACTCCCCCCATCCGATACCATCTTTATCCGTATCGACCTCCATGACTGTCCCAATAGAGGCACCAAGTTTGAACCCCACCTCTCGCCCCATACATGCCAAAGGTAGGTTCGTCAATCGTACCCAAAAGGGGGCCTTATCAAAAGTAAATTCTGCCGGCGATGAACGCCCATCAAAGTCTTCAACCAGAAATAAATTGCCTTCGAATACCCAAGGTCTTCCTTCCAGGACTTTCTCTTTATCACTTTCCAATTCGAATTCAATAAGAAATAAGTTTCCTCCCAGAATTTTGAAATGAAAAGTACCTTTTAATCTCCACCATCTCATAAGCGTGGTTTTGATTTGTTCCTTACTGATCATCCTCTCCGTTACTAATTTTCCGACAATACAAGATTGACCACGCTTGATCACCCCGGTCACTTCATTTGCCTGAATCTCCACCTCTCCATCTTCCCCTTCTGCCAGAGAGAGATTTGCCCAAAGGTTTGATAATTCATCCGCTATTGCTCTTGCTCAACTTTTTTCCTTTTCTCTCAATAATCCCAAGGAGTATGAGAAACTAAATCCTTCTCATCTAGGGCTCAGGCGCACAACTAGAGAGAAAACAAGTCAAAATACCAGAAAAGCTTTGTGATACAAGACTAAGTCCTGTTAGATCAACCTTCCAGAGACAAAACTCCGATCTCTCCCTAATAGCCTCAACGGACAATAGGTAGCGCCACCTCAAAGGCTACACCTTCCCATTGTCCCCACTAGGTTTTTCGAAATCAGAGTTTGTTTCTCTTTTGTTTGGGCAATATCTATTTGAGAAATGACAAATGCATCATTTAAAATAGTGTCTATAAACATTTAAAATGCATATTCAATTATTAAAGTCATTAATAGCAGTTTACTAATTTAGACTAAATTTAATGTGTCTTTTAAATGTTTATAGACACTATTTTAAATGGGTTAGAAGATATTTCATTCATACTGGTTTGGATGAGATTTTTGTTCAATCACTTATTAGAATATATTAAAAAAAATTTCTTTCAAACCAATTTGATGAACTGTAAAGGCAGGTGCGGCAGCTCCTAACAGCTTCGCCTCCATTGACACGACAGAGAGAGCTTAGAGAGCAAGGAACAACTATAAGAGAAAAAAAGCGTCGAAACCCAATATAAAAAGCAAAGAAAATAAACAGAAAGTCTGGGCCTTTTTTGGCTGCTTTGGACTCTGGGGTTGATGAGGTCAGGGTTTTGGAGGTAACCCATTCTCGTACAGTGTGTGGGAAGGTAGGTTGTGTCTGCTTTCCGTGATTTGGCCCCACCAACAACCTCATGGCCCCACGGCCCCCACCCAACAACCTTTTATAGTTTTATGCCATGCTTTTCTATTTAATTTTTTAGGTAAGCTATATGAAGTAAACAAAATGCGGTGGTCCTTCTTCAATTTTCTCGAGTTTTCTAACTATTATTTTAATTTTTAATGAGGAATAGAGACATATGTCTGTTTTTGAAAAGTATTAACGTGAATTTTCTTCAATTTATGGAACAAAATTAGAATGAGGTATTGTTTTTGTTTTTAAAATGCTATTTAGCGCCCAAAAAAAAAAACACAGTTATTAAACCACATTAAACAAAAGAAAAGTGCTAGAGAGCTAAAGAATAGAAGCAAAAATTCTTTTCAAGTTGACGTGACAAGAATTTTAAAATTAAAAAAAATTATAAACAGTCGGTTTGAGGTGTTTAAAATTGTTGCTCCATCAGTTTGGAAATAATTTTGGCTCCTACTCTTTGACTGTTTAGCACTTCTCTAAACAAAAAGGTATTTAATCCTAACTTTGAATGGCTTTATTGAATTTTTATGTACGTACACTTCTCTCTTTAGTCTTTACTTTAAACTCCTTCATAAAGCGATTATGTGTTAGTTCATTTAAGTCTAGGATATGATCAAGACGAACCACGTCATAAATAAGATAAAATTTTAGAGGTTTAATAGTGTATATATAATCACATAGTCAATATGTTAGCACCTTATTTAAAAATTTTAAATAACATATCATCAAATACAACAAAACAAAGTTTTAATCATAAAATAGATTCTTGCCAATATTTTGAAGGAAAAATATCAAAATTGCACCATGTGTTTCTTTCCCAACATCAACCACCCCCTTTTTACAATAGATATCAAGATAAAACAATTTAAAGAAATTTACTAGTTTAGACAAAATTTGAGGGTTGATTCCCCCTTTGGTGGTGCAAGCAAGATTAGTGAGATCTTGTGGCGGCGAGAAAGGTGAGGAGGTCTTGCAGGCGTGGCGACGGAAGAGTTTGGGTATGGATGAGAGACGTTACCCTTTAACGTTTAATGTTTATTTCCTTTGAGATGTCGTTAACGACGTGGCCCTTTTTTTCACCTTAAATGCTCTTAATTTAATCTTAGCCGTGAACGGGAGAGGATCCAAATCCCAACCAATGCCACTAGTTTTGGCTACACCCATACAGAAATCATCCCATTGTCAAAATTATGGACCAAAACCCATAAGAATCTGAATCACTCAACCTGTATTATCCCGGATATCGACATACGCATTGAAGAGTACTAGAATGTGAACCACACAACCAAACTTACAGACATGTAGTGTAATCTTCTCCATAAAAACACCCATCAAACTTCACAAACTAACAAAAGCAATCAATTTGAAATAAACCCTTAATCAAAAATGATGGACCTAATATTCCAACAACATAAAATGTAACTCTCAAAGCAGGAAACATAAACTTCAAAGTAACCATCTCTAACATAAGATGTTCTAAATGTTTTGAAAAGTGACACTCTAAGAACTCTTGTCAGCTTTGGAAGCTGTGGCAGCAGCTTGTCCACGGAGCCGACCAGCCTTCTCGCTGCAATAAGACCAACCTCTGTCCAGGAGGAGCATCTCGGCGAACAGTACTTGCATGCCCAATATGGTGATGGTTACCACCACCATGAGGATGCTCCACAGGATTCATGGCAACACCACGAACCTTGGGCCAGCAGTTCCTCTTCACCCTGAATTTGTGATAGGCATTTCCTGCCTTCAACATGGGCTTCTCGGTCCTTCCTCCACCAGCAACCTGACCAACCATATCTCGGCAATTAGAACAATCTTTTTGGCGCCAGAAGGAAGCTTGATTCTAGAGGAATATCCCAAAAAAAAAACAAAAGATTAATGACCATCAAAAAGAAATAGTAGCAAGGTGTCTCAATTATCAACACAAGTAAATCCCCATCTTAGTTGGTATGCCAAATTATCCAACAATAGAGTAAAAAGGCTTAAAACAGATTGTGAGATATCTGTGATGCAAACCAAACGCATTGAATGTCAATAACAACTAATTGCTTATGAGAACAGAGTATACATGTTCCCAACTCTAACTGGAGTTCCTAATGCATTCTCAAATACAATCCTAGCTAGCCAACTCCAAATAAAGAATGTCGTCAATTTTTTCCTCCAGCTTCAACTACTCAATATGGAATGAATGGAATAGAGCCAAAGATGGACTTAGAGAGCTGTCGGGCCATGGCCTCCCCCAGGTTTTGAATGGTTCTATATAAATATGTTTCACATCTTTGGGCCAAAATATTTTAGTTTGGCCGTTGGACCCTTAAAAAGGGGTCTAAAATATTAAGTACACAAATGTGGTCCCATATGGCCTGGGAAAAAATGGTCCAATATGAATTTGGTCTAAATTTACAACAGAGTTGATAATATCTATCGGTTGGTAAACAAATTTTATTTCCAAGACATTACTGATCATGAAAAATAAAAATTTAAAATTAAACTTCAGCATTATTAGCGTAATGTAGTTCAACATTCATAGTTCCATTGTTTCTCAAATATTTTTGAATTGTGCAAATGGTTGAATTGAAAATAACCCTAATTCTAATTTAACTGACTTTGTACTAGCCAATTATTGAATTACAAAATAACAAACTCTTAAAAATTAAATACTAATAATGTTATCAATTAATAACATTTAAGAAAAAAAAAAAAAAAGACTTAGACAATTATTTGTTTTCTAACCTCGCATCGGTCTATAGTGAAACAGCTCTATTATCAATGACGGGACTTGATTTTTTGCTCTAATGCCTGGGGCTCCAATCCTATCTCCATATTGGTAGCCATGTGAGAAAGGTTGATTGTTGTTAAGACTAAACCTTCTCCAAATAGAGAATCAACTACTCGCTCTTCATTCATCTTTTTCCAAGTTCTATCAATCATGTTATTCATGTGTTTGCCAGCAACATCATGAGAAACACCAGTTTTACGCATGTAGCAATTAATTAAATTTGTAGTTTCACCTCTCTTGAACTCTCCTTGTATATCAAGTAAACAACTAAATAGATAAGTGTGAAGTTATGGTTCCAATGATGATATAGACCTTGAAATTCATTTAACACAAAAGACACTATGAAATTTGTAAAAAGAGATGCCGCAAGTACTCAAATCATTGCAAAGTCGAAAAATAATTGAAGGGCATTGCCAAAGGTCGTGGTATTTTTGTAAGCCCTCAAGTGCCTGCTTTGAGAACTTTTTATTCGAGAAAGAATAAGAATGAATAAGGGTGATCGCCCCGAAGCGGATACCCAATCATTGTCAATATGGTCCTCAAAGGTTGGCATGGTTGGCATATCTTTGTTATTAGGGCCTATTTTATATTTTCAATTGGTATCAGAGCAAATTCACTCTGTTTGTATTAACTTTTTGAATGAGATCCTAGACTCTTTTTGTTATGAATAGTTCTAATCCCTTGCCATAGATTCTGATGATGAGGCTGACTTTTAGATGACCTATAACAAGCTCTTAAAGGAATTTGTTAAATTTACTAATTATCATAAAATTTCCCTTAAAAAGCTTAATGATGTTAAGCATAAAAATTAGTCTTTGATTACTAAATTTTTTGAATGACATGCCTCAATTGACTAATTGAAATCTGAAAATACTATGCTTGTTGAAAAGAATAAATCACTTGAGAGCCAAAGGAATCTAAGGAACTCTTACATAAACTCTTTAATGATATTTTGAAAAACCTTTTTTTGTATTCAAAAACCGGTGTGGCCATGTCTCTACGTCCACCTCTAACTTCAATGTACTATAAGTTTGCGAAAAAAATTATAAGACTATGAAATTTAAAAGAAAATAGAGACAATAAATTTTATGTAGTTCGGTCTATAACCTACCTATATAAGTTAAATTAAAGCATTAAGGGTTATATTTTGCTCCTATTCACTTGATGATATGATTTTGTACAAAATGCTCTATTTATAGAGCTTACAGATGATTTGAATTTATTCAAATTTAATCAAATTTCTTTATTTAGGATGGTATAACTTAATCAAATCTTCGTCAAATTTAAAAGTTTGAGTTTTATATATATATATAGATGACAGACGGCGACAACGTCAAAAACTTGCTGGAGTTGGTGGCTGATGACAGTAATTAGATGTAGTCGAAGGGAATGATTGGAGATGGGCCTTAACGGAGTTTTATATACATATATATATATAGATGACAGACGGCGACAACGTCAAAAACTTGCTGGAGTTGGTGGCTGATGACAGTAATTAGATGTAGTCGAAGGGAATGATTGGAGATGGGCCTTAACGGAGTTTTATATATATATATATATAGATGACAGACGGCGACAACGTCAAAAACTTGCTGGAGTTGGATGCTGATGACAGTAATTAGATGGCTGATGACAGTAATTAGATGTAGTCGAAGGGAATGATTGGAGATGGGCCTTAACAGTGAGTAGACTACCGTTAGCACCTTTCAATAATTGTGCCGATTGTGAACCCACACTTCTGTATTATTTGGAGCTGTTGGCATTGGAGTTGCAGTTTATTGGGAATGAAACTATAGCAAAATCGATTGATGCGAAAGAAAGTGGAATGTTTTATGAAAATTTTTTGTCTTTTATTAATTTTTTTATTTGAATAATAATATAAAATTATTTATGTAATGTAAAAAGTAAATATATTATTAATGGGACATGTCTTATTTATGGCTTCAGGATCTCTCTAAAAATATCATAACTATTAACTAAATATTCTTCGACGTCACTCTTCTACCAACCCAATTCCCAATGTCTCAAAGTATACATTTTGAAGATAATCCTTTGATTACAAGAAAAAAAAAAGAAAAAGAATGACCCATAAGATATCCTATGATTAATGTGTTTTTTAAGTTGATTAATGTGTCTCTGAGTTGCTACTTGTATTGTCACCGAGGATATTGAGGGCACTTCCATATAGTTTTCCGAGCAAGTAACACATTTGACCATGATAGTGTTGCTAAAGTATTAGCATTCGTTTAGAATTGAATAGTTCAATCGGTTAGAGACCATGCTTTATAAAGTGGAAGTCAATAGTTCAAACTACTCTCTATTTTTTCCTTTCTTTGTACAAATGTACCTAACATTTATTATGTTAGCTACTAAACAATTAAATTTGATTACAATTTGCTACATTCATTTATAATAAATTATATTAAAAACTATATAGTATCATAAGCAATATCCTTAATAAGATATTTTTCCTTCTATCTTGTTTTGTTTTAGGGGCAACTTCACTTATATTCCTATAAATATAAGCTCTTTTGCAATCATAACCTCGAAGTTTAAAGATTTGCCTAATGGTTACCCATATTTTAGCTCCTTTTAATTTCACAATTTTTTTTTTTTTTTTTAAATGCCCCAATTTCGGCCCCTTTTTCTCTCACCAAACTTTTTAGTTTAGTTTTTGAAATTTCAATTTTTTTTTTTTTTTAAAAAAAAGGCCCATTTTGGGCTTTTTAATAAAAAAAATGTTAAATTAAAAGGATTAAAATATGGGAACCAATATTTTTAAACTATATATATATATACACTTCAAGCGTTGTAAGTGAATTCCAGTTCTTTTTTTTTTTCCTTTTTTTTAAAAGGCTTGTAGACTTGTAGTAGGTTGCCCACTTGCCCTTATACACCATTGGGCTACAAAGCTGGTAAAAGAGATCCATGGGCTGTAAGTGTCAAAGAAAAGATCCATCGGCTGTATACCATGGGATGTTTGGACGGTTCACCATGAATCACCCAAGGCAGGGTGAGTGGAGCAAAGACAGGCCCATTTAAGGTGAGCCTGACGGTTCTAACGATTCAAGTAAATTTCCAAAATTACAAAAATGGAAGTCTCCCACCTACAATTATTCCCACCCAACGTGTATGGTGCCTATGGACACATGAGGAAATTAGTAAAGAAATTTGTGGGTATAATTCATTTTATAAAATCGATTCAAAAAGATAGGGTTGTTCATTGACTCCACTCCTTAGAACATGCTCAAGTAATGTGGGATAATTCCTGAACCCTCCCTCACCACCCCCCCTACAAAATATGCATGCCAGTATACATTCATTCTGTGGTAGGCTCTGATACCATGAAGAAATTCATAGGCCTAACTCATCTCATAAAACCAGTTCGATAAGAGAGAGTTGTCCACACCTTATAAACATACTCAAAATCTTGTCCACATACAATGTAAGATTATTCATCAACAGTTAAAAATAGGCCAAAGCCCAATTGAATGGAATCTTGGCTCGCTGGTCAAGATACGGGCCACCTTGATCATATATAAAAGGAGGTGGTGGTCATTAATGATGCCTTTTGGCAATGTTTATGTGATAATTTACTATATACTTTGGATGTTTACATTAAGTGGTCGATGAATTACACTAAACTTTGTTAAAATACTAATTTTTTTTTTTTTTTTTTAATATGTCCACACAAAAGAGGAGAGGGGATTCGAACTAGTGACATTCGCTTCATTAGGAACGTTAAAATACTAATTACACTAAACTTTAGGACATGTAAAATACTAATTATTGTTAAATTAAGAGGTCAAGGAGAATCACCACTTTCCTTGCATTTCACGTTCTAGATCAACATGCTCATATGGACCAGGGAAAACGGATCAGGAAATACATGAGGAAACAAGAAGGGAAATAGAAAATGTTGAGATAAAATAATTATAGGATCACAAATGAAGCAAAAAAAAATAGTATAATAGAAAATAACAATCAGTCACAGAAGACACCAATATTTAAGTAATTTGACTTAACAAGCCTTTATCCCCTGCGCAAACGATCTAAGAGAAATTTACTAACAAAAGGTAGAGTACAAAAAGTAATACAAACAAAACCATTTAAACCCAAAAGCCCCAATACACCCAAGCTCATAAACACACAAAAAATAATTAAATTACAAAAGAGAAATTAATTTATTAATTCTCTAAGAGCAGCTGCCTCTCGTTCTCTCTATTTCTCTACACCACACGGAGGTGTTTCCCTGCTGCCCTCTCAGACTCTCACCTCTCAATTTTTCTCTCTAACCCACAAGCTGCAGCACATTAGCACATTTTCACTCAAAATGGAGCTAATGCCCAGCTCTACCAAAATGACCAAATGGCTATATATAGAAGAGGAAAATCGGCCAAGGTGCTTCATAGTTAAAGGAAAAGAAATCTTCCTCTTGAAGAAAGCTGCTGGATGGTTCAAGTGCTTCGTGGTGAAGCAAACAAAATGCTCGTCTGCTAAGTAAGCTAAAGAGACAAAACGCGGCAGGAAAAAAAAAACCAATAAATAAAAGACTGAGGGCCACCATAAGACTTGAGAAATCAAGTCATTTTCAAACAGAATAGATCAGGCACTATTAAAAATTTCCCCTCCACCAACTTTCACCTAATTTGTAATATTTTCCAGATTTTAAAAAGTGATAATGGACCTCTTTAACTACCTAGCCTGTTTACTTAGCTCCACGTTATCCTCACAATCAACTTGAATATCAACATTTCAAGTCCATAAGAATTTTGTTAAATTCATAAAATATCACAAAGATGCGTACCTTACTACATTTTAATGGTATATATCCTTTGCTTTAAATACATCCGGTTAGTGAGAGACTAGCTTTTTCATGTACGAGCTTTTCAGTTTCTTCTAAAGTTTAGTGGCAGTTACTGTGAGCTTTTTCTTGATCAAGTTCCACAAGTTCTCCCTTTGATGATGTTGATAGCGCCTCACCATCCAAAATCTTCGCAAAGTCTTGTGCACCTAAGTTCATATCTTACAAAGTCTTATTGATGTGCTAAAAACTAAATTTATTCTGACCATCAAACTTTTTGACTTCAAAACTTCATCTTACAAAATTAGAAAATATATATATATATATATATATATATATATATATATATATCAAGCTATAATACCAATTTGTCGTTAGGATCCCCAAATAAGAAGAAATGAACACAATAAAAATAATCCAATAATAGATTACAATAAGATTTTTTGGTTTAATTTAACAATCTTACATTCAATCTCAAAAGAAATTTATATCAAAAAGATGAAATACAAAAAATAATAAAGAGAAAACTGCTTAAAATCTAGAACTCAAATCTCACTCTCACGTGAAAGAAAAAAACACATAACAAAAGCGACAACTCTTTTTAATTTTCTCTTGGTGGCGTGCGGCAAACCAATACGTGAGGAAAACAAACTCTCAGTTTTGCAGTGCTGGTCTATCTTACAAGATTTAGGTGGTGTTTGGCAAAATCCCCACACAGCGTAGACACTGTTCAATCAAAATTGTGGCTCTTTTCCCTGACGTGCATTTACCGTATTACCCTTCAATTGTTTCTTCAAAAACATCCCAGCGCCCGGCCATTTCCTCCAGGTCCCTTCATCGATACTGCGAGCCTTGTGAGCCCGTCTCACCCCCACCCCCAAACTTGCATCCTCACTCCCTCTGTCAAAAATATAAATACGCAAAAGAAACCCAGAGGGGCGAGGGAGAAGAGGGCGGAGGGTTTGAGTTGAAGACGAGGAAGAGGTGCCACGTGTGGAGGAGCAAGAGTGGGATGAGGAACCGCTAGAGGGCTGGAGATTGAGCTGAGCCCTTGAGCCGTAGAGGATGATGGCGGCACGGTCATAGGCTCGAACGGCATCCTCGGCGATGGTGAAAGTGCCAAGCCACTTGCGTGTATGCTTGGGTGGCTCTCGGATCTCGGCTACCCATTTGCCCCAACTCCGCTGCCAGACTCCACGGTACCTGAACTTGCTGTTGTCGAGGCCTCCTTTACCCTTGCATTTCCTACTGCTTGAGCAGTTATCGGCGGTGGCGATGGTTGCGGCCGCGTCGGTGTCTGTGATGAAAGAGAAGGAAGGGATGGGTGGGTGGGTGTCTTGGGGAGGGTGATGAGTGTTGTCCATAGGGTGAGGGAGCTTTATACACATTGTTTATTTTTCTTGTCTATCACGCAAAAGCTGGCCAGATTAGAACATTTCTTGGACAGCTTGTTGAAAAATACCCACAGAGCAAAACAGAAAAGAAAAGCTTTTTGTTCCTAAGCCTTCTATTGGTTCAAAAGTAACGCCATTTTTCTTGGAGTTTTTGTTTTGGCTCTGAAGGATCTTCATGTTTCAAGGAAAAAAAAATCAATAAGTGAAGGATGGAGAACAGGGTTTGGGACGCCTGTTTCGGTGATTTGGACATTTTTAGGAAAAAAAACTCAAAAGTGGTCAGAGAAAGATAAGGGCAATATAGTCAAAGTGTTGATGGTCAAAAGGTCAAAAGTGAACAGGGTCTGGACCATGGCTTTTGCCAAACGAAGCCTAAAGTGAGTCAAATCAAACAAGAAGTCAAAACGACAAGTTGAATTGATGATAGAAGTTACCTCACATCACATGCGCCTCTCTTGGACTAGTAGAAGGAGAAGTAAATTAATACTAAGAGCAACTCCTCTCTGCCCAACACATGACTTTGAGAAATTTAAGTCATTCACGACATATTAGTCAAATTTTCTTCTTTGGCTAGTAAAAAGAAACAAGTCATCTTTCTAATACTATTCGTGTCAATAAATAAATAAGATTATTTTAAAGGTTAAACATGGCTCTCGCATGATCATAAAATATAAATTATATTGTGAATACATTTATGAATATTAAATTTCACATTAAAAAAATATTTTTTTAAAAAAAATAGGTGGACAAATGACGGCTCTACTCGCTACTACACATTACTAGTGGAGACAAGAAAAAGCATTGCTTTATGGGAGTGATTGGACAGATGCTTCCATTCTAATGTTCTTAGTATGCAATCTTAAATATGATTTTTGGACTGTTTTTGAAAGCTGGATGTCCTGTCTATAACTTCATTGACTATTGAATACCTAGCAATTGTTTTCATATAGCGGAAATTCCCTTGCACCCCTTGAAGTATAAGTGATTTTAATTACAATTATAAGTTAGAAATTTAAAAAATTGTAATGTTGATATCCTACGTTTTAGCCTTTTTTAATTTCTTCAAATTTTTTTTTTATTATTACAATGCCCTCCCCCTTTCCTAATTTAGTGAAAATTCTGGTGACCGATGGCGTAGCCGTAGACTGACCCATGGTCATGTTGTGGGTGAGTCCAAGGTATGTTTCAATTTTCACTTTATTTTCTTTTAAATGGGGCATTTTGATAAAAATAAAATGGGTAGAATTAAAATGAGCTGCAACGTGAGATATCGACATTACAAATTTTTAAATTATGATATTATGATTACAAAACTACTTATTTTTCTAGGAGTGTAAGTGAAGTTTTCAAAGTTCGAATTAGTTGATTAGATCCTTTAATTTTAAGACCGTTAAAATGTGATCAATGAATTCAATAAATGGTAGCAGAGACGTGTGATTGTGATGCCGTTGCTATACGAGCTTCTTTTCTTCTTTATATATATAGGGGAGTGCTAGGGAGCCAAACAAATGAACTCAGAAAAATTTACAAACTAATGTGGTAAGGGCTATTAAATTAAAAAAAAAAAAAAAAAATGCAATTCTCTCTCCCTTGCCTACCACTTACAGTCAGCCACGTCAGTTTGAAAATTTTTCTGGGTTAATTTGTTTGGCTCCTAAGCACTCCCCATATATATATAGTCTTGCCAAATGAAAATATAAAAAAATTTACTTTTGTCTTTTCTATCACAGGTGTACTAATTTGCAAGATTTGCAATTTTTAAAGTAATGATTAAGTGATTAAATTTACTTTTTTCCTATAAATTTAAGTTTTTGAGACAAGTGATGATATAACATGGTATTAGAGCCAATTGTGACTCACGTCTCTCACATACATGTCTTCTTCTTCAACAGACCCCTCCCCTGCCCTCCATAGCTTGCAAAACTTTTTTCGAAACAAATTGAAAGCCGATAACTATCGCCTCTCGAAAACATAGGTTGTCCCTCTTGAAGTAGCCATTGGAGATCACTTTTCTCTCGAAGTATTTGATTTATCCTTTGCTATGTTCTATTACTAATTGGTTTGCATCATACAACATCTCGATATTTTGGTGCTTACCAAAATATTTGACACAATTTCAAAAAAAAAAATGATATTCCTCGAAAGTCTGACAATGAACTACATTATGCTCATAACATTGAAGTTATATTTTCAATTGTTTTTTCTTATGTTCGATAAAGTTTTGGAGATAAAACTTGTTTATTAACTAACAAATATCATCAATTTTGATGCAAACTTAGATCAAATTTGTTTTAGGCTATATGAAACCACGTTTATTTGTGAACTTAATTTTTTAGACCCCTTTTTTAAAAGGCAACTACTGGCAAGGGTCGAACTAAAAAAGTGTAAAGTATATTCATATACCACTTTTACAAATGAGGCAGGTTGATGTGTTCAAGTACGTCCGTCTCTAACGTCAATGTACCTGTGTCAACTACAGCTGGCTAGCGCTTACCAATTTTCCTATTTTTATTTTTATTTTATATTTTTATCTATAGTGTTTGAGTGAAACCATAAGTATTTTATGTTGTTGGGGAGATTGATAATTGGAATTCATAAAAAAAATGATATTTTGGAAAGTCTTTGAGTGAGTTTATAATATAGCATGCTAAGACATGACCCAACCCAAAAATTAAGCTTATGAGTTTTGAGTTATTTATAAATATATTTATGTTAAAAACAAAAAAAAAACAAAAAAACAAAAAACAAAATTTAAGATAGAAAACAAAATTGTAATCAAACGTAGCCAAAAGCTACTTTATTTGCAACTAGTTTTTCATTTTCGGCACACGTCTTTGCCACACGTACATGTTCGAAATTGATAGAGAAAGGTCTATTTCTCAATGATTCAAACAGGCTCTATTATTAATGACAGGACTCGATTTTTTGCTTTTTTGTCTGGTGCTCCATGCCCATCTCCATATTGGTATGTGCATTGAGCAATCCGAGCAAGGTTGATTGCTGTTACCACTAAATCTTCCCCAAATGGAGAATCAACTACTCGCTCTTCATTCATCTTTTTCCAAGTCCTATCAATCATGTTTCTCATGTGTTTGCTAGCAATTTCCTCGGAAACACCAGTTTCACGCATGTAGCAATGAATTGAATTTACAGTTTCTCCTCTCTTTAACTCTCCCTGTATTTCAAATAAGCAGCTAAATATGTTAGTATGAAGTAGTGCTTCCAAAGATGATCATATAGACCTTAAAATTCATTCAACACAAAAGACACTATGGAATGCTGTAAAATGAATACCGCTGAAGTACTGAGATCATTGCAAAGTCGAAAAATAATTGAAGGCCAACGCAAAAGGTCGTGGTATTTTTCTAAGCCCTCAAGTCCCTGCTTTGTGAACTCTTGATTCAAGAAAAAATAAGAATGAACAAGGGCAATCGCCCCCGAAACCGATAACCAAGCATTATCAAGATAGTCCTTGAAGGTTGGCATATCTTTGTTGTAACTCCACTTTGCTTCTTGTAGGAATGTTTTGCACAGGTCAGCCCACTAAAATAAAAGAAGAAACCCCAAGACTATTAGGTTTAATATTTCAATGGAAATTCTATTCATATAAAAAAAAAAAAAAAAAAAAAACAATAGAATGGTTGCACATACTGCTTTTGTTAGGTATGGAAGGGTGTTATCTCCTTTCTCCTTAAGTGTTTCATATACCATCTCATTAATAGTGTTGTAGAGAGCTAAGAAGCATAACTTCATATAGTGGGGAAGATTTTTCACGGCATTGATATCCCATCTGAAAACTCCATGCATCGAGAAATTAAGAGTATGATTCTCATAGTTGTATAACATAAAATTTATAAGTAAGGGATTCCATTACATTCCAAGTTTTTCTATCTTTTTGTCTCATATTTTTATTTTTATTTTATTTTTTTGGGTGGGGTGGGGTTGGGAAAGGGGAAATTAAGGGAATAGTTATCAAGAATTAACCTTTCAACCGCATCAGTAAATAGCTCTAATTCATCCAAGGTACCATAAACATCATAGACATCATCAATGGTGGTAACAAGAGCAGCCACTTTCGTTAACCCTTTACGAAAATTACTTAATTGAGGTTCAAAGGCCATTCCTATTGTCCAAAAATAGCATTCCATCAATCTATCTCTAGTGAAGCTCAACTTGTTTGCCAGGCCCATATCTTTCCACCACCTAAAAGTCATAAAGTGAAACCAAATAAGTTTTCAACTTAAGATTCAAGTCATGGCAAAGTCAATTTTCTACTTTTAACAAAAGTCTACCTTAATTGCTTATGTGAACAAATACTTCAAACATTTCTTACTTACCTTGACATATCTTGAAGTTCTCTTTGAAACACAGATTGCACTATGTTAAAATCCAACTTTGCAAGTTCAAGTAGAAGATAATTTGCATCTTCCCTCTTATTGTATGCCTCAATATACCACCGAGCTTCTAGCCTTAGCATTCTATGGTGTAATGGAACCTCCAATGCATGACTAACTTGTTCTGCCATGCTTTTGCTCACATCTCGTTTGAGGTCCTTGAGATGAATTCTTGTGAACGCCATGGCCTCGTCCAAGAGGCTTTCTCCTTCAAAAGCAAGATAAGAAGCTTCATATAGACTCAACATTCCTTTGACATCCTTTGTAAGGCTTTCCTTGAAATTCCCACTATCCTCCTTGAAACTGTTAAATGCATCTGCGTTTCATACAAATATGATATAAGAAGATGGTGAGATGAACATGGGAAATGAAATCAAGATGCTTTAATTAGCGAGTGTATCATATACGTACTTTGAGAGACCTGATAGCCTTGTTGTCTGAGGAGCCTAAAGCTTAAGGCAGTAGCATGGAGACTCTTCTCAATTCTTTCATCATTACAGCCTTTTGAAGATGCAAAGTTGTCAAGGGCTCTTGTTATTTCCCTCTCAAATCGGTATCCCAAACCTAATCTTTGAACATCATCAATCAGTTCAAGAGTTGCCAATAAGTCGGCACTTTCATTATGAATCATACTCCTCACATCCTCCTCCAGCTTCTTTGCCCTATCTTTGTACTTTTCATCCTGCATGCATGATCACAATTTGAGATATCTAAATATGTATACCGTACGTTAATGATAATAATTTTTAATCTTAAAATCGAAATCAAGGTGGGGGAAATAAATAAAGCACACGTTGGTGTTATACATATAAAGAAATGGTTCATGCTTACCGCATAATGATTGTTTAAGGACTGCACAAAATCGTAACTCCAGAAGCTTGGCTTGTAATTGGCGGACTGTCTTTCAACTTGTAAAGGGGAAGTTTGTGTTTTTGCTGAGCATCGGGACTGCCCACATTTGTGGTCGACAAGAAGAGGTGTCTTTATCATTGTGTTATTTTGGAAAGCCTTGAGGCAAAGAGAAACTGTGGGATAAGGGGAATACGCAGATTGGTGACATTCCACGTATGGTAGTCGTGAACCGCTATATATAGAATTTCTTTCATTAAGTACTTGTGGGACACTGGCCACCGACAAATGTTTGGTTGATCAGTTAATTAACATAGCGTACGTGAAACGCATGGGCTGCGATATGATGGAGAGGTTTTTTTTTTTTTTTTTTTTTTTTTTTTTTTTTTTTTTTAAAGCAAACAGGGGAAGGGGGAATATGATGGCGAGTTTACGTAGGGTTTATGGTTCCCAACTTGGGCAGCCAAAATAACGTTTTTAGCTTGATGCAATGTTCTAACTGGTCCCAATTAAGGATGTTTTATTGACATATCAACAGAAGTAACATCTTAATTAACCACCAAAGAGTCCGTTCACGATTACAAGGGTTATGATGTGTATATATAAAGTAATATTACTACACTTATTCTCACTTCTTCACACATATGTATTACATTTATAGGCAACTTTTAAAACAACAATTAGATATAATTATAAGATGAATTTTTATTGAATTTTAATTTTATGGTGGTTTTAAAAGTCTCTCATAAATATTGAAAAATAGATATAAAGAAGTCAAATTAAGTGTAGCATTTTCCTTCTCTTTTTTTTTTTTACATGTCTATAAAAAAAAATTAAACTAATAATCTTGATTAATTATGTCTCATCTGATTGAACTAGGGGATGGAATTAAGCGTAACATTACGAGTACTCATATATATGACTTGACTAATTTGTCAGTCAAGCTGTCGAGGAGACGTAGGTTTATTGGTAACATATATAGTCCGTAAGGTCTGCATCAAAATGTGAAGCACATATAGATGGGTACGTACAGAATTTTTTTTTCTTTTTTTTTTTTTTTTGTCCCAAAAAAATATTTATAAACAAATCAAATACAAAACAATTCTCTCTCTCTTACACACACACACACACACACACACACACACATATATATATATATATATATATATATATATATATATATAATCTAAAAATAAAAAATATGCCACAAAACATATTAATAAAACCAATAATTTGAAAGCAAAATATATGTAGGCCACAAAACCGATGATTTGAAAGCAGAGCTGATCAAGGCCACAAGTTTGGAGTAGACAAAATTAATGTATATATGGTTGTATATACGGGTTGTGAGCTGTCTGAGATGTATATATGGGTTGTCTGGGCCGTGATAGCAGAATTGTATAGAAAGCTGTTTGCTGTTAAGATTGCTTTGTTTCTTTGTGTTTGTATTGTTTTGCTGGTTTTAGATGCTTTTTTTCTAGTCTTCTTTGTTGGTTATTAGTAAAATTCATTCATAAAAAATAATAATAATAAAATCAATTTACATGTTATTATCATAATTAATTAAATAGCTGGCTTGTGAATCTAAACGTACGGTGGAAATTAAATAGAGATAGAGATTCTCATGGTACCATTTTTGTGGCCAATTTTTTTTTTTTTTTTTTTTGTTAAACGAGTGGGGTAGATTGAAGGTTAGAAATTTTAAAATCCTTTAAAGAAACTCACGGATTCTTTTAAGGGAAAGTCCACATATCCCCTCAAATTACCACTCAATTGACAATATCCCCCTTAAACTTTTAATTGTGACAATGTTCTCTCAAAATTACCAAAAATTGTCAATATTCTCCCAATAACGAAATTACACTTACTAAAATAAAAACAAAAATACAAAAACTTTTAGAAAAAACCTAAAACTAACCAAAAAAAAAAAAAAAAATCCAAATGGTGGCCAATTTTTTTTTTTTTTTTTTAAATCCATTTTATAAGAAAAAAATTAAAAATTTTCAATTTTTTTTATAAAAATTGAAAATTTTCGTTTTTTTATCTTTATTTTTGTCTTATAATTTTTTTAAAATAAAAATTTACGTTTAAAAATAAATAAAAATTTTCGTTTTTTAAAACTAAATAAAAAATATTTTTTTAAATAAAAATTTCTATTTAAAAAAAAATTAAAATTAAAAATTTCCGTTTTAAAAAAAAATGTTTTTTTTTTAATATTTTTTTAAAATTAAAATTTTTCATTTTTTAAAAAATCATTTTTTTTTAATTTATAGGGGTATTTTTGTCTTATGGATAAATCTATAGGGGCATTTTTGTCTTGTTGCTAGTCTTAGTGGGGGACATTGACATTGTTTTGGTTGTTTAGAGAGAACAATATTGTCACAATTGAAAGTTTAGGAGGGACATTGTCAATTGAGTAGTAGTTTGAGGGGGATATGTGGACTTTACCCATTCTTTTATTAAGCTGGAGTAAATTTGTCTAAAGTTTGGAAAACTACCTTTTGCCCTCATGAACTATAACGTCTTGGCACTTTCTCTCTATGAACTGTCAACTGTACTACTTTATCCCCATAAACTACCATTTTGTGCCCAAAATTCCCTTCTGTCAATCAAAGCCGTTAACTCAGATTGTCAACCCTTCACTTTGTGTCATTTTGCTCTTATTAATTACAACACATTGTCACTTTGCCCCCATGAATTATATTGTCATTTTTACTATTTGAGTTAATGACTTTGACTGACGAAATGGAGTTTTGGTTACAAAATAATAGTTCGTATGGGCAAAGTAGTACAGTTAGCAATTCATGCCAAAACGTTGTAATTCATGGAGGCAAAAAGTAATTTCCCTAAATTTATATTAATTCTCATTTTTTTTCTGCTGGATCAGGCGGTTCAGCTATAGATCGATCAAGGCCTATATATGACACTTGTTGCAAGAAGCACTGCAAAATAATTGCAGATGATTTAACAACGTTGACCAAAATATCATTTAGCCGGTTGGAATCTTCTTAGTGGTCCAAAGATATGTCAATAGTGACATCATGACCACCAGAGTCCCACCTATGACTTCAAGGGATATAGAATCATGCTATATTTACTCATACTTTTTCACATCTATTTTTCATTTTCATATTAAAATAATAATGGAATATAAAATAAATTTTTATTAAATTTTAATTTTATGATAATTTTAAAATTCACTTAAAAAATTTAAAATTTAAAATTTTAAAAAAACAAAACAAAAAAGAAAAAAACAAAAACAAAAACAAAGGGAGGAGAAAGAGTGTGCTCCTATATCTATGGCTGGACTAATTTGTCAGTCAAGCTGTCGAGGAGGAGACGTAGGTTTATTGGTAACATATATAGTCCGTAACGTCTGCATCAAAATGTGAAACACATATAGATGGGTACGTTTTTTATTTTTTTTTTTTGGTCCAAAAAAAATATTTATAAACAAATCAAATACAAAACAATTCTCTCTCTCTCTCTCTCTCACACAATATATATATATATATATATATATATATATATATATATATAATACTTTTTCAATCTAAAAATAAAAAAATATATGCCACAAAACATATTAAGAAAACCAATAATTTGAAAGCAGAATATTATATGTAGGCCACAAAACCAATGATTTGAAAGCAGAGCTGATCAAGGCCACAAGTTTCAAGTATACAAAATTAATGTCATTTAAATCGTACGTAGAGGTAGATATGAGATGACGAAGAAAACACATATATGTTTTGTCAGTCAAGCTGTGGAGGAGGAGACGTAGGTTTATTGGTAACATATATAGTCCGTAAGGTCTGCATCAATATGTGAAACACATATAGATGGGTACGTACAGATTTTTTTTTTTTTTTTGGTCCAAAAAAAATATTTATAAGCAAATCAAATACAAAACAATTTTCTCTCTCTCTCACACACACAAATATATATAATACTTTTTCAATCTAAAAATAAAAAATATGCCACAAAACATATTAATAAAACCAATGGTTTGAAAGCAGAGTTGATCAAGGCCACAAGTCCGGAGTAGACAAAATTAATGTCATTTAAATCGTACGTAGAGAAGATATCTGAGATGACGAAGAAAATGTTGAATCACTCCGGAAATGATATGTTTTATCATAATGTGAATGGCGGTCCCAATATTTAGAGAGACGTTGAATTAGCATCTGAATGGTCCCCACATCAGATCAGGAATATACCCAAGGAAACCTCCGCGTGCTTAAAAAACCTTCAATTTTAGTGACTAACCTTTAGTGACGTGGCCAAAAAAACGTCATTAAAGTTTAGTAAGGTGTGTGGCAAGTCAAAGTCGGTGTCTCACTAATGAAACCTTAGTGAGGTTTGAAAAATACACGCGTCGCTAAATTGGTGACGTGTGGGACTAATGGAACTTGAGTGGAGTTTTTTGACACGTCCATGTAAGAAAAGAAAAGAGAACGAAGATTCGATCTAATAATTTCCAGTTCATGAGGCGTGTCAATGTTACCAAAGATATTTTATTGACATGTACTCGAGAGAAGTTCGTGTCCCAGTCCCAAATAATGTATATCTCACATTAGAAACTTTTATAACTTTCATTAAGACCTCAAATGCGTTAAAATTGAAGATCTTGAGATTAAATTTTTCCTATTCATGCTACCTATACCCACCACCAGCCGCCAGATCTCACTGCTGGCCAGACCAGACCACATCGGCAAGCCAGACTCCACTCATATTCAGAGGCTTTTTTTTTTTTTTTTTGCAATATGCTCTACTCTTAGTGAGAGAGAGAGAGAGAGAGAGAGAGAGATTATCGGCGTGGAGGAGTGCTGTGGGCGGCGTCGTAGCCAGGGGAGGTGGTGGTGGCAAGTTTGGGTGGATGAATAGAAAAAGTGGGAAATAAGTTTTTTATATTTTTTACTTTTAACTCATATGAGTAATATGAATATAAAAATCAGGTGTTTTTTCTTATTTTTCTTAAGGTGTTCGATGTTGATTTGTCAGGCTGTTATTGGAGGGCACAAAAGTCTTAATTTGTGTCAAGACTTTATAGAAGTTATTTTTCTCAAATTATCACTACCAGATCCAAGCTCTAAAATTTTGATATTGTGTTTTAGCTAATATGAGACAAAAATGCGTTAATACCTTGTTTTCTCTTTATCTGAAATATATAATTTGTTTTTTTTATTAGCAACTTTGATGTAGCGTGACGTCGTGGGTTGCAAAGACAAACAACAAGAAAGAAAAAATTCTTCTTAAAATCCTCTATCAAGGATTCAAGGAAAACATAAAAGAAAAATCAACCTCATAGTATTTCTCTTTGATAAACCCATCATAATAAAAATCAACACTGCCTCTTATATATTAGGCCTATTGTATTTATAACAAAAGCAAACTTGGACTAAAAGTAAACCTAAGCCTATTATGGAAATTTCTAGAATAGTAAAGAAAAAATTACAATTAAATAAAATCATAATTTAAATAACTTAAATAATAAAATTTAAAATATATATATTTGATTGCTAGATTATTTGATTTGATGGAATAAAATCTTCATTAAAGTCCCTAATAGAGCAATCAAGTCTTTCGGTCTTGGATCCTTTGTAGCCCATTTTTACCTAGGAAACATCGGAATTAGCCAAACCTCAAGAAACATAACTTTGCAGATCTTTAAATTAGCTTTCCAATACCACCAAGCTTCTTTAAATCTGATATCCGAAACTCGAGATATGACATTTTTAATAAAACTCATCAATATAAATATATATATACACACACATCAAACTTTGAGGTAAACACTTGAACTTATTTATTTATTTTTTAATCATTTCTGTCTCCTCTATTTTTTTTGCCAGAATCATTTCTCTTTTCTCTTTCTTGTTGCATGGTAAGAAACCAAAAAAAAAAAAATTAAAAAAAAATAGAGAATTGAATAAAAAAATTTATTGAAATTTATATTAAATATATAGTAGGTAAAATAACATATAATACATTTTGGTTAGTTAAAATGCATTGGCAAAACAAAGTTGCACAATCACAATGGCTTATGTAATAAAGACTTGACTCATGAGGAGACGTGGGTTTACTGTCAACCTAGGATCGATTAGTGTTTGTCTTGTATCATCCGAATGTGGGCAGAGATGATGAGTTTTTGTAAGCCACTCGTAGAGGAAGATATTTTCGTTGCAACTCCAAAAAGAGACTTTGAATCATAAGCTTGTTTGAATGGAACTCAAAGGTGTCGCAGGTACGTCATGTTGGAATATATTCAATGTATTTTGATATTTATATGATTGAATTTATACCAAATTTTGTAATAATTTCTTTTTTAATATACAACGTCAAATAATTACTCAAAAACTCATCTTAAAACATTTTTATTGTATAAATAAGTCAATATTTATATTTTTTAACATGTTTGTAAAGTAATAAAAGTTCCAAAAAAAAAAAACAAACAAACAAACAAACAATTGACTGTAAGGGAAAATAGTCCATCCACATGAAAATCATAAAATAGTTAGATAAAATTAAGCTATGACTTGGCCTATACCGACGCTCCCTTGTATCTGTCAAGAGATGACAAGTCTTTGATCGATTGTCAACAGTAGCTTTAAGTTTCATATAAGTAAATAAATGATGAACTTTCAGATATTCGAAACATACCCAAAAGCTTCTCTGCCTGAAAATTAAAATCTAAAATTATGATTTATTAATGAGCGTTATGGCAAAGAAGGGATTATTGAGATACAATAATACTGCTTCCTACGACCATTCTAACAAAAGGAAACAGCCAAACAAGCAACCAAATTTGTGGGAGTGATCTAACTAAGAAGTTGGCCTTTCATGGAGCATTAAAGTTCACAAGAATGCCAGGCTAGCAGCCTAGCATGCAATGACCGTACAATATTTCCTACTCCTTATTTCATATCAACAACACTACTACTGTACGTTTAGATATCCAAGCCAGCATATTTTCCTTGAGGAGACAAGTTTTGGAGTAGTGTTAGACTACTTACACCGAGTGAACAGTATATACGGATTTATTGTTTTTAATTTTTTCTTTTTAAATCCGTACATACTGTTCATGATCCATAATAAGTACTATTCACTCACGCCAGGTGCGCTGTATATCATTACTGTACTTTTTGTGTTATTTTATTCTTCAAAAACCCGATCTCATTGGTAATAGGAGAATTGCCTCTATTATTTTCAATATAGTTGGTTTTCTTAGTACATTTGATAAGATCGAACATGAATTTTTATACTCACAATTAGATTACTATTACCAGTTCATTAACAGCTTTCTCACAATTTTTTTTTCCTAATCGGCGGCAATTTTGGGGTCGTCGCTATTGAGGACTAAATAGCGGCAACATGAAGTTGCCGCTAATTACCTTTTAATTCTTTTTCTTTTCTTTTTTTTCTCTTCTCATTAGCGGCGACTCCATTGTCGCCGCTAATGACCCCTCATCAGCGACGACTATGGGGGTCGTCGCTATTTAGGACTGAATGTTGCTGCTAATTGTTTTTAATTTTAATTTTTTTTTTTTTTTTTTTTCATGTTATTAGCGACGATTCTAAGAGTCGCCACTATTTACTCATCATTAGCGGCTACTATTAGCGGTGATATGAAAGTCACCGCTAATGGTCAGCCATTAGCGGCGACATGTAAAATTAAGTCACCGCTAATGACCCCTCAATAGCGGTGACTATAGGTGTCGCCACTATTCGTTTGGTCGCTAACGACCATATTGCTTATAGTGAATTACTGGAAGAGGTAAATATCTGGGATGGGCAACATGTTACAGATCAACCATCTAACGGCAGTTTTAAAACCAAGCCTTTATTAACATTGACTAACCTATATTAGCCTTAAAAAAAAAAAAAAAAAAAAAAAAAGGTGCGACGTGTTTTAAATTTGTCATTGAATATGTGAAACCCACAGAGTTATTGGTGGATTAACCCATATCTTGTACAGAAATGGATAAAAAATTAAAAATATATATTAGCCCATCTCCATGGAAAAACAACTACTGGTTCAGATTTAACCAAACAACTACAATTTATTCTCATTTAAATCTTTGAAGCAAACATTTGCTTAATTAAGCTATATATATGACTTCACTACAAAAAATTAGGTTATAATTAGCCGCTGATAGTTTTTTTTTTTTGGTCAACACTACAAGGGTTTAGATCCAAAAGCATATGTCACCACTAATGATTGGAAATTAGCGCCGATCCAAAAGTCTTGGTTAATGAGTTTCCGCGTCGACCCAAAAAATTGGAGTTCCACCATTTTGTGTCTTGGTTAATGAGTTTCGACACCCTTGCGTCCTCTGCTAAAATTCGCCTTGGGGATTGGACATAAATAGATATTGGGGTTGGAAACCTTCTATATATCACCCCATTCCCGTTTATCTCTTCCATCAATCACTTGCCATACAAGCCCATTTTTTAGCAAATCACAAGCCTACAATAAACTCTGTCATACAAATGATAGTCTTCTCCTCAAATTAGCTTGTAAAATAGTGCTATGTGTTAGGGATAGACACACCCTTGACTCAATGGTTGTGCAAACTCCACAGAATAATAATAGAATGATAAATGCAAGAGATCAACACACAGTATTTACGTGGTTCGGCAGTGGGCCTACATCCACGGGACTAACTCCGATCAATCCACTATAAACAACTTGTTACAGTGGTGTTTATTCAAGTTATGCAAAACTTGAGTTAATATAAGAGTAAAATAATACAGAGAGAAACAACCTCTGTTGAAACTAATATACACTCTCAGTGGTGTATTAAAACACTCTTTTCTTAACTCTCTCTCTGGAGTATAACTGAAGCTCTCTTGACTTCTCTTCTTGTGTGTGTTGTTTTTGATCTTCCTCAAGCATCAATCATCTAAGGCATAAGGCCCCTTGGCTATTTATAGCCAAAGTTAGAATCATCTAGATAATGAACTTAGCCCCCAAGTTTGAACCTTCTAGATGAATGAACTTGGCCTCCAAGGTAGAACCTTCTAGATGATGAAGACAAATTGAGAACCTTCTAGATAAATAGAGAATCATCTAGATACATCTTGAAGAAAACCTTCTAGATGGATAGAGAACCATCTAGAATAATCTTTGTAAAGAACCTTCTAGATGGATGGAGAACCATCTAAATAAATCTTTGTATGACTTGCTCCATTTTGTTTGATCAAAATCTTATTTTAAGTAGGGAAAAACATTGTCAGCAGGGAACAAATCTCCCCCTCCCTACTTAGAGGAGCAAGCCACGGCTAACTTCACTCACAAGAAGGTTAAACCGGCTAACTGAGAACATAGCTCATACTTCCCAGTCAGAACCACCTTAGTCAACATATCAGAGGGATTCTTTTCTATATGGATCTTTTCAAGCTTCATTTGCTTCTTGTCTATCACCTCATGTAGCCAATGATACCTCACATCAATATGCTTCGTTCGAGAATGATAAGTAGCATTTTTGCTCAAGTCTATAGCACTTTGACTATCACAAAATACCACATACTCATCTTGCTTTACTCCAAGCTCAAGAAGAAATCTCTTCATCCATAGCATTTCCTTGGCAGCTTCTATAGCGGCAATGTATTCCGCTTCTATAGTTGATAATGCAACACACTTCTAGAGTTTTGACTACTATGAGACAGCTCCCCCTGCAAAGGTAAACATATATCCGGAAGTAGATTTTCTGTTATCTAAATCCCCTGCCATGTCAGAATCAGTAAAGCCTATCAATTCTGGTTTGGAACCACCATACATTAAGCATAACTTGGAGGTACCCTTCAAATATCTAAAGATCCATTTCATAGCTTCCCAATGATCTTTGCCCAGATTTAAGAGAAATCTGCTGACAGTACCTACACCATGTGCAATGTCTGGTCGTGTGCACACCATGGCATACATAAGACTCCCAACAGCTGAGGAGTAAGGAATGACCTCCATTGCTTTCTTCTCTTCCTCTGTACACAGACATGAGTTTCTACTAAGCTTAAAGTGATTAGCAAGTGGCGTGCAAACTGTTTTAGCATTTTTCGTGTTGAATCTTTCAAGCACCCATTCAACATACTTCTCTTGTGACACCCACACCTTCTTGACTTTTCTATCACGTATGATTTGTATACCCAAAATCTGTTGAGCTGGCCCTAAGTCCTTCATGTCAAAGGACTTGAACAACTCCTTTTTCAAGTTGCTAATCATTTTTGCATCTTGTCCTACTATCAACATATCATCAACATATAGCAAAAGGATAATGAAGTTACCTTCATCGAACTTCTTGAAATAAACACAATGGTCTGCCTCAGTCTTGTTGTACCCGTGACCCACCATGAATGAGTCAAACTTCTTGTACCATTGTCTTGGTGCTTGCTTGAGACCATACAGACTTTTCTTCAATTTGCAAACCAAGTACTCCTTTCCTTTTACTTCAAAACCTTCGGGCTGCGCCATGTAAATCTCTTCCTTCAGATCACCGTGAAGGAATGCAATCTATACATCCAATTGTTCAAGCTCAAGATCCAAGCTAGCTGTCAGACCAAGAATGACTGTGATAGAACTCATCTTCACAACTGGAGAGAAGATCTCATCAAAGTCAATGCCTTTCTTTTGTGCAAAGCCTTTAACTACTAACCGTGCTTTGTACTTTGCTAGCTTTCCACTGCGATCCCTTTTCAGCTTGAACACCCACTTGTTCTTCAATGCTTTTCTTCCTTTAGGAAGTTCTACCAACTCATAGGTATCATTTTTTTGCAGGGAATTCATCTCTTCTTGCATGGCTTTTATCCAGCAGATTTTATCCTTATGAGATTGTACTTCTTGGAAACTCTCTAGCTCTCCCTCTTCAGTAAGCAAAATATATTCTGAAGTAGGATATTTGGATGACGGTCTCTGCTCTCTCGTAGATCTTCTAACCTGAGATCTTGAATCTTCCTGATCATGAGGATGCTCCCCCTGCTCAGTATCTTCATTATTATCAAGCAACTCTGGCTCATCACTGGGAGTCAATTCTGGTGTAGCATCATGCAAAACTTCCTCATCTGGAGTATGCTGAGAAGGATTGGAAGATAAATCAACTATATCTTCAATCGCAGCTTTAGACTTCTCAGGTTTATCTGCATCACCATAGAATTGGTCTTCATAGAAAACCACATCTCAACTTCTGACAATCTTCCTCTTGATTGAATCCCATAGCTTGAATCCAAATTCTTCATTTCCATAACCCAGAAAAATACAAGGAAGTGCCTTGTCATCAAGCTTCAACCTGTTCTCCTTTGGAAAATGTGCAAAGGCCTTGCATCCGAATACCTTCAGATGAGAATATGAGACATCTCTTCTGCTCCATACTCTCTTCGGTATGTCGAAACCCAAAGGAACTAAAGGTGAACGGTTGATTAAATAGCAGACTGTCAGAGTGGCCTCTCCCCAAAATGACTTGTGTAATCCAGCCATTTTTAGCATGCATCTAACTCTTTCTACAATGGTGCGGTTCATCCTCTCCGCAATACCATTGTGTTGTGGGGTGCCTGGCACAATCCTTTCATGCCTTATTCCATGCTCTAAGCAAAAGCTTCTGAATTTCTTCATAGTATATTCTCCTTCGTTGTCAGTATGGAGACACTTCAACTACTTTCTAGTCTCTCTTTCAACCATGGCATGGAATTGTTGAAAGATATCAAAGACTTGATCTTTTGTCTTTAATAGATAGACCTACACTTTCCTTGATGCATCATCAATGAATGTGACAAAATATCTATTGCCACCCAAGGTTGGAACTTTGATAGGTCCACAAACATCTGAGTAGACCCTCTCCAGAATAGTAGATTTTTTTTGTGAAGACGTTGCAAAAGAAACTCTATGCTGCTTCCCGAATAAACAATGTTCACATGGATTAAGAGCTTTACCTTTGTTAATAGGAATGAGCGACTTCTTTGCCAAAATCCGCAGCCCTTTCTCACTCATGTGACCCAGCCTTTTGTGCTATAAATTTGGAGATGAACTATCTTCCACAACGAACAACCCATCACGACACACCTTCATATGTGTCTCGTATAATGAACAACAAGACTTGCCTCTAGCCACCACCAAAGATCCCTTGGTGAGCTTCCAAACTCCTTTGCCAAAGTAACTTTCATACCCTTCTTTATCAAGGATATTACCAGATATGAGATTGAGATGCAGGTCGGGAATATATCGAACATCCTTCAAAATCAATGTACACCCGACATTGGTTTGAGCACGGATGTTACCAACCCCAACTATCTTCGAGTTGCTAGTGTTACCCATTCTTACCATACTAAAGTCTCCTGCTTTGTATGATGTGAAGATCTCCTTGTTAAGAGTAGCATGGTAAGAGGCAGCGGTGTCTACAACCCACTCCTCATCATTACCCGCAACATGCAAACAATCCCCAGCGCCATAAGATAGAACTACCACATCTTGCCCCAAACAAGTGGCAATTGTATTCTTTTCATCATAGTTTCTTTGGTTGTAGTCAGCTTGGTTTTGTTCTCACTTCCAAGCATAGCAATTTCTCTTCATATGACCCTCCTTGCCGCAATGATAACATTTTCTTCTTTCAATGGACTTCCCTCTTGACTTTGACCTCCCTTTAGATTTATCACGACTCTTGAAACCTCTGTTTTTGCTTCTGCCCCTGTTCTCTATGACAAGAGCTTGTGCACTGTCAGTCCCAACAGCCTGTCTTCTAGTTTCTTCATTGAACATGCTGCTTGTAACTTGCTCCATGGTCATCTTGCCATCGGGAGTAGAGTTACTCAAGGACACCACCAAGGTTTCCCAGCTATTTGGTAGAGAGCTCAAG
The DNA here is from genome assembly GCF_965113065.1 of Corylus avellana. Taxonomy (NCBI): domain Eukaryota; kingdom Viridiplantae; phylum Streptophyta; class Magnoliopsida; order Fagales; family Betulaceae; genus Corylus; species Corylus avellana. The sequence goes on from NC_142494.1 coordinate 4,609,272, forward strand.
AGCATCAAAGCTTGTAGCTCCTCATCAAGAGTCATCCTCATAGTGTTCAGTTGATTTACGATATTCTGAAAATCATTCAAATGGTCGAAAACTGAGGCACCCTCCTTAAACTTCAAGTTAACAAGTTGTCGAATCAAGAAGGCTTTGTTTACGGCTGTCTTTCGCTCGTATCTTGCTGTCAGCTTCTTCCATAATTCACGAGCATTGGTTTCATTGGAAATATGATGGTATACTTTGTCATCCACCCATTGCCGAATGAGACCAACTACTTGTAAATTTAATTTCTTCCACTCTGCATCTGAAGTCTCCTTTAGCTTGGCTGTGTCACCTTTAATTGGAGCATACATATCTTTATAGTAAAGTATGTCCAACATCTTGCCCTTCCAAAGTAGCCAATTGCTACCATTTAGGCTTATCATTCTGCAGCTTGTACCGTCCATTGAAATTGCACAACAATCTTCAAATGAAAGACGTCGGTGAATAGTACCGCATTACCATCAGCCTGGCTCTGATATCACTTGTTAGGGATGGACACACCCTTGACTCAATGGTTGTGCAAACTCCACAAAATAATAATGGAATGATAAATGCAAGAGATCAACACACAGTATTTACGTAGTTCGGCAGTGGGCCTACATCCACGGGACTAACTCCGATCAATCCACTATAAACAACTTGTTACAGTGGTGTTTACTCAAGTTATGCAAAACTTGAGTTAATACAAGAGTAAAATAATACAGAGAGAAACAACCTCTGTTGAAACTAATATAAACTCTCAGTGGTGTATTCAAACACTCTTTTCTTAACTCTCTCTCTCTGGAGTATAACTGAAGCTCTCTTGACTTCTCTTCTTGTGTGTGTTGTTTTTGATCTTCCTCAAGCATCAATCATCTAAGGCATAAGGCCCCTTGGCTATTTATAGCCAAAGTTAGAATCATCTAGATGATGAACTTAGCCCCCAAGTTAGAACCTTCTAGATGAATGAACTTGGCCTCCAAGGTAGAACCTTCTAGATGATGAAGACAAATTGAGAACCTTCTAAATGAATAGAGAATCATCTAGATACATCTTGAAGAGAACCTTCTAAATAGATGGAGAACCATCTAGAATAATCTTTGTAAAGAACATTCTAGATGGATGGAGAACCATCTAGATAAATCTTTGTATGACTTGTTCCATTTTGTTTGATCAAAATCTTATCTTAAGTAGGAAAAAACATTGTCAGCGGCCAACACTATGTGGATATATAACATTTTGACTTGATGATTACTTGCTGCGAAGGAGTTGGGATCGATTCTGCAAAAGCCGCCAACATTGGCCAATAGAGCTTTATTGAAGATCGCCGAATCTCTAAATCTCATTTCACCTTGAGCTTTAGAAAAACCCATTCGTTTTCCGCTCATCCAATGAATCTTGGAATTGTTCTCTTTATGCTTCCACTAAAACTTCTGCATCATCCCATTAATTTACTTACATGGAGTGGGTTAAAGTTGAAAGACACTTATAATGTAGGTGGAGATTGCTTGAACCACATACGGCTTTCAGTAAAACTTATATCCCTGCTTCCGAGAGGAACCAGACCTTCTAGTTGTGCAAATAGTTCCATACTTTATCTTTAATCCTTTTAAAGGCCTTATTAGTACCTAATCATGTCAAATCCTTTAATTTAGAGAGTATAAATCATATTAATATATTAATATGATTTATATCAGTGCTTCACATGCCACATTGTTTGTTACATATATATAGTTCATACGGAATAATCATATATGCTTGTGTATTATTATTATTATTTTAAAAGATTGTGTTTTGATTTTTCTTTGTTGTAATGTTTCATATAGCACACTCTGGTTTAGGAAATTAACTAAACCCTAAACGACGAGAAAATTATAGAATTTCCTGACAGTCTTTTTTACATTGTGAATTTTTTACTTTGATCAACCAAAAAAACTTAAGGGTCCCAAAAAAATGACGTCGAGAAAAAGAAATGTGATAAAAGAAAATAATAAAAAAATTAATGGTGTTTTTTTTCCCAAATTCATAGTGTTTTTGAAACGCTAAAAGTACATCTTTATTGTAGTAGTGAGTAATATGGTCACTGTCACATTAATAATTAATGACCAACACAATAAGTATTACGTAACTATTACATCAATTTAGAAAAATTATAATTAAATTATAGCACCGTTAACAACACTTTGAATCTATATTTCTAAATGTACTATAGGTAATTTTCGAAAATGGTTAGTACTAAATAATAATTAAACCGACAGTAAACCCCACACTTTTGTATATTTTTTATTATTATTATTATTATTCCAATAAAACGGCCAAAAAAAAAAAAAAAAAAAAAACGGAGGCCCAAAAGCTCCATCAATCATTAAAGTGTAACATTTTGTAGCTAGAAGACCTCTACTTTATTTGGAACCAAATATTTCATTCTCAGCACACATCTTTGCCACATACATGTTCTAAATAGATAAACAAGAGTCCATCACTCAACTAGTGCAATAGGCTCTACTATCAATGACATGACTCGATTTTTTGCTTTAATGTCTGGTGCTCCGTGCCCATCTCCATATTGGTACGTGCATTGGGCAATCCGAGCAAGGTTTATTGCTGTTACCACTAAACGTTCTCCAAATGGAGAATCAACTACTCGCTCTTCATTCATCTTTTTCCAAGTCCTCTCAATCATGTTACTCATGTGTTTGCTAGCAACTTCCTCATAAACACCGGTTTCACACATGTAGCAATTGATTGAATTTGCAATTTCACCTCTCTTTAACTCTCCCTGCATTTCAAATAAACAATTAAATATGTTAGTGTGAAGTAGTGATTCCAATGATGAATTAAACCTTAAAAATCATTTACCCAAAATGGATGCTATAAAAAGAATACCGTCGAAGTACTCAAATCATTGCAAAGTCGAAAAATAATTGATGGCCAACGCAAAAGGTTAAAATATTTTTCTAAGCCCTCAATTGCCTGCTTTGTGAACTTTTGATTCCAAAAAAAATAAGCATGAACAAGGAACACTGCCCCAGAAACGGATAGCCAAGCATTGTCAAGATAGTCCTTAAAAGTTGGCATATCTTTGTTGTAACACCATTTTGCTTCTTGTAGGAATGCTTTGCACAGATCAGCCCACTAAAATAAAAGAAGAAGATTGTTAGATTTAAAATTTCAAACAAAATGCAATTCATCTTTAAAAAAAAAATAGAAGTGGTTGCACATACCGCTTTTGTTAGGTATGGAAGGGTGTTTTCTCCTTTCTCCTTAAGAGTTTCATATGCCATCTCATTGACAGTGTTGTAGAGAGCTAAGAAGCATAACTTCATATAGTGGGGAAGATTTTTCAAGGCATTGATATCCCATCTTAAAACACAATCAAGAAATTAAAATTAAGGTTTGCTTATTAGTTGCATAACATAAAAGTTGCCAGTACGGAATTCCATGATATTACAAATTGTTCTTTGTGGGGGTGGCGGGGGCCGGGGGGAAGAGGATGAGAAGGGGAAGGAGAAAAGTTATCAGGTATTAACCTTTCTACAGCATCTGTAAACAGCTCTAGTTCATCCAAAGTGCCATAAACATCATAGACATCATCAATGGTGGTTACAAGAGCAGCCACTTTCGTTAACCCTTTACGAAGATTACTTAATTGGGGTTCGAAGGCTATTCCAACAGCCCAAACGAAGCATTCCATCAGTCTATCTCTGGTGAAACTCAGGTTGTTTGCCAGGCCCATATCTTTCCACCACCTAAAAGTCATAAAGTGAAACCAAATACGTTTCCACTTAGCGTTCAAGCCATGGCAAAGTCAATTTTCATCTTTTAACAAACGCCTACCTTATAGTGATTTGAATAAATAGTTTGAACATTTTTTACCTTGACACATCTTGAATTTCTCTTTGAAACACAGACTGCACTATGTTAAAATCCAACTTTGCAAGTTCAAGTAGAAGAGAATTTGCATCTTCCCTCTTATTGTATGCCTCAATATACCACCGAGCTTCTAGCCTTAGCATTCTATGGTGCAATGGAACCTCCAATGCATGACTAACTTGTTCTGCCATGCTTTTGCTCACATCTCCTTTGAGGTCCTTGAGATGCATTCTTGTGAATGTCGTGGCCTCGTCCAAGAGGTTTTCTCCTTCAAAGCCAAGATAAGAAGCTTCATATAAACTCAACATTCCTTTGACATTCTTTGTAAGGCATTCCTTGAAATTCCCACTATCGTTCTTGAAACTGTTAAATACATCTGTGTTTCGTACAAATATGATATAAGAAGATGGTGAGATGAACATGGGAAATGAAATGAAGAAGCTTTAATTAGCGTCTGTATCATATACGTACCTTGGAAGACCTGATAGCCTTGTTGTCTGAGGAGCCTAAAGCTTAGAGCAGTAGCATGGAGACTCTTCTCAATTCTTTCATCATTATAGCCTTTTGAAGATGCAAAGTTGTCAAGGGCTCTTTTTATTTCCCTCTCAAATCGGTATCCCAAACCTAATCTTTGAACATCATCAATCAGTTCAAGAGTTGCCAATAAGTCGGTATTTTCATTATTAATCATACTCCTCACATCCTCCTCCAGCTTCTTTGCCCTGTCTTTGTACTTTTCATCCTGCATGCATGATCACAATTTGAGATAAACATGTATACCGTACGTTAATGATGATAATGTTTCATCTTATTGGTCAAACGTGCCTTGTGTCTTGTCATGTTTAGTTGCAAAGACGCATTTTGACTTTAATTAAAAAATAAATAAATCAAATGATCAGTGGGGATGAGGGTTGAGGGGAAATAAAGCAAGTTGGTTACCGCATAATCATTCTTTAAGGACTGCAAAAAATCGTAACTCCAGGAGCTTGGCTGGTAATTGGCGGATTGTCGTTCAACTTGTGAATGGGAAGTTGGTATACTCGCAAAGCATCGAGAGTAGTGCCCATATTTGTGGTCGAGAAGAAGAGGTCTAGTTTTCAAGGGATATTTAGGTATGTTATGTGGCAAGGAGAAATTCTGGGATAAGGGGAATAGGTGTATAAGTGCCATTCCTCTTTATCTTATAATTAATTTGCCTGTAATTTTCATAGGAAGGCATGAAGCTCTATATATATATATATATAGAGAGAGAGAGAGAGAGAGAGAGAGGACCTCAGTAACTTGTTGGTCATTGATCTTCGGGGCAAATAATAATGTGGGTCACTGGATTTATGTGCGTTTTTCCTCAGCAAAACGAGGAACTCATTGGCGGAGGTACTCTTAAAGATTCTCATGTCCGATCCATCTCCTGATTGGACATATGTTGTAAACTTGACATGCAATTTGTCAATGATCATCATAAGCAATGGAGGAAGAGGCGTAAGTTGACAGTTCTCCTAATAATGTGAGTTGATAATAATTAAGCTCAATGACTTGTGGGTCACTGGATTTATGTGTGTGTTTCCTCAGCAAAACGTGAAACTCATTGGCAGAGTACCATCTCTCATGTGCGATCCATCTCCTGATAAATGTGTTGTCAATTACGAACTGTGTACGTAAAAAGTCTCGACATGTATTGTCATACGCATTGACAAGTCCACTTAGAATGTGAACCACGCAACCAAACTTGCAAACACGTAGTGCGATCTTTTCCATAAAAGCACCCATCAAACTTCACAAACTAATAACTATTCCAACAACATAATGTGGGGAATGTGTGCCTTGAACCTAGGGGTGGGACCTAACCGGTTTTGATGTGTTATATAAGGATTGGAATTCCCTTTCATGGTTGGGGTTGAAGTTTTTGTCTTACACAAAAGTGGGTTTCTTGTTGGACTTTTAGTAAGAAAAAAGCACGGACTATGTGCTCCTATATAAAGACAAGTGTTGTGCAGCAATGTGAAGAAAGCAAAAATCAAAGTAATATTTGCTTTGGTGGGCCAACAATAGATAGAAAAAGAGAGAGCAAGAAAGAGTGTCTTTTTCTCATTTTTTGTTATTACTCTCCTTTGGGCAAAGTGAGAATTGGGTGTATTTGGGGCTTTGGGTTTGAGTGATTTTCTCACCCTGTTCCTCTCTTGTACTCATCTTTTGATAATGAATTTTCTTTGGGTCATCTCCGTCAGTAGATGTAAGCTTGTTAAGCCGAACCACTAAATTTTTGTGTCGTGTGTAATTGCTTATCTTTGTTATTCCACATTCTTCTTATTTTTCGCATCTCACGGGTCTTGAGAAATAGGATTAATTTCCTAACACATAAAGGGTGCGTTTTTAAAAAAATAATCTGCAATTTTAAACCAAATTGCAATTTTAAAATCACAAAAAAATCTACGATTTTCATAAGCTAATTAGAAGGTGCTTATTTGAAAAAAGTGTGAATTTAAAATAAAATCACGATTTCTATTAAAAAGATATTTGGCGTAATAGCTACCTTTTTTTTAGCGGGAATGAAAAAAATACCAAAAATATCCACCTAAAATATATTAAAACCCTTATTTTCTCTTCTTTTTTTTTTTTTCTTCATCCTCTCTGTCTCGTTCATCCTTTCTCTGCCCTGTAGCAGTGTGCGTCGCTGTTGTCCATCTCTCCGCCCCTTTTCCAGGTAATAATCTCACCTAAATATTTTATCTCTCTCCATATAACTCCTTTGCTTTTATAAAACTTTTCACTATTTGGTGTTCGGTGTTATTTTATGTGGTTTGTGTGATTACTGTGCCTTTTTATATATACGTTTATGTTCTTCAACCATTTCTACAAAGTAAGGTTGTGATTTTTTTTTTCAAAATTTTATTTAGATTACCATGCATGCATAGTGATCTGCAATCTATCATAGTATGCAGTAATAGATCACTGTACACGCATAGTAATGTGATAGTGCGTGTATAGTAACTGTGTGAGGCTTTTTCTTTTTTTTTTTAAAAAAAAAAAAAATGTACAGCGACCAAGATGATGATTTTTCTCAGGTCACTGTGTACTGCATAGTAATATGTATAGTGACGATTTTTTATGGCTTCTTTTTTTTTTTTTTTTTAAAGGTACTGTATAGTAACAATTTGTGATGGATTTTTATTTTTATTTTTTAATGGGTAATGCACTCTAACAATTTGTGATATTTTTTTTTAATATATATTTTTAATGGGTAATAAACAGTGATAATTTATGATTTTTTTTTAAAAAAAAAATTTCTCATTATTAGTTTAATTTAATGGATTGTTCTTTTATTTTTTATTATATGTCTGTTTTGAATATGTTTCAAGAAAAAAAAATACAAAAAGAAAAAGGCATATAGAAACAAGTAATATAGCAATATATAATTGCCTAAGTAGAAAACTCAAAGTTAATGTCAAATTATAAGTCATTTGTTTGCATAGGTGTTAAAAATGGAGTTATAGACAATGTTAGTTATTTTACTGTTATAAAGAAATGTCCTTATTGGTAATTTGGTCATGAAACCGCAATTATATGCTAATGTTATCCAAACACTCAATTGATAAAAAAAAAAAAAAAAAAAAAAAAACTTTTTAGCATGTTTTACCAAATGCCTGTGCGATTTTAAAAAGTAACGATTTTAAAAACACAATTTTTAAAATCGCACTTCTTAAAATCGAAATCCCAAACAGGCCCAAAATATAACTATCAAAGCCAAAAACATAAACTTCAAAATAATCATCTCTATCATAAGATAAGACGTTCTAAATGTTTTGAAAAGTGACACTCTGATGTAGACTACAATGCCTGTGAGTATATGAGGAAGACCCGAAGGGATAAGTGTGTGAAGACGCCCCAGAAGATGGTGACAAGATCCCAGACTCGCGCAGTAAAAGAAGTAGCCCCAGGAATTGCGATCGATCGCACCTTGCTTGTGATCGAGCGCAGTTCCCCTGTTTTAGAGAATGGAGTTCTGGAACTGTGACCGATGGCCCCTGCTTCAACGATCGATCGCACGATTGAGCACAGAAGTCCCTGAAACTGCAACCGCACCTATGATCAATCGCAAGATCGAGCGCAAAAGTCTCTGGTAGTACGATCAATTGCACTCTACCTGCGATCGAGCGCACTCGGGGCCTTCTATGTTATTTTTCCGCTATTATTTGTTTTAAACCGACTTAGTTTACTTGTTTTACTTGGATTAGGGTTGTGGGAGCCCTAATTCCATTCTTTATTAGTATTAGGGGTTTTGGGGCTATAAATACATAATTATAGCCCCTTAAAAAGACGGTTTATGTTATTTGATCAGTTTTCCTTCAATAAGAATTACTCAGATGAGTTTTCTTCATATTTTTCTTAAAACCCTAGATAGACTCTATTGTTTTGAGAAGAATTCTCAGATCCTTAATAGACTTAAGATCTAAGAATTATTTATCCTTCTTCTTGTATTGTTTTATTCACTTCCACATAGTCAGGCTGCATCAGTTAGTATCAGAGCTCAGTCACTTTCCATGGCTCCAAACACAGGAGGGAGGAAGGGCAACCGCTTTGCAAGCTTACACAACGTGTATGAACGCGATGATTCAGTTCATAAAGAACATAAGGTGACACCGGAAACGAGAAAGAAGGGCAGATTGCGGCTATGAGGGATCAAATTGAAGACTTCACCACCCAACTGGCCGACGCACGCCTCCATGACTGGCGTCTACGTCGACTCCCACCACGCACGCCGGAGGAGGAAGACGAAGACGACAACGGGTATGGATCTGCAAACCCTTTTGCGGAGCGCCGAATGAGGGTCGTCGACCCCCTGCACAAGCTCATGCTAATCGGTGGGAGAGCGGGTTCAAACTTGAGATTCCAGAATTCCACGGGGGCCTGGAACCCAAAGAATTTCTAGATTGGGTGGCGGCAATTGAAGAGATTTTCGACTTCAAGGAGCTACCGGAAGTTCAGCGAGTTTCTTTGGTCACAACCAAATTTCAGGGAAGGGCCATGGCGTGGTGGCAGCAATTGAAGCAAGCTAAGGCACGCAAGGGCAAGCGAAAGTTCGACAATTGGGAGCAATTATTGGGCAAGATGTGACCCGCCTTTTTGCCACATAACTACCTACGCACCATGTATCAATGGCTGCAAAATTGGAGTCAAGTTTCGAAGTCCGTAGATGAATACATGGAGGAGTTCTACAAATTATTGACACGAGTTGATTTGTCTGAGACGGAGGAGCAATTAGTGTCCCAGTATATTGGAGGGTTAAGGCCACAAATTCAACACACATTGAACCTATTTGACCCCTCTAAGGTGTCAGAGGCTCATCAAAGGGCGTTGTTAATTGAGAAGGCGTCGGCACGTGGGTCATTCAACTCATTTGGACGTAGCAGCGGTGGAAGCTACAACCGGCCAAGGGTTCCGTTCACAACTCGGGAGGCCCCTTCCCAAGTTACCGGCCCAAGTAAAAACCCCACACTTGTGGGGCAGCCAAGCTGACCAGGGGCTGCAACTAGGCCCAAGTGTTTTCGTTGTGGAGAGATGGGCCACCGAATGGCGGATTGTCGTAAGGGTGAGAAGTATGGAAAGGCCCTACTCGTCGATTCGGGAGAAACCTTCGATGAACAAGGCAATGGAGAAGAGCAAGCAGCAAATTTTGATGATTACGATGGGGCCGAAGAAGAATTTGCCACTAGGGATGACACTCCTTTATTGATGGTGCGAAGGATATGTTATACACCCCAGAAGGTAGAGGGAGATGACAGACAGCGCCATAATCTTTTCCATACAATTTGCACGGTTGAAGGCAAGAGGTGCAAACTTGTTATTGATGGGGGTAGCTGTGAGAACGTCGTGACTGAGGAAGTGGTTCAGAAATTGGGCCTTACAACGGAGAAGCACCCTACCCCATATCGCTTGGAGTGGCTCAAGAAAGGAGATGAGGTAATTGTGTCTAAACGTTGCCTTGTGAGTTTTTCAATTGGGAAAAGATATAAGGATAAAGTGTGGTGTGACGTGGTGGCAATGGATGCGTGCCATATATTACTTGGGAGACCATGGCAATATAATAGGAATGCGCACCATGATGGAAGGAAGAACACATACAGCTTCTTGGTTGACAATGTGAAGCTCACTCTCCTTCCCGATCCGGGTGAATGTCCCAAACCGTCAACCGGAATGGGTCAAACATTTTTGGCCAGACATGAGTTCATTAAGGAGATGCTAAAAGCGGATTGTGGGTACTTACTAGTATGTAAAGAAGGAAAGAAGGTAGAAGAGGTGCCGGAAGAAGCCAAGGGGTTAGTCGAAGAATTTGCAGATGTATTTCCAGTTGAGTTACCCGATGAGCTACCTCCTCTTCGTGACATACAACACCAAATTGATTTGGTGCCGGGATCGAACCTACCAATCGACCACACTACCGCATGAGCCCCAAAGAGAATGAACAATTGAGGCGACAAATGGAGGGGTTATTAGCCAAAGGACACATTCGAGAAAGCTTGAGTCCTTGTGCGGTACTGGCTTTACTCACCCCTAAGAAGGATGGTTCATGGAAGATGTGCGTGGATAGTAGGGCCATAAACAAGATCACCGTGAGATATTGGTTCTCTATTCCCCGGTTGGATGATTTGTTAGATCAATTGAGTGGGGCAACGATATTCACCAAGCTGGACCTAAGGAGTGGATACCATCAAATTTGGGTGCGACCAAATGATGAGTGGAAAACAACGTTTAAGACACAGGAGGGACTCTTTGAATGGTTGGTAATGCCGTTCGGATTATCCAATGCACCTAGCACGTTCATGAGGGTGATGAACCAAGCTTTTCGGCCTTTTATAGGGAGGTTTGTCGTCGTGTACTTTGATGATATACTCATTTACAGCCCCAATAGAGATACGCACCTCCTACATGTGCGGGAAGTACTCCAAGTGCTCCGGAAAGAGAAGTTCTACGCATCACCAGCCAAGTGCTCATTCATGACAGATTCGGTGCTTTTCCTTGGTTATCTGGTATCTAAAGACGGGTTGGCGGTGGACGAAGCAAAAATCGCGGCCGTTCGGGATTGGCCCATTCCTACCACATTACACGAGGTACGAAGTTTTCATGGGTTGGTGTCCTTTTATATGCGGTTCATTCATGACTTTAGCACCATCATGGCACCTATCACGGAGTGTATGAAGACAGGAAAATTCTCTTGGAGTGAGGCGGCTACCGAAGCATTTAAGTTAATTAAACCTTGTGCCCATTTTGGAAGATTCGTCGGAGGAAGACGCGAATTCGAGGGCGAATTATGTTCAACGTGAGGAGGATGATGTAGACTACAATGCCTGGGAGTATATGAGGAAGACACGAAGGGATAAAGGTTTGAAGACACCCCAGAAGATGGTGACACAATCCCAGACTCGCGCAGCAAAAGAAGTAGCCCCTAGAACTGCTATCAAGCGCAGTTCCCCTGTTTTGGAGAATGGAGTTCTTGGAACTGCGACCGATGGCTCTTGCTTCGACGATCAATCGCACGATTGAGCACAGAAGTCCCTGGAACTGCGACCGCACCTGCGATCGATCGCAAGATCGAGTGCAAAAGTCCCTGGTAGTGCAATTGATCGCACTCTACCTGCGATCGAGCGCACTCGGGGCCTTCTATGTTATTTTTCCGCTACTATTTGTTTTACTTGGATTAGGGTTGTGGGAGCCCTAATTCCATTCTTTATTAGTATTTGGGGTTTTCGGGCTATAAATATATAATTATAGCCTCTTGAAAAGATGGTTTATGTTATTTGATCAGTTTTCCTTCAATAAGAATTACTCAAATGAGTTTTCTTCATATTTTTCTTAAAACCCTAGATAGACTCTATTGTTTTGAGAAGAATTCTCAGATCCTTGATAGACTCAAGATCTAAGAATTATTTATCATTCTTCTTGTATTGTTTTATTCGCTTCCACATTGTCAGGCTGCATCACACTCTAAGCACTCTTGTCAGCTTTTGCAGCCGTGGCAGCAACTTGCCCACAGAGCCGACCAGTCCTTCTGGCTGCCATAAGACCAACTTTCTGTCCGGGAGGAGCATCTCGGTGAATGGTACTTGCATGCCCAATATGCTGATGGTGACCACCACTATGAGGATGCTCCACAGGATTCATAGCAACACCACGAACCTTGGGCCAGCAGTTCCTCTTCACCCTAAATTTGTGATAGGCATTTCCTGCCTTCAACATGGGCTTCTCAGTCCTTCCTCCACCAGCAACCTGACCAACCAAAGCTCGGCAATTACTTGGAACAATCTTTTTGGCGCCAGAAGGAAGCTTGATTCTAGAGGAATATCCCAAAAAAAAAAAAAAAAAAAAAAAAGATTAATGACCATCAAAAAGAAATAGTAGCAAGGTGTCTCAATAATCAACACAAACAAATCCCCATCTTAGTTGGTATGCCAAATTATCCAACAATAGAGTAAAAAATTAAAACAGATTATGAGATATCTGTAATGCAAACCAAACGCATTGAATGTCAATAACAGCTAAATTGCTTATAAGAACAGAGTATACATGTTCCCAACTCTAACTATAGTTCCTGATGCATTCTCAAATACAATCCTAGCTAGGCAGCTCCAAATAAAGAATGTCGTCAATTTTTTTCTCCAGCATCAACTACTCAATATAGGACGAATGGAATACAGCCAAAGATGGACTTAGGAGGGACAGTCATGGGCCATGGCCTCCCCCCCCCCCCCCCCCCCCAAGTTTTGAATGGTTCTATATGAATATGTTTCAGAATACATCTTTAGGCCAAAAGAAATTTAGTTTGGCCCCTTAAAAAGGGGTTTTAAATATTAAGTACACAAACAAATGTGGTCCCATATGGCCTAGAAAAAAATGATCCCATATGAATTTGGTCTAAATTTACACCAAAATTGATAATATATGTTAGTTTGTAAACAAGTTTTATTCTCCAGACTTTACAGATCATGAAAAAAATAAAAACAATTGAAAATAAAACTTCAGCATTACAAACATAATGTAGTTCAACATTCACAGTTCTAAGGATTGTGCCAATAATTGGTAAGCACCAAAAGATCAATTGTCTACCAACTTATTTATTGACTTGTTGTACTTGTACTAACTATTTTTGTTTCTATCACAACTATAAACCAAGTATTTTCAACCACGAATATTGTCAAAGCTAGGCTTTGCAACAAAGTTAAAGATAAGTTTCTCATTGATTCATTGATATTGTACATCAAAAGAGAGATTGTTAGGAGATTTAATACATATTCAATCATAAATGATTTTTGGGATCTAAAATAACGTCAAATTCCATTTTAATAGGTAATTGAATTAAAAAATGAAATATATTTAAAATAATAATTATTTTGTGTCTTTTTTTTTTTTATATATTTCCTTAACACTTAATGAGCACTAATTTTATTTTTTTATATTAGTTAAATCTTCGATCTTAATATATCTTTCATCCATACTTTAGCCCCCTATCTTAATATATTTCTCATTCATGCTTCAGCCTCCATTGATAAGAATTCCTAGTTCCATACCTGAATACAGCAAAATCTGCCCTTAGAACAGCAAATCATTCACAAGTTCATCATTCACAAGTTCATATGAAACCTTACCAGCTACATAGGTAACTTACAAAACCAAAAATTCAAGTATTGCCTTTCCAAACTTTGGACCCACCAACTTGCACTTACCGTTGGAGTGTGTTCCAAAAACACTCTTATTTGTCCTTTATTTTATTCAACCTATTTATTTGTCTAGGAACTAGTTCCAAGATTATGAATAATTATTTGTCTAGGAAATAAATAACCTTGATTAGTTGGCACTAGCCATTGTACGCTAAAAGTTTTGGACCATTTCAAAACTAGCTTTTTACACTCCCACATGTTATAGCCGTTGATGATTGGACCTTTTTGCAACCGTGGGTTGTTAGCTTATTTTGTAAGCTAACTTTCTCTTCTATAAATTCCACAAAAGAGCACTTGAGATTATATCTCTTTCTACACTCTTCTTCTTCCTTTTATTGCTCAAATAAATTCTGAAATTATCTCACAAGAAAAGAAAAGGAATTGTTCTATTAGCCATCGATTTTGGAAGTAAGTCCTTAACAAAGGTAGACACAACAATCTAATCATTGGAGATTGCATATCAAGAGATCCAATCACACCGAATTAAATACTTGGAAAGCACGAATCAACCTTTACAAACAACGCTCTTACATGATTCAATAACATTGTGAGATATTTTCATATCCTACTTTCATCTCTTATATTTTACTTATCTTATTGTTAATTTACAGATAAGTATTATTTTGTTTCAACAAGAATTTGTGTACAATCCAAATAATTTCCCAACAACTTTTGATTCACCTTGGAAATCTGAGAGTCATTAAAATTCACAATCTTTGACTCTAAAAATTTTCCAATATTTAAAAGTGACATTCTCAGTTCTTCAATAATGACCACTACCTTGCACAAGATAAGCATCAAGCAAAAATGAAGGACTAAACTTCCATCTTTAATCCCAAAATTCTCTGCCCCTGTGATTGTACATAGATAGAGGTAAACAGAGAAAAAAGAGTAAAGTCATAACAACCTAATCACATTATTACTCCCAACCATCAACCCACTAACAAGAAACAATCACAAATCCAAATAACATTGAGAGTCAACATTTCCCACAGCAAATCACTTGATTCGAACCCATCAAATAAAACCAAAACAACAAAAACCCAAAATCACATTCAAAAAGAGAACGAAAATCGCATATACCTGGAAGTTCCATTATCAGGATTGTGACTGATCACAATAGCATAGTCCCCAGAGGCCCTAGCCAAGACCCCACGGTCACCCACATGGTGCTCGACGTTGCACACCACCGTACCTTCTGGGATGGCCCCGAGGGGCAGCACGTTGCCGACCGTGAGGTTGGCCTTCTTTCTGCAGTACACAAACTGGCCGGTGTACATGCCCTCGGCGGCCACGAAGAGCTCCTTCTGGAGCTTGTACCGGAAGGGATGGCGGAACTGGACCCGGGCCAACGAGGCGCCCCGACCCGGATCCTGGATGATCTTGGTGACCACACCACAGAGGTAGCCGCTATTGAGGACTGAATAGTGGCGACATTAAGTTGCCGCTAATTACCTTTTAATTAATTATGTTTTTTTATATATGGAGGGTCAATAGTATTGCCTCAAAATTCGTTTATTTTTTAAAATTTTTGTTTTTTTTTTTTTTTACCTTTAATTATTTTTTTTTTTAATTTTTCTCTTCTCAATAGTAGCGACTATGGAGTTGCTGCTAATGACCCCTCATCAGCGGCGACTTTGGGGGTCGTCATGTCGCCACTAATTACCTTTTAATTAATTTTTTTTTTTCTCTTCTCAGTAGCAACGACAATGGTGTCGCCGCTAATGACCCCTCATCAGCGGCGACTATAGGGGTCGTCACTATTTAGGACTGGATAGCAGCAACATTTGTCGCTGCTAATTGTTTTTAATTGTTTTGTTTTTTTTTTCAATTTTTGATCATGTTATTAGCGGCGACCCTGAGAGTCACCACTATTTACTCATCATTAGCGGCAATATGAAAGTTGCTGCTAATGGTCAGTCATTAGCAACGACATGTAAAAGTCGCCGCTAATGACCCCTCAATAGCGGCGACTATAGGTGTCGCCGCTATTCGTTTGGTCGCTAATGACCGTATTGCTTGTAGTGAATTACTGGAAGAGGAAAATATCTAGGATGGGCGACATGTTACAGATCAACCATCTAACAGCATTTTTAAAACCAAGCCTTTATTAACATTGACTAACCTATATTAGCCTTAAAAAAAATTAAATAAATTAAAAAAAAAAAAAAAAAAAAAAAAAACCTGAAGAAGGGTGCGACTTGTTTTAAATTTACCATTGAATATGTGAAACCCATAGAATTATTGGTGGATTAACCCATATCTTGTACAGAAATGGATAAAAAATTAAAAATATATATATATTTCCTATATATATATATTAGCCCATCTCCATGGAAAAACAACTACTGGTTCAGATTTAACCAAACAACTACGATTTATTCTCATTTAAATCGTTGAAGCAAACATTTGCTTAATTAAGCTATATATATGACTTCACTTCAAAAAATTAGGTTATAATTAGCCACTGATAGTTTATTTTTTTTGGTCAACACTACAAGGGTTTAGATCCAAATGCATATGTCACCACTAATGATTGGAAATTAGCGCCGACCCAAAAGTCTTGGTTAATGAGTTCCAAAAAAGTTAGCGTCGACCCAAAAAATTGGAGTTCCACCATTTTGTGTCTTGGTTAATGAGTTTCGACAGTACCCTTGCGTCCTCTACTAAAATTCGCCTTGGGGATTGGACATAAATAGATATTGGGGTTGGAAACCTTCTATAAATCACCCCATTCCCGTATATCTCTTCCATCACTCACCCGCCATACGAGCCCATTTTTTAGCAAATCACAAGCCTGCAATAAACTCTGTCATGCAAATGACAGTCTTCTCCTCAAATTAGCTTGTAAAATAGTGCTATACGGATATATAACATTTTGACTTGATGATTAGTTGCTGCGAAGGAGTTGGGATCAATTCTGCAAAAGCCGCCAACATTGTTTGGCCAATAGAGTTTTATTGAAGATTGCCGAATCTCTGAATCTCATTTCACCTTGAGCCTTAGAAAAACCCATCCGTTTCCCGTTCATCCAATGAATCTTGGAATTGTTCTCTTTATGCTTTCAGTAAAACTTCTGCATCATCCCATTAATTTACTTACATGGAATGGGTTGAAGTTGAAAGACACTTATACTCTAGGTAGGGATTGCTTGAACCACGTACGGCTTTCAGTAAAACTTATATCCCTGCTTCCGAGAGGAACCTGACCTTCTAGTTGTGCAAATAGTTCCATACTTTATCTTTAATCCTTTTAAAGGCCTTATTAGTACCTAACCATGTCAAATCCTTTAGTTTAGAGAGTATAAATCATATTAATATATCAGTGCTTCACATGCCACATTGTTTCTTTTATATATATATTCCTGACGTGCGTATGTGGCACGTCAAGAGGGTGCCTTGGGAAGGCCAGCGCCTGCTGGCCGTCCCATCGCACGCACCCACTCCTGATCGATCATGATTTTTTTTTTTTTTTTTTTTTTGATTTTCCCTCTCTCCCTTGATTACTCCTCTCTTCTCTCCCACCAGGCAGCCAAAGTCCCTCAGCCGAGTCAGCCCAGCCATTTTTTCTTCTTCATTTTCTTCTCCTCCCTCATCTGAAATCTCCCTCACTCTTCCTCATCTCCTGCTCTCTCTCTGTCAGCTCTATCTCTCAGCTGGCAGTACTCGCTCTAGCTAACTCACTCCCCATCTTCGGCGGCCACCTCCACTTCTCCGTTGCCGTCTCTGGCGATTCTCCGACCAAATCTGCTCCGCCAATCTCCTCCACCTCTCCTATATATATATATATATATATATATATATATATATATATATATATATTGTTTTATTTTATATATAATATTTTTTTATTGCAGAATATATGCTATATATATACATTGTGTTGTTTTATCAATTTTATGTTTTATTTTGTCATATATTCGCATGATGTTTCAATAATGCACTGGATTGAGTATTTGTGAGCATCTAATTGAGGTGAAATTTTTTTTCTTTTTTGGAATATCTATTAATTAATTATTTATTGTACGTTCGATATGCACATGCATGCAAAATGATGTTTCTCATGCTAGCTAGGTTTTTGTTTGAAAATATAATTGCTTTTTAAATGTGGCTCTGTTTTTTTTTTTTTTTTTTTTTTTTTTTGGTTTGTTTAAATGAAAAGGTTGGCTTATTAGTAAGGAATTTATAAAACATTATGTCAATTTTAATCTATCATTCATTTCAATATCGTTTTAATTTAAGACTTTGTTTAATTAATATTCAAAATTAATGAGTTTTTTAATATTCTTTTAACCATAAACGTTATGGATTAATTTGTAAGTTATAAATTCACACAGCGCGAGAATTCAATCCGAATTACATGGATTTAACAGGAAAAAGAGTTGGCAAAAGTGCAAACCTTGTCAAATTTAGAGAGACTTCAAATGAATAAGTAAAAAGTCATGACTTTGTTTTTTAGACTTTTTTTTTCACACTTTTGTTTTGAGTTTTTTTAACAAATCTAATCATAATTAAACACATATAAAACACTTGCAAAATATATTCAATTCAATTCTTACTTCATTCTATCTCACATATATTATTATTTTCAAACAAAAAAAACCATACAAAACGGATTAAAGTTTTGGTTAATTTGAGGAACTTATAAGCTTGTTCAAGTTGAAATATAACGCATTAAAATTAATATTACCTAAAAACTAGTTTGAATTTTGTTAAAATTGTGATTAATATGAAAGAAATTAATCTAATGTGTCAATAACCCAAGAAACGTCCGGACCAAAAATATATATTACGAAAACATTTACCATATTTGCAAGACACTCAAAATTCTTTTAACCTTTATATATATCATATAAAAAATAAATAAATACACCAAACAAAAGAGTTGTATGACCCATGCATGTCGTCACCTACTAATTAATGCCAAAGTCTAACGACATGTAAGCTATATTTATTGTATTTAGGGTCCTCATAACGAACCTAGCTCGGTAGATGTATTAGAACAACCTTATAAAATAACCTAGCTAGAATTAATTTGTTTAAGGTCTCCACCAAAGAAAATGCTAAAATTTAGATCAAGTATTTTTTTTTTTATTGGTTTTTCTAGATTAATTATAGGGAAATCATATCTAAAATCCTTAGGTAAACGCGCTTTTTTAAAAAACTCCCTGGGTATTTTTTTTCGGAAATTTAATCCCTGGGTCACTCGAGACTACTTAAAAACTCCTTACCGTTAATTTTTGTTAACTTCCGTTATTTGAGTTAAACGCACCGTTTTACTTAAGTCCACCTCAGTAGAATTTTGTATCCTACGTGTTCACATTGGACACGTAGGATATAAAACTCACCGTTTTGGACCATCCAAAACGGTGAGTTTGGCTTAAACTTGAGGGCTTATTTTTTGAAACCCTCAAGTTTCATACGGTCACAATACCAGCCTCCCGATACACCTCAAGCGGCAACCCACCGACGCAGACGCCACACCGACGCAGACCCCGCGGGCGACAGGACCCACCGGAGACAGAACCACCGGCGACAGAGGCCACCGGCGACAGTACCCACCGGTTAAATCACCCATTTCGGCGTCACTTTTCCGGCTAGGTTTCCGTCAAATCACAATATTTTGAATCGGAAAAAATCTGGTTTCGACGAAGGTATTTTCCGAAATTTCTTTGTGGGTTTTGTTGATTGACTGAAATGGAAGCCTTTAATAGTTGTTTTTTGAATTTTTTTGTTGTGTTGGAAGCATTTGGTCGAAACCCCATCCCCAACCTGTTTTTTGTCCAACATCTGTCCCCATCCGCAACTTGTTTTTTGTCCAACATCTGTCGAATATTGCACTTTTGAGCCAATATTAGTGTTGATTGGCAGTGGGTGTGGTCCATCTTGGTTGTGGTCCTGGAATGAGACAGTTGTTGTGTCGTGTGCACTGGCAGGTTTGGTCAAGGGGGATTTTGTCGTGTTAGGCAGAAGGGATTCTATCAATTTTTTTTTCTGTGGGGCTTAATTTCCTTCCATTTAATGTACAACTCAACTTGCTCAATATACAACTCACCGTGCTCATTCTAGAAGTGGATTGATGTTCTGAATTTGTAGAAGTCAAATTTGGTGTTTAATTTATCTGTTATTTTATTATGGGATTTAATTTGGATGAGGCATTGATAATGAAATAGTAATTTGAAGATGGTATATATATATATATATATATATATATACTGTTCTTTATATTTAAAAATGTTTTCCTTTAGTAGTTAGCTCAACCACATTTTACCTTAAACAGAAGGTTTTATTATCTCATGAGCTGTCTTCTAGGATAAATTGTCTATATCCTCTTGTGATAGCTTTCCAATATGAGATTTAATCTCTCACGCTCACAAGTGTATATAATTGTACCTATATTCAACTACTTTCTTGGATTACATGCCCTCCATGCTATTGTGCATGGTAAATTTCATGTCAATCTGGTGGGATTTACTATAATCTAAAACTTATTTATTTATAAGCTTGTTTAAAATTCTTTTTAAAGAAACTTTATCTTTAACATTTCCATAACATTTCCAGATTAGACAGTTTCTAATCTCTCATTCTCTTAATATTTAGCAAGCATGATGGACATGTATATTAATATAATGTAATGGTGACTTTGGCAAAATAGTGATCCTATGGAAAGTTATTAAGTAGCAAATGTAACTTAAACCTGCATCTTTTACGTATATTGATGAATTTTTGCATAATTTTAGGCATTGAATAGGTTAATGGTTCTTATAGAAAGAGAAATTTTTTACATGTATTGTATGCATTTGTTGAGCTTTCCACATATAACAATGAGCGAAAAGTGCACTTTGCACCTATAACATGCATGTGCAAAAGTATATGTTTATT
Organism: Corylus avellana; assembly: GCF_965113065.1. Lineage (NCBI taxonomy): Eukaryota > Viridiplantae > Streptophyta > Magnoliopsida > Fagales > Betulaceae > Corylus > Corylus avellana. Next base: position 4,629,751 of record NC_142494.1, read on the forward strand.
ATTACTATTATGTTTTGTCCTTTTTTCCCAATTGAATGGTTGCCAACTATGTCAACCTAACTTCCAAAATCAGCTTAAGTTGGGCATCTTGAGTCCAAAACATGCATGTATAATTTTTAATGATATATATATATATATCATTAAATCATTTCATTTCATGCAATAGATAGATATTATTGTTTTTTGTGTTTTCTTGTATTGACAAATATTTTTTCTTACACTCTTTTATATTTTTTCTTACACTCGTTTATATGTTTACAGATATGGCTGTCAATATAATCATGCACCACGGTGGAACAATGACACATACCCCATTTAACTACGTTGGTGGCGACGTCCATGAAGTGAAAGGCTATGATGTTGACTATTTTAGTATGTGGGAAGTCAAAGAGTTGGTTCGTGACTTAGGATACATGAGCGACGTTAGATGTTGGTATAATGTCGGTGATGGTCCACATAATCAAGTGATATCTTTAAATAGTGATGCAGACGTTGTAGATTTTGTAAATATTATGGATGAGTACAGAGCACAAGATGTTCATTTATACGTTGAACATATGGTGGACAGTGCTATAATAGTAGATGAGCATTTATTTCTTGAAGCTGTTGAAGGACAACATGGAGAAGGTGGTAGCGGGGTGGGTGAGATACCTAATACTGCCCAGCATGACGGAGATGGAGAAGGTGGTGGCGGGGTGGGTGAGATACCTAGGGCTCCCCGTCATGATGGAGATGCAGAAGGTGGTGGCGGGGTGGGTGAGATACCTAGGCCTCCCCTTCATGATGGAGATGGAGAAGGTGACAGGGTGGATGAAATACCCCGTGCTGAAGGTAGTATACTTATTTCTTATTTGTTAACTTAATTGTTTTTTCAAATAATATATCATGAGAGCACTTAGCCTTCCCTTCCTGAATGACTAACAACAAATTTGATTGTTTCTTTTAGGGATGGAGGACATACCTAATGCTGCACGTGAAGATGGAGATGTACAAGGACAAGGTGGAGAAGGTGGACATTCTCAATCAAAACATTTCAAAAGCCCCCGAGTTAAAACTAAGGCTGCCCGTTCTGTTACGCCATCCAAGAAACCAAGCGGGCAACCGACCACCAGCCGAGGAGGTACATAGAAATTGAAATTGAGTTGGACTCTTATGTTGTCACAATTATTTATGGTTTTTATTAGTTGATTCTTTTGTTTTAGGTTTTTTATTTTAATTTATTTGTATATATTTTTCAGTACGTAGAAGAAGAAGAAGACGGGTTGCTCAACCGGTTTTGCAGGACGAGGAAGACAATCAGAATGTTGGTGCGGACACCGTGCCCAAAACTGGTAAAAAAAAAAGTGGACGTGGTGGTAGGCCACGGAAGAAGAAAGTGGAAGAGGATATTGATGAAGTTATCAAGGAGTTGTTGACTGACTTCGAAGCAACAGATGGCGAGGATGAGGACCTTTTCTATGATGCTGCTGAGGTCAATAAAGAGAATGATGGGACGTCGAAATGGTGGGAAAAAGTTGACATTAACATAGGTGATAAAGGAGCCGATTTTGGGGAAGAGGAATCTGCTGATGAAAGTGATGGTCTTGCAAGTTTGCAAGAAAGTGATGCTGCCGAGGTTGGAAAAAAAAGGAAGCGGTATAGACAGTTCAATCTGAAACATGACTTGAAGATTCCAGTGACGTTTGAGCTTGGGGATCAATTTGCAGATTCAAGTTCCTTCAAGATGGCACTGAAGACGCATGCTGTGCAGAAAGGGTTTGATTACAACTACAAGCACAATGACACGAGTAGGGTGAGTGCAGTCTGTAAATTAGACCATTGCTCATGGAGGATTCATGCCTCTACTGATGCTACCAGGACTTCTTTTCAAATTAAGACGTACTACCCGATTCATATTTGTGGTAATCAGTACGAAAACTCCAGATGCGATGTTGAGTATCTTGTTCGTGCTTATAAGAGGGACTTCAAGGATGACCCCACGTGGACACCATATGCATTGAAACAGAGGGTGAAGAGAGACCTTAACATCGATGTTCCTATTGACCGTTGCTATAGAGCGAAGAAGGAGGCATTGCATCAAGTTTTTGGTAGGCACTCTAAGCAATATCGCCTCACACGGAGATACGCAATGGCAATACTCAGCACGAACCCTGGTAGTAGTGCTTTTGTACACAGAGATGGAGTATTCTTTCAGCGGATGTATATTTGTCTTGATGCATGTAAGAAGGGGTTCAGACATGGTTGTCGGCCCATAATTTGTTTAGATGCTTGTCATCTAAAGGGGGAATATGGGGGGCAATTGTTGTGTGCCATAGGCAAGGATGGCAACGACGACATGTTCCCCATTGCAATTGCTGTGGCTGAGGCAGAGACAAGAGATTCATGGCAGTGGTTCATTGCCATTTTATTGGAGGACTTATGCGGGCCAGAAGGCGGACTTGGTTGGACTATAATGTCTGACAGACAGAAGGTATTTAGTGTAAAATACTATTTATGTTCTTATTGTGTTATTTTATTCCTTTTATTCCTTTATGTTGTTCCATATAATTTAACATAAATTTATGTGTGTAGGGGCTTGGAATTGCAGTTGAGGCTGTGTTGCCACATGCTGAGCATCGCTTTTGTGTTCGGCATCTACATGCGAACCTCAAAGCGAAAGGCTACACCGGGAAAGCTATGAAGGATGAGTTGTGGGGGGCTGCACGTGCAGCCAATGTTTATGCGTTTGACCATCACATGCAGAATATATTGTCAATGGATAAAGGTGCACACGATTACCTTAGTGGTGTACCGAAGGCATCATGGTCCAGACATGCTTTCAACTGCCAAACCAAAAGTGATATGTTATTAAACAACTTGGCCGAGAGCTTCAACGCGTGGATTAAGGAAGCTAGGATTAAGCCTATACTGACTATGCTTGAAGAAATTCGTCTGCAAATAATGGCACGCTTCCAGCAGAAAAGGAATGGAATCCGGTCGGCTTTTTTTGTTTTATGTTTGTAATATAAAAAACAATTGGGGGATTCATTTTGGGACTTTATGTGCTTGTAAAATTCAATGTTGTTCATGAAGCATTAAACGTGCACTGTTGTATATTGAATTATATTTTGGAATTTCGTCATGGCAATTACTAATTCCAGATTGTATTAGTGGACGGATAAAATTACATTCTGTCTGCAAATTCTACTGTAGGGTTCAATATTTCAGACTTAAGAGCAACATACAAATAATCATAAATCGCCGCATACAAATAAAACTAATGCATGGAAATAGTTGTTCCAAAAAAGTAATCAGCCAACCTGATAATTACGTCTGGATTTTTACATAATTGTTACATAGAAGCCATAACCATATATCCACGTGGACAACATAGCTCAGTAAACAATATCCTTGACAACAACAAAATAGATAGTCTATTCCACTGATAATAATCTAATTGCCTCATTCTCATGCCTCAATGCCCCATCAACCTTAGACAAATCAACAGTACACAAATCACCAACAAAAAAACCAACAAATATGTTTGGATCTTTAGTTGTCCCCTAAGTAATGACACTTCACATTTCAGGGAATGAACTTGTTTATACAACGCAGGTAGGACCTCCCTTCCGCGAGCACAAGTTTCTTCGTCATACCATTGGAAAAAACGACATTGGCCAACTTTCTGTAATTACACAAAAAAATCTGATAATTACGAACAAGTACGAAGTAATAACTATTTGTTAAAACCAAATTATCCAAATTCAAATACCTTTTTACGGTCATACATAGCACACCCATAGAATCGCCTCCCAGGATTTTTTATAGTAGTGGATGTTATAATTGGGCTTGTAAGTCCGCACCTACACTGCACAGGTTCCATATCCTCTTTCACCGATGATGTTATAGATGCCGACGACATTGACTGTTCATTTTACAGTAAAACCCACAATTATTAGAAGTAATCACAGTTCCCTAATGGGTTTCACTAAATAAAATTCACAAACCTTTTTCATCTTCCCATCGTAGAATTCGCTTTCATTGTATCCTATCCCGAAATCTTTCTTCCTCCTGTTCATCTTATAATATGAACCTAACAATATATAACTGACATCTGAGAGAATAATCAAGATCATAAAAGAAAAATAAAATCAAGCTTCCCAAAAAATTATTCTCACTTCAATTTGTAATCTAAACAATACTGGGAAAAAAAATGTACCATAAACCCTAAACAAAAGATAATCACATTGTTTAAAATGTGATTCCCCTGCAGAAATAGTACTGCTCAATTTGTAATCTAAACAATACTAAGTTGTTAGTGTAGTAGCTGGAGATGGTATATGAGCATAGGCGGCTCCCTACAAACATGCAAATATGCAGTGTAATCAAACATGCAATAAAAAGAAATTAGCCGTAACATCCAACCACGTATATAATACTGCTCAATTGTAGAATGATGAAACTTCCCTAAAAAAATTTACGACGTCATCAAAACCCAACCAACCACAATCTATCATATCCCAACAATAATACCACTTTTTTCTCCATTGAAAAATACTTTTCTTCCAAATGTTAATACTAATATGATTAACATTTCTTCCAGTAATTGACCTTTCTTCTTATCAACTAAAAAGGTGGCAAAAATATTGGAGGACCTAAAAACAAATACATGCATAGAAAAGTATGGCATGAACTATTAGGTAAAAAAAAAAAAAAACCAAAATTTCAAAAAATACTGTTCAATTGTAGCATGATGATGCTGGCGTAAACTATGCACAAAGAATTCCTATTTTCATGTCCTCGACAATCCACCATTTGAGTAGAGAAGCAAAAAAATCAAATAAATAGTTATACAGATGAAAAAATCCCCCTTGACCAACTTGCCAGTTCACACGAAAAAACAACTGTCTCATTCCAGGACCACAACCAAGGTGGACCACACCCACTGCCAATCAACAATAATATTGGCTCAAAATCGCAATATTCGACAGATGTTGGACAAACAACAGGTTGGGGATGAGGTTTCAACCAAAAGCTTCCAACACAACAAAAAAATTCAAAAAACAACTATTAAAGGCTTCCATTTCAGTCAATCAACAAAACCCACAAAGAAATTTCGGAAAATACCTTCGTCGAAACCAAATTTTTCCGATTCAAAATATTGTGATTTGACGGAAACCTAGCCTGAAAAGTGACGCCGGAATGGGTGATTTAACCGGTGGGTACTGTCGCCGGTGGCCTCTGTCGCCGGTGGTTTTGTCTTCGGTGGGTTCTGTCGCCGGCGGGGTCTGCGTCGGTGGCGTCTGCGTCGGTGGGTTGCCGCTTGAGGTGTATCGGAAGGCTTGTATTTTAACCGTATAAAACTTGAGAGTTTCAAAGAAGAAGGCCTCAATTTTAAGCCAAACTCACCGTTTTGGATGGTCCAAAACGGTGAGTTTTATATCCTACGTGTCCAATGTGAACACGTAGGATACAAAATTCTACTGAGGTGGACTTAAATAAAACGGTGCGTTTAACTCAAATAACGGAAGTTAACAAAAATTAACGGTAGGGAGTTTTTAAGTAGTCTCGAGTGACCCAGGGATTAAATTTCCGAAAAAAAATACCCAAGGAGTTTTTAAAAAAAGCGCGTTGACCTAAGGATTTTATATATGATTTCCCTTAATTATAATAGATAAGTGTTATAAATACACCCTTTGGTACGGATGAATGTAGATACGCATGAATATGTATATATTTTTGGACATAAACAATTTAAACCTATATGAGAATATATAGGTTTATATTTTTAATGTGGTTCAAATATTTAGGTTTCGGTTTATGTTTATATATATGCATGTGCTTGAAATTAGGTATACAATTTTTAAGTCTTATATATTTATTCCTAATTTATGTACGTAGATAAAAATGGACAAAATTTGGATGACAAAGTCTCGGGGTACGATGGAATACAGAGACGAGTATAGATTGTTTGTAGAGTTTGCAATTAGTAACTGTAGAACCCCTGATGGATTCATCTATTGCCCTTGTAAGGTTTGTCGAAATAACCGGCACCACCCACCGGGTTTCGTATTCAATCACTTGACAGGGGGAAAAGGAATGATGCCGGAATACACAGTTTGGTTCTATCACGGTGATAAGCATGTACAGGGTCCTGATACCGGGTCTAATTCCAATCGCCTGGCCTCAGATGCGGGTGCAAGCGTAAATCAAGGTGGAGACATGAACGGAATGTTGCGTGATTTATTCGGCATGCACGAAGTAGTCAGGGAAGACAATTGTGAGCCTCAGGCCGTGGTGTAAGGGGGTGAGGAAATTGTTACCAAAGAAGCCGCTGAAGGCGAGGCACTAAAGTACTATGGCCTTCTTAAAATGGCGGAGAAACCACTTTATACTGGGACAAAACATAGCAAACTAAGTGCGACTGTTCACCTGTACAACTTGAAGTGCGTTGGTGGACTTAGTAACTCGATTTTCTCGGCTTTCCTAGAGTTCATCAATCAATTGCTGTCCAAGAGTAATGAAACTCTGCCAATTAATACATATAAGGCGAAAAAGTTTTTACGAGACATGGGACTAGGGTATGAGAAGATTCAGGCATGCCATAATGACTGTGTGCTATTCTGGAAGGGCAATACAAAGTTGGATTCATGTACCGTATGTGAAAAATCTAAATGGATGGAAGCAATCAATTTAGATGAGGACGGTCAACCCATATCGCCGGGCAAGAAACGTCCAGTGAAAGTGTTGCGGTGGTTTCCACTCATACCACGACTATAGAGGTTATTTATGTCAGAACATACAGCACGCTTTATGAGGTGGCATGCAGAAGGCCACACTAAGGACGGCGTATTGAGGCATCCAGCCGACGGCGAAGCATGGAAGTCATTCGACAATTTACATCTAGAGTTTTCAGCGGACAGCAGGAATGTAAGACTCGGACTAACATCGGATGGATTTAATTAATTTGAAAACATTAGTACATCTCACAGCACTTGGCCTGTAATGGTTGTGCCCTACAACTTGTCTCCTTGGATGTGCATGAAACAGACATCTTTTATACTATCATTGATTATCCCGGGCCCAAGTTCACCTGAAATGGATATAGATGTCTACTTTCAACCCTTAATTGAGGAGTTACAAGAACTATGGAATGTAGGGATACCCACATATGACGTCTCAAAGAAAAATAATTTTATTATGTGAGCGCAGTTGATGTGGACAATCAATGACTTCCCAGCATACGCAGATTTGTCTGGATGGTCTACCAAGGGTGAGAAGGCATGTCCTTGCGATATGAACTCGACAAGGTCGAAATGGTTAAAACATAGCCATAAATGGTGTTATATGGAGCACAGGCGATACTTGTCCATGGATCATCCGTGGAGGTGGAACAAAAGAACATTTGACGGCAACGTAGAATTAGAATGTGCCCCTGATGTGCTAAGTGGAGATGAAGTCATAAGCAATTAGAAGGGATGGTGTTTGGGGATGAGAACGCCGGTTAGGCAAGGCAGGCTAAGAAAGAAAAAGGAAAGAAGCAGAAGACGAATACTTCTAATGTAGTGTGGAAGAAGAAAAGTATTTTCTTTAGGTTACCGTATTGGAAAGATAATTTATTGTGGCATAATCTTGATGTTATCCACATAGAGAAAAATGTAATGGACAACATACTTGGTACAATACTGGACATTCCAGGAAAAACAAAGGACAACCTCGCCACCCACTTAGATTTGCAAGAAATGAGTTTGAGATGTACACTTCATCCATTTGTGGACCCGCAGGATGGTAAGACCTATATTCAACAAGCTACCCACACGATGTCCAAGGATGATAAAACACATTTTTTGAAAGTGCTACGAAATGTAAGGGTGCCCGACGGATATGCCTCGAATATTTCTCGTTGTATACGACTTAAGGACTGTACGATACTGGGGTTAAAGAGTCATGACAGTCATGTACTGATACAGCAACTTCTACCTATTGCATTGCGTGGATCACTTCCAAGCAACGTGGTTAGACCTCTTGTTGAGATGTCCATATTCTTCAGGTGCCTATGTTCAACAACATTGACCGACTACAGTGTGACGTCTGTATCACATTGTGCAAGATGCACAGGTTTTTCCCCCCAGCTTTTTTACGAGCATGGTTCATGTGATCGTGCATCTTGTCTGTGAATGCCGACTCGGTGGACCAGTACAGTATAGATGGATGTATCCGGCAGAGAGGTAAAATTTGTTTACGGATATTCTTGCATTTTTTGGTTTAAGGTGCCAATACATGACAAGTACTAACTAAACTGAAAATATGTATTGGTTCATATTTAAGAGCCTTGGAGTATTCAAATCTAATGTGCGCAACAAAACGGCTCCTAAAGGCTGCATTGCAGAGGGCTATATAGCAACTGAGTTGGTGACGTTTTGTTCGAGATATTTAGAGAACACACCAACCTTTCACAATAGGATACAAAGAAATTCGGATGGTTCAAAGGGAAATGAAACACGAGTCCGACTCGACCGAATCACAATGACACAGATACACCGGTATATTATGTTCAACTTGGACGAGTTTCATCAATTGCGGACGTAAGTCGAGATCTTTTACTGGCACATTGTATGCTCAATGAACTTGTGACAATATTGCTCGTATTGAATTATAATTAACATAATTTCGAATTGTAGGATGCACATGGATACACTTAGGCGATCATGCAATAGGGGACGAACAACAGAGACTCAGTTGGAAACCCAACATTATGACTTGTTCTGCGAGTGGTACCGTGTCTACGTAAGAATGATGTGATGTTTACTTGAAGCAATTGTCGGAGTTATTTGCGTGCTATTTTTAAAATCAACTAAAGCTAGTAACTGTACGTTTTCATTGTACGTAATATATTCACAGGTCGATCGATTGGACGAGCGATCCAGGAAGGACCGTTGTGGCAAAATGGTAATGCATTAGAGGGCCGAGGGAGGCAGCAGTCAGATACAATAGATATGTGGTTAACGGCAAGCTGTTTCGTACTATTGCATCTGATGCCGAAAAGATGACTCAGAACAGCGGGGTGTGTGTGCCGACTCTTGATGGCAACATGTACTACGGGAAGTTAACGAAAATACTTGAGGTTGAGTATTACGACAGGACTACGTACGTTATGTTTAGGTGTAATTGGGCAGACAACACGAGGGACAAGGGGTACAAGGTGGATGAGTATGGTATAGTACTTGTCAATTTCAAAAACCTTGTCCATACGGGAGAACTGGTTTCTGATGAACCGTATGTGCTAACTTCACAAGTTGACCAGATATTTTACATACAAGGTGATAGGTGCCCAGATTGGGCTTGCGCAGTAAGGACCAAACCTAGAAACATATACGACGTTGGTCAGGGTGAAGGACATCAAGATTCATGTGCCAATTACCACGAGTGTGAGCTTCTCATATTGCCCAAAATTTTTGATCACGATCTACAAGATCATATCGAATACGTCAGACACGACTTAGATCCAACCGAAGCGTATGTATATATATTAATATAATTAATTTTATATTTATGTTTTGATTGGTAGTTGTTCACCACATGCACATTACATCAACACACTTAATTAAGCTGTGCATTTGCTAAAATCTAATATATATCTCATGTAGAATTATGAGTCATGCATACTTAAGGTATTGAATATTTCATACATTGTATACGAAATTAATTGGGTTTGTGGTGTTTTTCACAGGGTACCATGAGTACTAGGGGGAAGAAGAGAGCACGCAGGGGCTCGTCCGTAGTGCGGCAGTCTATGTCGCATGGGTCTCCGGCAAGCCAACTTGATGACAACGAGCAACAAGACGTTGCTCAGCTTCTGGGGATGCAGGAAGGATATCGACCAGTTCTTCCAGGTACTATGGAAGGGGAGACCCTGTCCATGCTCCATACACTCGGACAGGCATGGCTCAGATGGGGTATTGGCTTGATTCGTACCCATACAGTGAGTTACTACAGAGTTCTGAGGGCGATGTCGAACGGCTATACACCCAGCATAGCGCAGGTATGCCTGGCTATTTTTTTTAAGATTCAAAAGTTTAAAAGTTTCTAACTATATTGGTGCAATATCAATTATATTTAACTACAACTACTATTTCATAGAATTCTAAACATTCTAAAAAAATACAAAGCAGGTCTAGAGGACAGTGAGACAGAGACCCAGGAAGACATGGTTGGTGGGACACAGGCCACGGATGACCCGCAGCCCACCAACCCTACTCCCGACGACCGGTTAGGCCCTTGGCAGGTCTGGACCATAAGTAATTGTATATGCTGTAATGTCATGCATATTGGGTTTTAATTTACTTGTTAGCTAGTATTGAATTCGAAATAACTTACATTTTCTAATTTTTAATTTGTTAGGTACCGATTCTGAAGGAAACACTATTATTGAGGTGTTTACCATTCTTGACTCGCACAGGCGGCCGGGAGTCCCCCCGGCAAATGGATCATAATGGAGTACAACGCATCATTCCAACCCATTGGATTTAGCGCCGTGAGGTTTAGACGGAACTGGAGACATAGTAAGGAGCGAAAATTTTGTCCGAATACCGGACGATTGGACGAAGGTACAGGACCATACCAAAGAGGATATTTGGAACGCCTTGATGGTATGTTTTTTAATAATATGTCAAACACCCATAATGTATATATGTATATATACGCTCTAAGTTGCAAATATATATGTGTGTTTATATCTATATGCATATACACATATTTTAGGTTTTTTTAATTTATCAATGTTGAACTTATGCAGACATACTTTTTCATCCCGCCTGAATACAACTTGGAAGCCGTCAAGGATGAAGCATTTCGGGATATGAGCTCCAAGCTGCGAACTTGGAGGCACAAGCTAAAAAAATTTGTGCCATTAAGGAGGAAGATACTCCGAACACTGTACGGGCAAGATTGGGGGGACAGATGTTAGGCAAATACAATGCCGTCGACTTTGATATCTTATTGGAGAGATGGTGTACCTAGGAGAATAGGGTAGGTCATGAGTCAAACTCTTTGTGTTGTGTAGTGTCATTAATTGTAATTGTGTTAGTATTAACATATTAAAAGTGTTAACTGTGTAGGAGTATGCGGCGAAAATGAAGTGCTTGTGAGCATTAAATGATTCACCACATTGCACCGGATCAAAGAGCTATTCCAGGTTGACACATGAGGAGGTAAGTGTGTAATTTATCCTATACTTATAGATGTAAACGTACATGTTATCATTTGATATATTTAAAAATATATGTATGTCTTATTTTATCTGCAGGCCGAACGTTTGGGCCATCAACCTACTCGTGCACAAAATTATGTCCGTTCACACACGAAGAAGAACGGTTCATATCCGAATGATATTGTGAAGGAGAGATGTGTATGCTACTCACCTTTCATATGTTGTTTTGATTGTATATTTGATAAATTATTTGCGATTAATAGTTGTGCGACCCACTGACTCAATAATTAATGTGACATACAGGAATGGATGAAGGAGCTTATACCCTCCAATCCTGCAGCATCGTCTAGCATCACAGAGGGAACGGTCAGGTGGGCGCCAAACGACGCATTCGCCCAAGCAATTGGAAATAAGCCTGAGTATGCCAGTAGGGTTCGGATAGCTGGACCAAATATTCTGCTTGTGCGGGGGACCATACGCTTATACTATACACCGTCACAGGCACGGTCAGAAAACGCCAGGCACTCCACGATATCACAAGACACACTTGATAGAGCGCTTAAGGCGGAGAAGGCGAAGCAAAAGAAAGAGATAGATGCGTTGTTGGCCGAGAACAATGCGCGGGTAGCTCAGCAAGTGGCGGAGCAGATGGCTGAGAACAATGTGTGGGTAGCTCGACAGGTAACTCAACAGGAGGCTGAACGTCAGGCAAGTTTTGACACCCGTTTCTGCCAACTAGAGGAAATGATGCGGTTTAACACCCCACCAGGCAACGCTTCCCCACCCATTGCGATGGTGCGATCGTCGGTCGACAGTGGATCAAGTAATGACTTTTTTTAATAGTCAATTTAGTTTTAGAACTGTCCCTATATATATATATGAACTTCTAAATAGAGTTTGGATATGTTGTAGTCATTCTCAATAATTAATGATGTTGTAAATCCTGCTTAAATTTGGTTTATATATCATGGTTGGTTTGGTGATGGATGTAGGTTAGAGCTTTGCATTTGAAGTGTTTATTTGTATTATGAGATGAACCACTATGGTCCTTGTAGAATATTAAGAATCTAGTGTATGTGATTGTGTGAGAGTATGAAACGATCAAGTCCACAGTAGATGAATATCATAATTTTATGTAGTTAATATAGCATGATTTGAATATATATAAACTCCTATGTGTTAATATCCTCAACAAATTAAAATATTACAGGAAGATTATCAAAATGCTACATGCATTATATTTATATTTCAAATTGTTGGCTTCAATTTGGTCTAGTATGAAATAGTGTTGGTTGAGATAATTATTTAGAGTTATTTATGGGCGTATAAATGGATATAACTGCATGGACCAAAGCAATACATGCATATCAATATCATCAAGAACAGTTGTTCAGAAACTTAATTTTGTAACTTTAAATATAAATAGATATAAATGCACTCAATTCTAGAGAGGGTGCTTTTCCTTTTTGTTTATCATCTCTTCCATTGAACCCCCAACATTAATAACCTATATGGAAGCTCTATAATTGCAATGGAAAAAAGAAAAAGATCATATGTCTCACATAATTACCATGGCAAAAACGAAGTTCATTTTCTCATGTCTATATATTATTGATTGCTCTGTGACCATGCATATATATATTGACTTAATTTTTTTCTTTTTTTTTTATATGAATTTTCTGCTAACTTCAACGTTTTACCTATTTTAGTTATATCATTTACTGTGGAAGAATCAACAACTGAATTTGGTGAATATTCTGGCATTTTTCTTTCACGTTACCGACGTGATTGTTTGTATTCGGGCTCAATGATTGTTTGTATTATCATTTGCAGTTAGTGGATTTTATTTGTTTGGTGATTGTTTTATTGGTGAATATTGTTTGTTTTATCATTTGCAGGTAATGGACATCGTCGACAGGATGCTATGGATGTCAATGATCGATAGTCTGGTTGATCATTTAAATGTCTGGTTGGCTATTCACACTTGTATATAAGTTACTTTGTTGATATAATTGTATTTGTGATAGTTTTATTGATGATAACAGAGATAATTAAATTGGTGTATATTATGTTATTTGTGGTTGGCCATTAGACATTTAAGCCATTTTTGGTGTGTTGAAGTTAGTTTTGGTGGATAGTTTGTGATTGATGTTAACGGATATGATGTATGTTATTTGATGGAAAAATTGTATATTATTTGCATGGATTTGATGAATAGATTGAATATCAGGTATTCGTAATACAAAATTCGGGTATAGTCCTGAAAAAATTCACAAAAAATATAGGAGGGAGGAAAAAAAATTTTAAAAACTAACCAAATTTGCTGACATGTCAAAAAATGACACGTCAGGAATTCCTGACATGCCAAAAATGGCACGTCAGGAATTCCTGACGTGTCCAAAAATGACACGTCAAGAATATTCTGACGTGTCATTTTTGACACGTCAGAAAATTCCTGACGTGCCATTTTTGCACGTCAAAAAAATTCCTAACGTGTCATTTTTTGACACGTCAGCAAATTTTTTGACGTGTTAAATCCAACACATCAATATTTTCTGACGTGTTGGATCTAACACGTCAGGAATTTCTAACGTGCCATATTTGGCACGTTAGAAATTGCCAATTCCTGACACCCACAATCTTCACGACTGAAACACGTCAGGATTGCCCCGTCAGTAGGGTTTACTGATGTGTCAGGTTGTCCGACACGTCAGTAAACCTATGTCAATAAAAAATCCTTTTTTTGTAGTGGTAGGAATCTATGTTTAATTGCTTTTTATTTATTTTATGTCAAGTAGTTAGATAAGAATAAAACTCTGATTGTTAGAGGTGTTTATCGTCTAGCAAATAGGAGTTATCATTTATTAGATAAGGAGTTATCTCCCTTTGGTAAAGGATCACGTATCCTAGTAGGTAATTAGGAGTTCAACTCCTACTTTATGTCTTGTTAGCCTTCTATTTAAATGCACGATCAGTCAATAAAAGTATGCAAATTTTAATCCTCAAACCTTGTGTTTGTAACGAGACCCAAGAATCTCTAATTTCCTACCGCTAGTTGTTTCAATTAGCAAATTAGCAAATATAGGGAAGAATAAGAAGCAGGATCCTGCTTCCTTCCCCGTTTCTACCCGAGTTACTCGATCTGTTACGCATTCATGTAACAATTTGGTATTAGAGCCAGGTTTCCTTCCAATGGCGGACCAAAGAATTGAGCGTGTGGAGCAGCAGATTTCCAATTTGCAGAAAATGTTCGAAGGCTTCATGAAATCTTCGTCAGAAGAGAAAGAAGCTGACAGAATCAATAGAAGGTTTGCAAAGCCAAGAAAGAAAGGAGTCAGGAGAAAATTCCACGGTTGGAAACTGTGATAGAAAGTCATACGGGCACTCCAATTCAGCAAGGCCCAAATTGGCTAAAATGGAATTTCCTAAGTATAAAGGGGTGGACGATCCCACAAGTTGGATCTGTAGAGTCGAGCAATTCTTTGAATTCCAACGAACCAAAGAAGGAGATAAATTACCCATGGTTGCTTACCATCTTGAGAGAGAGGCACAAATGTGGTATCAATTGTTTCGAGACAGCGAAGAAACCATTACTTGGGAATCATTGAAGGCTGCTCTCCATATTTGTTATGGCCCAACTGTCTTTGAAGACCACTTCAGCGATCTGACCAAGCTGCAACAAGTGGGCACCGTGAGGGACTATCAGCTTCAATTCGAACAACTCCTAAGCCAAGTAGGGAAATTATCAATTCCACATCAGTTAGGATGTTTTGTGAGGGGATTGAAGGGAAATCTGAGGACGGATGTACAAGCCTTGAAACCTAGTACGTTGACAGAAGCTATCGGATTAGCACGATTGTATAAAGCTCGCAATCAAGGGACTCGAAATCTTTTTGGCATAAACATTAAAGAACCTGACCCTCCACCTTTACCATCTTCTGCATTGACCCACTCCCAAGAACCAATGGTGAAACGCCTAAGTCCCACAAAACTACAAGCAAGGCGTGACCGTGGCCTATGTTTTAATTGTGATGAACATTTCATTCCGGGTCACCATTGCAAGAAGCTATTCCTTCTTGAGGGTATATATCCAGAGGAGGAAGAGCCCGGAGAAGATCGCCATGGTCGTCAAGAAGACACTGGAGCCCCTTTTGAATTCTGTTAAGATTTTCATATTTCACCCTTGAGGACAAGTGTGATTTTAAGGAGGGAGGCATGTTATGAATATGATGTGCTCTAGTAGAGTAGGAATCTATGTTTAATTGCTTTCTATTTATTTTATGTCAAGTAGTTAGATAAGAATAAAACTCTGATTGTTAGAGGTGTTTATCTTCCACAAATAGGAGTTATCATTTATTAGATAAGGACTTATCTCCCTTTGGTAGAGGATCACGTATCCTAGTAGGTAATTAGGAGTTCAACTTCTACTTTTATGTCTTGTTAGCCTTCTATTTAAATGCACAATCAGTCAATAAAAGCATGCAAATTTTAATCGTTTCAATTAGCAAATATAGGGAAGAATAAGAAGCAGGATCCTGCTTCCTTCCCTGTTTTTACCTGAGTTACTAGATCTGTTACGCATTCACGTAACAAAGCTATATATATATAGGACTTGTTCAATAACTTGTTGGACACTGGTAATCGAGGATCATTCGTAGGTCAATATCTTACGTGGGGTTTATGGTTCACAAAATCAAAGATTCTAATTTCTGATATCTCCTCATTCAGCTTTAAAAATTCCTATAAAACTTGTGGCAAGAAACAGTAGCTAGCAAGAAGATAATTGCAGATGACGAAGACCATATTTGGAGGAGACAAAACTATTTTTGTCGTTTAATGAATTTTCATCAATTGTAAATATATACGTGAATGGTCCCCAAGATTTGGAGTGATTGTGAATTAGCATGTGAATGGCGCAAAGCCGCCAAGGCATCTCAGGGTAAGTACATCGAGATATGGTACACCGTACACTACAAGGTAAGATAACAAGCTTCATATAGACTCAAATATTTAATGGTAAGGGATATTTAGAATGAAATAAAAATTTGATACACTAACGTGAGAGATTTTGAAAATTAGATGGTATTTACAAAATGTGTCTAATTTTATAAGGAGTAAGTGAAGTTTTTTCTTTTTAAAAAAAATTATTTTATGCAATCTTAATCTTTTAAGTAATATACTGATGCGACAAAAATACGGCCGCATTTTATTGGTCTTACATTGTTGCCAGCACATGTATTATTTTGCAAGTCAGATGGGTCACGTACCATAGAAATAATTAATGTTTAGTGTTGTGAGGCTATTATATTGCAGCTGAAGATATTGTGTAATGATGTCTCTCTTTTGCCCATCCGTAGCATGTGGAAAACGTCCATTATGTTGATATGCTCGCTCCTGAAAAAATAATACTAAGGATAATATAATGTCTTCCATCTCTTCTTCTCTATACACAATTTGACTACACGTCACGATGAACTAGTTATAGGATTTGTTTGAATTTACGATTTTTAAAATGTAGTTAAGCGTTTAATAAAATTACGGTTTAACTTTTAAAATCGCAATGCCAAACACACTCTTATAATGCCTTGTAAATTTAGATTTACAGCTTAATTACCAGAACTAATCCCCCAATCTTGGTCTTAGAAAATGCTATTAAATATATGTTTATAGATAATCCTACTGTAAAAATAATCACATGGTAATTCACAATCTCTCTAAGTCTTAATTGGGACCATTTACGTGCACAATTCATTAAATGACAACAAATTTGTCAAGTCCTATGTAAGCCGTTGTAATCTTACTATAAAAAGGACACAAATTTTATTCAAATTGATTTGGAAGAAATTTCTTTTAAGATATTCTAATAAGTGACAGGACAAAAATCTCCTCCAAACCCGTCTAAAAAAAATATCATCAAACTCATTTAAAATAGTGTCTATAAACATTTAAAATGCATATTAAATTATTAACATCATTAATAACAGTTTACTGACTTAGACTAAATTTAATGTGTCTTTTAAATGTTTATAAATACTATTTTAAATGGGTTAGAGAATATTTCCTTCATACTGCTTTAGATGAAAATTTTGTTGTCACTTATTAGAATATGTTAAAAAAATTTCTTCCAAGCCAATTTAATGAACTGTAAGGGCAGGTGTGGCAGCTCCTAACAGCTTCGCCTCCATTGACACGACGGAGAGAGCTTAGAGAGCAAGGACCAACTATAAGAGAAAAAAAAGCGTCGAAACCCAATATAAAAAGCAAAGAAAATGAACTGAAAGTCTGGGCCTTTTTTGGCTGCTTTGGACTCTGGGGTTGGTGAGGTCAGGGTTTTGGAGCTAACCCATTCTCGTAGAGTGTGTGGGAAGGTAGGTTGTGTCTGCTTTCCGTGATTTGGCCCCACCCAACAACCTCATGGCCCCACGGGCCCCACCCAACAACCTTTTATAGTTTTATGCCATGCTTTTCTATTTAATTTTTTAGGTAAGCTATATGAAGTAAACAAAATGCTGTGGTCCTTCTTCAATTTTCTCGAGTTTTCTAACTATTGTTTTAATTTTTAATGAGGAATAGAGACATATGTCTGTTTTTGAAAAGTATTAATGTGAATTTTCATCAATTTATGGAACAAAATTAGAATGAGGTATTGTTATTGAACCACATTAAATAAAAGAGAAGTGCTGGAGAGCTAACGAATAGAAGCCATAATTCTTTCCAAAATGATATGACAAGAATTTAAAAAAAAAAAAAAAAAAAAAAAAAAAAAAATTATAAACAGCCGGTTTGGGGTATTTAAAATTGTCAGTTTGAAAATAATTATGGCTCCTACTCTTTGGCAATCTAGCACTTCTCTAAACAAAAAGGTATTTAATCCTAAATTTGAATGGCTTTATTGAATTTTTATGCACATACACTTCTCTCTTTAGTCTTTACTTTAAACTCCTTCATAAAGCAATTATGTGTTAGTTCATTTAAGTCCAGGATAGGATCAAGACGAACCACGTCATAAATAAGATAAAATTTTAGAGGTTTAATAGTGTATATGTAATCACATAGTCAATATGTTAGCACCTTATTTAAAAATTTTAAATAACATACCGTCAAATACAACAAAACAAAGTTTTAATCATAAAATAGATTCTTGCCAATATTTTGAAGGAAAAATATCAAAATTGCACCATGTGTTTCTTTCCCAACATCAACCACCCCATTTTTACAATAGAAATCAAGATCAAACAATTTAAGAAATTTACTAGTTTAGACAAAATTTGAGGGTTGATTCCCCCTTTGGTGGTGCAAGCAGGATTAGTGAGATCCTGTGGCGGCAAGAAAGGTGAGGAGGTCTTGCAGGCGTGGCGACGGAAGAGTTTGGGTATGGATAAGAGACGTTACCCTTTGACGTTTAACGTTTATTTCCTTTGAGATGCCTTTAACTACGTGGCCTTTTTTTCACCTTAGATGCTCTTAATTTAATCTTAGCCGTGAACCGGAGAGGATCCAAATCCCAACCAATGCCACTAGTTTTGGCTACACCCATACAGAAATCATCCCATTGTCAAAATTATGGACCAAAACCCATAAGAATCTGAATCACTCAACCTGTATTATCCCGGATATCGACATACGCATTGACAAGTCCACTAGAATGTGAACCACACAACCAAACTTAATTACAGACATGTAGTGTGATCTTCTCCATAAAAACACCCATCAAACTTCACAAACTAACAAAAGCAATCAATTTGAAATAAACCCTTAATAAAAAATGATGGACCTAATATTCCAACAACATAAAATGTAACTCTCAAAGCCGGAAACATAAACTTCAAAGTAACCATCTCTAACATAAGATGTTCTAAATGTTTCGAAAAGTGACACTCTAATCACTCTTGTCAGCTTTGGAAGCTGTGGCAGCAGCTTGTCCACCGAGCCGACCAGTCCTTCTCGCTGCAATAAGACCAACCTTCTGCCCGGGAGGAGCATCTCGGCGAACAGTACTTGCATGCCCAATATGCTGATGGTTACCACCACCATAAGGATGCTCCACAGGATTCATGGCAACACCACGAACCTTGGGCCAGCAGTTCCTCTTCACCCTGAATTTGTGATAGGCATTTCCTGCCTTCAACATGGGCTTCTCGGTCCTTCCTCCACCAGCAACCTGACCAACCATAGCTCGGCAATTACTTGGAACAATCTTTTTGGCGCCAGAAGGAAGCTTGATTCTAGAAGAATATCCCAAAAAAAAAACAAAAGATTAATGACCATCAAAGAGAAATAGTAGCAAGGTGTCTCAATTATCAACACAAACAAATCCCCATCTTAGTTGGTATGCCAAATTATCCAACAATAGAGTAAAAAGGCTTAAAACAGATTGTAAGATATCTGTGATGCAAACCAAACGTATTGAATGTCAATAACAACTAATTGCTTATGAGAACAGAGTATATATGTTCCCAACTCTAACTGGAGTTCCTGATGCATTCTCAAGTACAATCCTAGCTAGCCAACTCCAAATAAAGAATGTCGTCAATTTTTTCCTCCAGCTTCAACTACTCAATATAGGATGAATGGAATAGAGCCAAAGATGGACTTAGGAGGACTGTCAGGCACTACAAAAATTATGGTCAAAGTCGCCGCTAATGAGCAAAAAGTTGCCGCTATTTACAAATACCGGCAACACGCAGCCACTATTTGGTGGTTGGTAGTAAGCCGACGGTAAAGCTAAATACCGGCGACTTTCAAAGTTGCTGCTAATGACAACTCATTAGCGGCCACTTTAAGTCGCCGCTAATAAATTTTTTTTTTTGCCGGAAAAAAGGGTTCGAAATAGTTCCACGGTTGCCGCTATTGGTATATCATTAGCGGTGACCACCAAGTTGCTGCTAATTGTATGTCATTAGCGGCAACTCTATGTCGCCGCTAATTATATAAGAAAATTTAAAAATAAAAAATAAAAAAAAAAGTCAATAGCGGCGACATGGAGTTGCCGCTATTCCTCTATCATTAGCGGCAACCTATAGTTGCCGCTATTTTTTCAGCATTTCCGACGACCCATAGTTGCCGCTATTCGTCTGTCATTAGCGGCAACATAGAGTCGCCGCTATTTATCTCATTAACGGCAACTTAGAGGTTGCTACTAATGAATTAAAAAATAGAAACTCAATAGCGGCGACCCTATTTTAAAATATATATATATATATATTTTAAAATAGGGTCGCCGCTATTGAGTTTCTATTTTTTAATTCATTATATATATATATATATATATATATATATATATTGGGATGGCACGTGCCATACATCATAGTGTAAACAAAGATAACCAAGATTAACAGAGCATATAGGACAATAGATATAACTCACTTAAATTCTAGGCATCCTATTTCTCGATTACTCAAAAGCAACTTGCTGGAAATTTCCAAAACCATTTTCAGTTATGAAAAATGAAAGGAATCTTATTTATAAAAACAAAATAACAAAAAAGCCATATGGGTCAGAAGTGCACCATTCTTCATCAATATTCTCTTTCCCGCGTATGTGCTTGTAAGTGCAGTAATGCTTCCGTGATGCCTGGAAGAGAGAGAGAGAGAGAAAGAGAACTCATATGCAAACACTACACGCTTGACCTAGGAAAGAAAAAACTCCAGAATAACATTATTTAAAAGCAAAAATACAAGAAAAATACATTACTTAAAAAGGGTCCTATTCAAACAGCTATATACCTCCTCATGGAGTAGAAGAGTGCAACTTCCACCCACATATCCAACAACAAAATATTAACCATTGAGAAATTTTCTTGCGGTAAAAAAGATTCATTTTATAATTGCGCACTCAACAACTGGTACCAATGAAAAACATGTTTCATGATTAAATGATTAGGAATTATTTTCACCCTTATTGTTAATTACACTTGGCTGCAATATGGATAATAGAAGGAAAGGAGACAAGCACTGTATGCTGTGATGACCTACAAAGCAAGCAAATTGGACAAATCCGAGTGGTCCAATATATGTTAAGCAATAAAAATATCTATTCAATTTCTAAATGCAAGGACCTATCTAAAAAAATGCATGGGAGTGTGAGGCATGAGACTTGAGAGACATCCATATAAGACGCTAACCATTAGCATGCATAATTAAACATGCCCTCCAAATCAGAATGAATGGTCCACTCCCAAATAATTAGTTTTATTGGGACGATAAGTCAATTTTTATTCATTTTTCATTTTAAGATAGAAATCTATGTCTACTTAGTTTCTAGTTTAAGGTTTCTCAATCTCTAACATCTATTCACATTAGCAAATCGACAGACACACTGCAGAATGTACTCTAATTTCAGGGTGTTTCTTGTTAAATTTATTTGTGGGAAATTATTCAATTTTATACCTGCTCTGGAGTGAAAACCACTCCCATAGGATAGAACGAATCATAGTTTCCAATCTCAACCTGCATGTACCATCAGCTTTACTAATGCAATTTAACGATGTGGTTTGTAATATTCTTCTCAATTCTTGTAGCACTCCAGTGAAGAGGCACTGACTCAAGAATTCAAACTTATGGGCTCAAATACAAAATTTAAGTAACAAGTTTGTGGTCAAACCATTAGTGCTCCTGCTTCAACAGCAGCTGGAAATGCTTCTGGATCCACGGAAGAAACACATACCTGCAAAGGGAATGCGTATTCAGTTCACAAAAATAAAACCGCTATAAAATTTTCAACATATTTATAAGTCCATTAGCATCTTCTCAACAAAAGTAATGATGCTTGGTTTAATGGAGTTGCTGATGATATATTGATTCATCATAAATAATAGAACACTCAAATTTTGAAGCTTAAACACATCATATGGAGTTCCGGTCTTCTTCACTAATTTGGTTCTGCTTTTTCTTTTTTTCCCTCACCTCTCTCCTTTTATTGATCTAAAATTGTGGTTTATCAAGATACATTTCTGTGCAACAAAGTACAAGCAAATATGAGATTGCCGAAAATAATTAGAATCTCTTCCTCGAATGTACAATATGAAAGCAAATGATCAAAAATGCCGTTTGGAGAATATGAATTTACCGGGAGAGAAGTTAAACTGATGGCAAGCTTCACTAACTCTGGGTCACAAGTTATATCCACATGAGTTGCTCCCCCTGTAGGTATGATGACATGATAATGTGAGCTATAAGTTTGGGAGGTCAGTGACGTTCAACAAAAGAAACAAAAAAACAGTATGCAAATTGCACTCTGGTAAAGAAGCAAATTAATATCTTGATGTTAGGGAAATAGCAAAGTTAAAGCACATATACACAAAGCACTGCTACAGATTAAATAAAGAGTCAACTGTTGAGAGAACTATTCACCAAATTTTGCTTGTAAGAAAAATAGCAAAGTTTTAAGGCAATTACTAGCTTCTACTACAATGGCAAGTAATGTGGTTTACAATCAATTTCTTTTAATTGTCCATGCATAGACAACTTGAACAAATGTGACGTAGTTCTTACAATATATGAAAAACCAAAATATTGAAGAAGAAAAAAAGTATTACAATACTAATTAAATTATTAAATCAACCTCATGAAATGACCAAATTTGGTTGCTAATGACCAAATTTCTTGTAGTGAGGGGCCATGGCCTCCCCCAGGTTTTGAATGGCTCTATCTAAATATGTTTCACATCTTTGGGCCAAAATATTTTAGTTTGGCCGTTGGACCCTTAAAAAGGGGTCTAAAATATTAAGTACACAAATGTGGTCCCATATGGCCTGCGAAAAAATGGTCCCATATGAATTTGGTCTAAATTTACAACAGAGTTGATAATATCTATCGGTTGGTAAACAAGTTTTATTTTCAAGACTTTACTGATCATGAAAAATAAAAATTTAAAATTAAACTTCAGCATTATTAGCGTAATGTAGTTCAACATTCATAGTTCCATTGTCTCTCAAATATTTTTGAATTGTGCAAATGGTTGAATTGAAAATAACCCTAATTCTAATTTAACTGACTTTGTACTAAGCCAATTATTGAATTACAAAATAACAAACTCTTAAAAATTAAATACTAATAATGTTATCAATTGATAACATTTTTTTTTAAAAAAAAAAAAACTAAAAACTAAGAGACAATTATTTGTTTTCTAACCTCGCATCAGTCTATTGTGAAACAGCTCTATTATCAATGACGGGACTTGATTTTTTGCTCTAATGCCTGGGGTTCCAATCCTATCTCCATATTGGTAGCCATGTGAGCAAGGTTGATTGTTGTTAACACTAAACCTTCTCCAAATAGAGAATCAACTACTCGCTCTTCATTCATCTTTTTCCAAGTTCTATCAATCATGTTATTCATGTGTTTGGCAGCAACATCATGAGAAACAACAGTTTCACGCATGTAGCAATTAATTAAATTTGTAGTTTCACCTCTCTTGAACTCTCCTTGTATATCAAGTAAACAACTAAATAGATAAGTGTGAAGTAATGGTTCCAATGATGATATGACCTTGAAATTCATTTAACACAAAAGACACTATGAAATTTGTAAAAAGGAATACCGCAAGTACTCAAATCATTGCAAAGTCGAAAAATAATTGAAGGGCAATGCAAAAGGTCGTGGTATTTTTGTAAGCCCTCAAGTGCCTGCTTTGAGAACTTTTTATTCGAGAAAGAATAAGAATGAATAAGGGTGATCGCCCCGAAGCGGATACCCAATCATTGTCAATATGGTCCTCAAAGGTTGGCATGGTTGTCATATCTTTGTTATTGGGGCTATTTTATATTTTCAATTGGTATCCGAACTGGTTCATTCTGTTTGGATTAACTTTTTGAATGAGATCCTAGACTCTTTTTGTTATGAATACCTCTAGTCCCTTATCATAGATTCTGATGATGAGGCTGACTTTTAGATGGCCTATAACAAGCTCTTTAAGGAAATTGTTAAATTTACTAATTATCATAAAATTTTCCTTAAAAAGCTTAATGTTAAGCATAAAAATTAGTCTTTAATTATTAAATTTTTTGAATCACATGCCTTAATTGACTCATTGAACTCAAAAAAAAAAAAAAAAAAAAAAAAAAAAAAAAAAATTGACTCATTGAAATCTGAAAATACTATGCTTGTTGAAAAGAATAAATCACTTGAGAGTCAAAGGAATCTAAGGAATTCTTACATAAACTCTTTAATGATATTTTGAAAAACCTTTTTTTGTATTCAAAAACCGGTGTGGCCATGTCTCTACGTCCACCTCTAACTTCAATGTACTATAAGTTTGTGAAAAAATTATTAGACTATGGAATTTAAAAGAAAATAGAGACAATTTTATGTAGTTCGGTATATAACCTACATATATAAATTAAAGCATTAAGGGCTATATTTTGCTCATATTCACTTGATTATATGATTTTGTACAAAATGCTCTATTTATAGAACTTATAGATGATTTGAATTTATTCAAATTTAATCAAATTTCTTTATTTAGGATGGTATGACTTAATCAAATCTTCATCAAATTTAAAAGTTTGAGTTATATATATATATATATATATATATATATAGATGACAGACGGCGACAACATCAAAAACTTGCTGGAGTTGGTGGCTGATGACAGTAATTAGAAGTAGTCGAAGGGAATGATTGGAGATGGGCCTTAACAGTGAGTAGACTACCGTTAGCACCTTGCAATAATTGTGCCGATTGTGAACCCACACTTTTGTATTATTTGGAGCTGTTGGCATTGGAGTTGCAGTTTAGTGGGCATGAAACTGTAGCAAAATTGATTGATTTGAAAGAAAGTAGAATGTTTCATAAATTTTTTTATTTAAATAATAATAAAAAATTATTTATGTAATATAAAAAGTAAATATGTTCAAAATTGAATGTTTTTTTTTTAACAATAGTAACGGCCTTTTCCAAAACGGAGCCTTGTTCTTTTCTTTCAACAAAGCGACAAAAAAAGGCCCAATGCCCCTACAGCTACCCACCAATCATTGAAAAGTCTTTTATGGTACCTTGCCCCGGTTAGTTTACAAAGTCTTTTATAGTACCTTGCGCCGGTTAATTTACAACCATGTTATCAAGTGTTTTGGGACTGTTTTTTTAGTTTTTACTTTTGTGTTCGGAAGTGTCTTTGTGAAAATGTAATTTTGGGAAATATTTTATCTTTTGAATTATAATTTATAAAATATTTACGTTAAAAACACAAAAGTAGAGATAGAAAACAAAATGTAATCAAACGTAGTCAAAAGCTTTTTATTTTTTAGTTTTTTCATAATACATGAGAGAGGGAGAGGGACAAAATGCAACTTTATTTGCAACCAGTTTTTCATTTTCAGCTCACCAGCCTCACCTGTCCACCACACACATACACGCACTACAAAAAAAACAAGGTTTAGTAACGCTTAGAATAGAGGCGCTTTAATAAAACATCCCCTTATAGGGACGTTTTATTGTGTAAACGACACAAAATAAAATTAGCAATGCCTGCGCAAAAAAACGTCCCCTTAATTCGGGACATTCCAATAGGACATACCCCAATTTAGTTAATTAAGTGCGCTTAGCTGGCAAGTGTCCTTAATTCAAGACGCCCGCTATCTAGGCGCCCTTAGTTAGGAACGCCTGCCAGCTAGGCGCCCCTAATTAAGTGCACCTGGCTGGCAAGCGCTCATAATTAAGGGCACATGGCTAGCAAGCGCCCTTAATTCGGGACGCCTACTATCCAGGTGCCCTTAATTAGGGGAGACTGCTAGCTAGGTGCCCTTAATTAAGTGCGCCTGGCTGGCAAGCGCCCCTAATTAAGGGCACTTGGCTGGGAAGCGCCCTTAATTCGGGACGCCTGCTATCCAAGCGCCCTTAATTAGGGGCACCTGCCAGCTAGGCGCCCCTAATTAAGTGCGCCTGGATGGTAAGCGCTCCTAATTAAGGGCGCTTGGCTGGCAAGTGCCCTTAATTCGGGACACCTACTATCCAAGCATCCTTAATTAGGGGCGCCTGCCAGTTAGGCGCACTTAATTAAGTGCGTTTGGCTGACAAGCGCCCCTAATTAAGGGCGTCTGGCTGGCAAGCGCCCTTAATTAAATGTGTTTGGCTGGCAAGTGCCCTTAATTTAGGGCGCCTGGCTTGCAAGCGCCCTTAATTAAGTGCGCTTGGCTGGCAAGTGCCCTTAATTAAGTGAGTTTGGCTGGCAAACGCCCCTAATTAAGGGCACCTGGCGTGCAAGCGCTCTTAGTTCGAGACGCCTGCTATCCAAGCACCCTTAATTAGGGACGCCTACCAGCTAGGCACCCTTAATTAAGTGCACATGGCTGGCAGGCGCCCCTAATTAAGGACGCTTGCCATCTAGGCTCCCTTAATTAAGGACGCCTGCCAGCTAGGCGCCCTTAATTAAGGGTGCCTACAAGAATTAAATTATTATTGTGGCCTATCCCGATAATTTCTGAATTAGTATTATTTTTGTTTTTATATCATATAGATTAATTTTTAATCTAGACAACCACATTAACTGATTTTGCATTTATATATTTTTTAGTTTAAGTCTCTTTTAAATGTTTTTTAATTTTTAGTATTTACTTTTTATTTTTATAAATAAATTTATAAGTGTTTTTTAATTTTTAGTATTTACTTTTTATTTTTATAAATAAATTTATAAGTGTTTTTTAATTTTAATATATTTATATTTTTTGTTTTTGCGAGCAGGAACTTAATTTTCCTTTTGATTCCTCAGCTCCCGCTCTAAGACTTAATTTCTCCCTCAATATATATTTTCCTTAACCTTTCCCCGCGCGGCCCGCCTGTCCCCCCTCTCTGCATCAGGATATATATATATATATATATTAGATCCCTAGCCTCTCCCCTCTCCCTCAATATATATCGATCCATATCTCTCTCTACGGCGCTAGTCGCCCCTCTCTCAATCTTGATTTTCCTATCTCTCTCTTCGGTGCCCAGTGACCCACACGTTTGGCCATATTGCAGAATTAAGTGGATCGGAATACCTCTTTTTTTTCTTTTTTTTTCTTTTTTTTTCTTTTTTCTTTTTTTAAAAAAATTTATTGTTTTTCCTTATCCTTTATTATCATGTTCCTTTGTTTTTCCTCTTTATTGGTAGTGCCAGAATAGTCTACTTTACTATCCAAAATTACTCGTCGAGATTGGTGCCATTTTTTTAATTTTAATTGCCTTATGTAAATTCTTTGAAAAAGTTGTATATATACCATTGTGGAAGAAACATGATGATCTTCTGGAGTCCGGAATATACCTTAATTAGGGGCGCGCTTGCCAGCCAGGCATCGTTAATTAAGGGTGCCTAGCTGGTAGGCGCCCCTAATTAATGGCGCTTGCTATCTAGGTGCACTTAATTAAAGGCACCTGGATAGCAGACGCATCGAAATTATTTTTAGTTATATAGGAGAATTAGCTGCTCAAACATTAAGTTATATAAAAATAACTTAAACACAATAAATGATAAAAGATAAAGGAAGAACAACATAAAATTTGAAATTCTAATGTTGGCTTATCTTTTATCCTTTAATGTTGGCTTATATAACTTAAACATAATAAAAATTATTTTATGCTGTTTAAATGATAAAAGATAAAGGAAGAACAACATAAAATTTGAAATTCTAATGTTGGCTTATCTTTCATCCTTTTATCTTTTATCCTTTAATGTTGGCTTATATAACTTAAACACAATAAAAATTATTTTATGCTGTTCTTCTTTTATCTTTTATCCTTTTATAGGGGAACTAGCTGCTCAAACACAATTCATTACTATTGACTTAAGAACATATATATGATTGCATAATATGCATTTGCATCTATTTATATATAGGTGAGAATGAATTAACAAATGAAGATGAGCATGCAGCTGATGGAGAAGGCGACCATTGTGGATCATCACAAAGTATGTGGAGATCTTCATATCTTAGTCAATTGTAATATAATCTAATTATATATAGGTTTGAACTTTCAAAATAGTTAGATATAGGTTTGAAATTTATTTATTTATTTATTTTTTTTTGGTTTTATCATTTGCAGGTAATCGTTAAGTGACGTACGTATACTTGACCTGTTAGGTTGAGTATGTATTTGACGCCAAATGCTAAGCGAACTCGTTGATATATTTTATTTCATATGTAATATACAATTTTTGTGAACTCTTTTAAGAGGTGGTACACTTTGTGTTTATGATATCGTTTTTGGATATTTTATTTCATATGTATGGTACAATTTTTGTTAACTCCTTAAGATGTGGTACGTACACTTTGTGTTTATGATATCATCATTTTGAATTTAAATGTCTTATGAGATATGAGATTGTATATATGGATTAGATATGTATTGTGAGATATATATGTATAAGATTGTATGAGATTGATGAATGGAGAAAATATTTATGGATTAATCCAATATTTATGGAGAAAATACGCAATACAATATTGTATTGCGTATTGTATATCAGAAGAAAATAAAAAATATATATGGATTGCATGGGAAAAATATTTTCTCTAAATATTAATTATTGGAGGCGCTTCGCAGCGTGGAAGTGCTTCCATATAGAATTAGGGGTCATTTACACGCAAGCACCCCCATTTATGAAAGGGGGCGCTTGCCCACCTGAGCGCCCCCTTTTTAGAATGAGGGCGCTTCTTAGGTAAGCGCCCCATTTTTTAGGCAAGCGCCCCCATTTATGAAAGGGGGCGCTTGCCCACCTAAGTGCCCCCTTTTTAGAATGAGGGCGCTTCCTAGGTAAGCGCCCCATTTTTTAGGCAAGAGCCCCCATTTAAAAAGAGGTTGCTTCTTAGGCAAGCAACCCCTTTTAAAAAAAGGGGTGCTTGCCTAGGAAGCGCCCTTATTTTAAAAAGGAGGCCCTTGTCTAGGAAGCGCCCTCATTCTAAAAAGGGGGCGCTTGATTAGGAAGCGCCCCCTTTTTTAAATGGAGGCGCTTGCCTAGGAAGTGGCTCCATTTAAAAAAGGGGGCGCTTGCCTAGGAAGCATCCCCATTTTAAAAAGGGGGTGTTTTTCACAACTACGCGCCCCCTTTTAAAAAGGGGGCGCTTTGTTTCAAACGTTCCATTTTCGAGGCATTTTTTCGTAAAAAAACGTCTCAATCTTAAATTCTAGTCGCCATAAAAACCGACATGTCCCAAGTGCCCCTAATCAAGCGTTGCGAAATCAATAGGGACGTTTTTTTAGCCAAAAATGCCACAAATAACCATGTCACTAAACCTTGTTTTTTTTGTGGTGACGTAATAAGGTGAGGAGGATGGATGTCGACCCCTCAGTCACTCATCTTAGGACATAGTTTTTTTTTTTAAATTGAGTTTAAGGAATTTTCTCTAACCTAATTTATAGACTGGGTTTGTATGATTTAAACATGTGACTTTTACATGCTCAAATGATACATGTTATTATTATGTATTAGATGGGAGGAAATTTTTCTAACCCAGTGTAGAAGAAAATTCTATCTTAGATCTTATTTGCGATTATAGAGATTTTAAAGCTAGTAAGAGATTTCAATCCACCCCAGACCGCCGGTCTCGGGTGGCCCGGGCCAAATAAAAAAATATAAAATATAAAATAAAATAAAATAATAAAAACTGATTTGGCACTAGGGGGTGGCCAATCCACCCCCAAGGGCCAAGCCACCCCTTAATTTTTTTTAATTATTTTTAAAATATATATATAATTTTGTTATTATTATTATTAATGAGACAAATGTCCCATTTATGACCTCAAGATCTCTCTAGAAATATCATAACTATTAACTGGATATTTTTCAGTCTAAAATGAACTAGAGAAGATCTTATTTTCATTTTCTTAAACGTCACTCTTCTACCAACCCAATTCCCAAATGTCTCAACGTAATCATTTTGAAGATAATCCTTTTATTACAAGAAAAAAACGAATGACCCATAAGATATCCTATCATTAATGTGTTTTTTTTTTTTTTTTTAAGTTGATTAATGTGTTTTTGAGTTGCTACTTGTATTGTCACCGAGGATATTGAGGGCACTTCCATACTATAGTTTTCCGAGCAAGTAACACATTTGACCATGATAGTGTTGCTAAAGTATTAGCATTTGTTTAGAATATAGTAGTTCAATCCGTTAGAGACCACACTTCATAAAGTGGAAGTCAATAGTTTGAACTACTCTATTTTTCCCTTTCTTTTTAAAAAAAGGGGGCCCATTTTGGGCTTTTTAATAAATAAAAAAATGTTAATTAAAAGGATTAAAATATGGGAACCAATATTTTTAAACTATATATATATACTTCAAGCGATGTAAGTGAATTCCTGTTTTTTGTTTTTTGTAGTACGTTGCCCTTATACACCATTGGGCTACAAAGCTAGTAAAGGAGATCCATGGGCTGTGTACCATGGGATATTTGGACGGTCCACCCTGAATCACCCAAGGCAGGATGAGTGGAGCAAAGACAGGCCCATTTAAGGTGAGCCTGAGGGTTCTAACGATGCAAGTAAATTTCCAAAATTACAAAAATGGAAGTCTCCCGCCTACAGTTATTCCCACCCAACGTGTATGGTGCCTACGGACACATGAGGAAGTTAGTGAAGAAATTCATGGATCTAACTCATCTTATAAAATCGGTTTGATACACTAGAAGAATTTAAGTCTTTAGGGGCGACATTATTTGGATGCTAAAAGTCCTAAAGTGGACGCTGTTGACAACAGCGTCCACTTTTGGACGCTAATCGTCTGACCCTAATGATCAACTGTGTGATCATTAGCGTCAACTTATAAGTGGACGCTAATGATCACTTTTAGCGTCTACTTTGTCGACGCTAAGAGTCATGTATTTTTGTCGCTGAAGTTAGAGTCAACTAAAGGCAGAGTCAACGGTAGTACTCCACTATCAGCGTCCACTCAAAGTAGACGCTAATGGTGAACTATTAGCGTCCACAAAAGTCGACGCTAGCGCTTCACTATCAACGTCCACTTTGAGTGGACGCTAATAGTGCACCATTAGTGTCCACTCAAAGTGGACGCTGATGGTTACACTATTAGCGTCCACTAAAGTGGACACTGATGGTCTCAAAAAATAAAAAATAAAACAACCATCCGCGTCCAAACAAAAGTGGACGCCGATGGTTGTACAATTAGCGTCCACTCTATTGGTCCCAAAAAAATAAAAAAATAAAACAACCATCAGCGTCCAAACAAAAGTGGACGCTGATGGTTGCACCATTAACGTCCACTTCAGTGGACGCTAAAAGTCTTACATTCTAAAAAAAAATAAAACATTATTAGAATCAATTCGACCCTAATAATTTTTTATTATTATTATTATTATTATTTTAAAAAAAATAGCAATTTTAAAATATGATTCCATATTCAAAAGACATATAAATGATCCTAATAAAAAGTGAACACTATACTCAATTACTCTTACAAATATACAAATATATACATATTGGCATCCCATATATAAAGGTGAACACTATACTCTATTACTCTAAATTCAATAATAATATCAAAATACTTGATGCTTTGTTGTCGCAGTTTTGGTCTTGGGCAGTGTTGGAGATCGAGGTATTTGCCTTCTCCTACATCCAACCTGCAGAAAGTCATAACAATAAAACTCTGCACAACAAATTGCCTTTATGCCTAGCATAAGACACTTCTTGCAATAGGGAAACTGTATTAACAAGTCAAAGAAGCAAAAATAAGCAAAAATTAATTACCCATTGATATACTTTCTCTTCTATTCGTTTTCCCCATCATTCTTTTCTCAAACAATTTTATTGAAACAAGAGTATTATCATCACATTACAAATATTCTTGAGAAAATTTAAATAGAACCAATACCATGAACTAAGAACAATAACTTTTTTTTTCTGGAGGATACCATTTTTTTTGGAGTTAAATCTTTGCTTACCAGTAGAAAAACGGCTGACCAGCATCCGCTTTGCACCACTCTTCGTAGTATGCATGCAAGCTATGCCCATGTGAAACAAAAACTAAATTACTTCAAACCCACAATCAAGAAATCAAATGAGATGAGGTATAGGAATAACTACTAACTCCCCAGTTCTAGTTGCTTATAGCCTCATGCAGTCATGCTTCAACCAAGGATCAGAAAATCAAATTCTAAATCAATAACATGTCAACTCTATGGGCGAAAAGACTTTATGGCATCTTGTATAAGCTGAATCTCAAAACTTTTATCAAGAGAAAGAAAACGAAAAGGTAAAAGGAATGAGAAGCTTAGTAAAACTTAATAGTAAAACTTAGTAATCCGAATTACAACTCTATCAATGTCTCTTTTAGCTTTAGTTATGGAGATATCAGAAGAACTTTACAGAGTACTAAGCAATTAGAGAGCAATACCTCATTTAGATTCAGGCTAACATATCTTTCCGCTTCCATCAGTCAGTTTCACTTGAGGTTTGACATTTTCTGGTCCATGAGTCAAAGCTACCTATAATACAAACATGACAATGAATTTAATTGACCAGCGCTAACCATCCGATTACAGTTGTCCCACTACAGATTGGCATTAAAGCACATACACACACAAAAGGAAAAGAACAACTAAGACACATATCTTACTATGATGATGAGTAGTAGTACTTGATTCAATGCTTTGTTGGTTCAATTCAAATAAGGAAAAGATGATCTGCAAGACAAGAAGAAAGTGTAAATGTGGCATACAACAAATTGTTTTTAAATACACTTGGTGTACACTGTGCACTAGCGATCAATATTAAATTCATCATATACATTTTTGTACTAATAGCACCATTGTTAGAATAATCTCTAAACCTTTAAGCAAAATGGCAAGTTGTTTAACATACTAAAGGACACATGATCGTAGGTGATCGAGCCATACCAAATTAAATGCAATAGACAAGGAAATCTCAAGGAAAATCATAAACTAGACCCATTCAAATCAAAACATCTTGTAGAGGTTACATTTGAATTACAGACCTCTCTTTAGAGTGGATTCAACAAGCTTATTAACAGTCATTTACTTACAGATATAAAAACTCATATGTTGTATACAATACCATCATCCAAAAGTAGTTTAATGAGTCAGATTGCAAACTTCTTCCTCTCTCTTCTTATTTCTCTTCTGATGCACTCTACTTTATTTTCTCTGTTATTGCTAACTGTTTTGCTCTCTAAACAACAATTCTAATAACCATGTAAACAGCCCCATAGGTCCCTAATTTTACTTCCAAACTCTATTTTGTTGTGAACCCTAAGTACTCATAAGATCCTTCTCTCTACTAAAGATTAGTAATCATGTTTTAGAAGTTTGTAACAGCAAACTTCCCTAGATGCTACTAGTTGCATGTGATGGCCTAGACCTACACAAGAAAGAAAAGAAAAGTATGCCATGAGCTTATGTCTTGACCAACAAAAGAAAAAGAAAAAAGATGACAAAGATCATAGAAAACTTGAGCTTAGGGCATTAGGCAAATGAATCTGACAATGGTTTAGAATATATTGGACATTCAAATGTGATTTTATAACTATAGGTACAACTTTACTATTTTTGTAGTAAAGAATTAGAGGAAAATGTAGGGGCTCTAATCCCTATTCTTTATACTCATTTCTTCGATAATTATTTCTTTTCTTTGAAGTATTTCTTCCATCATTATTTCTCCTTTTTTTAAGAGATGCATACACTCAAAATGATAAAATTAGGTACAACAACATTGATCTACAAGAGCAAATTTATGTATGTGACTCCAAATAGAATACCTCAATGACTATCTTATTGGCAAGTTCTCAATGGATAACACCGCTTATTGTATAAAGTCATAGTTTTTATAGCAGTTTCACTCTTTATAGATAAGGTAGGCTTCTCAACATAAATATAATGACAATATATTAAAATAATTCTATTGTGTTAAGAGCATTATTACTTTGTCGAGTCATTTAGACATGCTTTTAGTCATAATTGGCCAAATCCAATTATGACTAAAAGCATGTCATCAAATCCAATTAGGTATATGCCACAAATAGTTATTTTATAACATTTCTCAATCCAAGTGAATGAAAAGTCATACCAAGAAGATATTAAATGCTAGATAGTAAATTAAGAATCTAAAACCAATTTCCCTCGAGTGATAAGGGTTGGGGGTGTCTAGTTTGAAGTTTAAAGTATACCCAAGAACAGAAAATGCGAATGCAATATAAAGAAGCAGTGGGCATAATAATGATTACATATTGACAGAAATTTTTTACGGGATACAAAAAATGCAAACGTGTGAAAACCAAAACAAGTTGAAACAACAACAATACACAAACTACTCACAGCATCTTCCATGGTTGCACGCCACCCTTGCATTGATGACAACCCATATCTAAGTCTGTCATTCTCCCCGTCTTGTGATGCTTTTTCATTTTTGGGGGCACTGAGATACATTCCCATTTCTATTTGGAATACTATCAATCACAGAAGCTATTGCACAACATAGCTGAGATTTATTCCTATTTCTAAGCGCAAGCATACGAGTACCATCAACGATAAGAATCACCAACAACACAATCGCATTATACACGTATAAATAAATAAAAATATATATAAGCACACACGTACCATAGCCAATCACTACCTTACTAATCCAAGAGTTTAGAAATTGAAAATTCTTGATTTCTGTTCGATTTTTCCCTACGTTTTCTCGGCAACCAAACAGACCGTCTAACCAAAAATAACCAATTAAAGTTGAAAAAGAAAGAAGTTTCGTCGATCAATGAGCAAAGAAATTCATATCAGTCTTGATAAGAGTAATTAAACACTCGCGAGAAATTGAATCAAGAAATTAAAACAAAAACAAAAGAATTAAAGTCCTCTAGGGTTTGTGAGAGAACAAAATAGAGAGAGAGAGAGAGAGGAGGGAGAAAGAGGGCCGAATGAGAGAGAACATGGCTGTGCTTCTGCAACTAGAGGGAGAAAATGCATAGTTGTGCGTCTGCAACTTTGAGTCGCA
Source organism: Corylus avellana (assembly GCF_965113065.1). Taxonomy (NCBI): domain Eukaryota; kingdom Viridiplantae; phylum Streptophyta; class Magnoliopsida; order Fagales; family Betulaceae; genus Corylus; species Corylus avellana. The sequence continues at coordinate 4,664,883 of NC_142494.1, forward strand.
TCTCTCTCTCGGTTTCATCTGTTTCTCTCTGTTTGTCCGTCACTCTCTCTCCCTCTCGTGTGTGTGTATGTCTCTCTCTCTCTCTCGCTCTAGGTCTCTCTCCTAGTATTGTGCAAAACTGCAGAAGGGGTATAAGATGAGAAGAATGGGTTATAGAGGCAAAGAAGAAAAAAGGGCCGGGGGAGATACAAAATTTTTTTTTGATAATTTCACCCACCGCGCCAATGGATCCCGCCTTTTAATTTGTACCAAAATGACATAGTTTTATATCAGTCAACGCTAGTATAAATCTATCAGCGTCGACCCATATGAGCCGACGCTGATAACCATACTATCAGCGTCGACCTATAATGTTGACGCTGATTGTCCACTTTTTAATTTTTTTTATTTGAACTTATTAAGACAATTATATTAGCTTATTAATTTTTTTAAAAGTCAAAATTTATTGAAAAAAAATAATAATAATTTTTTGGGTCATAATTAGTAAATTTTTCTATTTTTCTATTTTTTATTTGTTAATATATATACATCATTTTGTAGTTTTCTCTCTCTCTCTCTCTCTCTCACACACACACACACACACACACACACACACATATATATATATGGACAAAGTTTTTCTACAAACTGGGTTGGAAGAATTTCTTTTAACTTAGTATATAAAAGTTACATGTATTTATTGACCATGTGAGATGCACATGTTCGATTGAACCTTCAATTGTATCCAGTTGGATCGATCAATTGATCTTATCACGATCAATCAAACTAATTCACTAGGATCGATCAGATGTTCAATCAAACCTTTAATTTGTTTGAAGTTTAATCGATCCTATGGTCCTATTACAATCGATCGAACGAATGCATTAGGATCAATCGGGTGTTTGATCGAATATTCAATTTCAATTGTTTTAATCGTCTTATCATAGCACGATCCAGCGAACTAATTCACTATGATCGATCGGATATTCAATCGAACCTTCAATTTCAATTGTATCAAGTTTGATCGATCATTTGATCCTATCACGATCAATTAAACTAATTCACTAGGATCGATCAGATGTTCGATTGAACCATCAATTTTTCAAGTTTGATTGATCATTTGATCATATCCCAATCAATCGAACCAATTCACTAGGATTGATTAGACTAGATCGATACTTCGATTTTATCACAATTGATTAGACTAATGCATTGCGATTGATCACACATTTGATCGAACTTTCAATGTGTCAAGCTCGATTGATTATTTGATCCTATCACGATATATCAGACTAATGCATTATGATCGATCAGACGATTGGTCTAACCTACAATCATATAAAGTTCGCTTGATCATTTGATTGTATCACTATCGATTAAACTAATCAACTTCGATCAATCAAACTAATTCACTAGGATCGATTGGATATTCGATCGAACCTTCAATTTCAATTGTATCCAGTTTGATCGATAATTGATCCTATCACGATCAATCAAACTAATTCACTAGGATCGATCGGATGTTCGATCGAACCTTTAATTTGTTTAAAGTTTGATCGATCATTTGATCATATCACGATCGATTGAATATCCAATAATTTATATAAAATAAATAATGACATATTATCGGAGGTAAATTTTTGGGAAATAACATTTTAACGCAAAATCCTAATGGAAGGAGATATTGCATCAAATTATATGTTAGATGAAGGAAATATTAAATATGTTTTTACTATTAAAATATTAACTACAAATTTAAAGTTAATAAATTTTTAGTATAAAAGATCATTAATGTGATATTTATCTTATAATTAATTATTAGCTTAAATTTTTAAGATATGTAGTAATTTAACATTTTAACGCCAAACCCGAACGGAGGGGGATATTGCATCAAATTCGATGTTCGTTGGGTGAAATTTTCTTGAACTTGTCACTATTGATCTAACTAATATACACTACAAAAAAAAGGTCGTTTCTTCACGTGTCAAACAGTAACATTTTTTTGGCACGTCAGTAAATGCTGACGTGTTAAAAGTAGCACGTCAGCAAATTATTTACTGACGTGTTAAAAGGTACACGTCAATATTTACTGACGTGTTGAAAACAACACGTCAGTATTTACTGACGTGTTACTTTGGCACGTCAGTAAATTTGAACCAAATTTAATTGTGACATCATTTTAAAATTCATAAATAATTGGCTGATTATTTACTGACGTGTCAAATACTGACACGTCAATAAATCTTGACGTGTCAAATTGACACGTCAGCAATTGTTGACGTGTCAAATTGACACGTCAAGATTTAATGACGTGTCAAATTGACACGTCAAGATTTATTGACGTGTCAAATTGACACGTCAAGATTTATTGACGTGTCAAATTGACACGTCAAGATTTAATGACGTGTTAAATTGACACATCAATAAATTTATTGACGTGTCAATTTGACACGTCAACAATTGCTGACGTGTCAAAGAGACACGTCAGTAAATATAATATATATATATATTATATATATATATATATATATATATATATATATATATATATAGGATTGATCCCAACATTATCAGATTAATTTAATATTGTACAATATGATTGAATTCCAATTAACATTCAATAAAATTAATTTTTAGAAAAGAAACACCGGCCAGTACTTTAATATATATATATACTTCTCTTTTATAACACGTACCGTAACCCATGCCATTTGAACATTCAAAATTAAAAAAAAAAATAAGAAAATTCCCAACTGTTAGCCATGTTTTACTCGAGATACCGTATATATATATATAGCAAAACCATGCAAAAGGATATATATATAACATGGCTATTTAACGTGCATGCATGGTTCAAATTAGACTAAAGGATATATATATATAACATGCATTTTTCTCGATCTCATTCATTTAATTATGAGATACCAAATTTGGTATTTCATTAATTAAAATAATTAAAGTAACAATATTGGTGATAGATGATATTAAAGTTTTGACAAACACACACACACACACACACACACACACACATATATATATATATATATATATATATATATATATAAATCATGCACGCTATATATTATTTAGGTTTGAGCCATGCACGTTAAAATGAAATTGTTGTTTGTAAGAGTAACTGCACTATTCACGTACATAAAATAAAACCAAATACATGAGAACTCAAATGAAATACAAAAGAGGAAAACATAAATTATATTAGTATTAATATAATTAATGCTATATTAATTATAAACATATAAACGTACATGTATATATATACATACAAAACAGACAAATATTAGTTATATTAGTATTAATATATATAATTAATACTATAACATATATATAAACATATTTATATATATACATATATTAAATAATTCCTGACGGGCCACTTAGGCACGTCAGGAATTACTGACGTGCCACATGTGGCGCGTCAGTAATTCCTGACGTGCCTATGTGGCACGTCAGGAACGTGCGTTGGGAAGGCCAGCGCCTGCTGGCCGTCCCATCGCACGCATACACAGTTGTTTTAATCATCATTTTTTTTTCTTTTGTTTTTTTGATTTTCCCTGATATTTTCTCTCTTTCCCCTGCTATTCCATTATCGCACGCACGCAGCACACTTCTCTTCTCCCGCGCGCCATCCCTGCAGGTATGGTTCTTCTTCATTTTCTTCTATCTCCTCCCTCACTCTTCCTCATTTTCTTCTAGCTCCTCCTTCATTTTCTCTGTGATAAGCTTAATTTATCTCTCTGCAGCAGCAACGTAGCACTCTCTCTCCTAGCTAGCTCTCTCCGGCGGCCACGTCCACTTCGCCGTTGCCGTCTCCGGCGATTCTCCGGCCAATCTGCTCCGCCAATCTCCACCATCTCTCCTGCAGGTATATATATATATATATATATATATATATATATATATATATATGTATATATATATATTGTTTTATTTTATAACTATAAATATTGATTTATTTTATATATAATATTGTTTTAATATTGCAGAATATTGTTTTATTGCATAATATTGTGTTGTTTTATAAATTTGATGTTTTATTCTGTCATATATTTCAATAATGCACTGGATTGAGTATTTGTGAGCATCTAATTGAGCTGAAATTTTTTTTCTTTTTAGGAATATCTAATAATTAATTACTTATTGTACGTTGGATATGCACATGCATGCAAAATGATGTTTCTCATGCTAGCTAGGTTTTTGTTTGAAAATATAATTGCTAAAGGTTGGCTTATTAGTAAAGAATTTATAAAACATTATATGAATTTTAATCTATCATTCATTTCAATATCGTTTGACCTTCTAATTAATTAGTACGTGTAGTGCGTGGTGATATATAATATTTATAGAGATTTAGTTTAAGACTTTGTTTAATTAATATTCAACGTTAATGAGTTTTTTAATATTCTTTTAACCATAAACGTTATGGATTAATTTGTAAGTTATAAAGTCACACAACGCGAGGATTCAATCCGAATTACATGGATTTAACGGGAAAAAGAGTTGGCAAAAGTGCAAACCTTGTCAAACTTAAATAGACGTGCTATATTGAATAAGTAAAAAGTCATGACTTTGTTTTTTAGACTATTTTTTCGCACTTTTGTTTTGAGTTTTTTTAACAAATCTAATCATAATTAAACACATAACCTAAAACACTTGCAAAATATATTCAATTTGATTCTTACTTTATTCTATCCCACATATATTATTTTTTCAAACAAAAAAAAAAAACCATACAAAACGGATAAAATTTTGGTTAATTTGAGGAACTTATATAGCTTGTTCTTGTTGAAATATAACGCATTAAAATTTATATTACCTAAAAACTAGTTGGAATTTTGTTAAAATTGTGATTAATATGAAAGAAATTAATCTAATGTGTCAATAACCCAAGAAACGTCCGAACCAAAAATATATATTACCAAAACATTTGCCATATTTGCAATACACTCAAAATTCCTTTAACCTTTATATATATCATATACAAAATAAATAAATACACCAAACAAAAGAGTTGTATGACCCATGCATGTCATCACCTACTAATTCATGCCAAAGGCTAACGACATTTAAGCTATATTTATTGTATTTAGGGTCCTCGTAACGAACCTAGCTCGGTAGATGTACTAGAACAACCTTATAAGTTATAAGCTAGCTATAATTAATTTGTTTAGGGTCCCCACCAAAGAAAATGCTTAAATTTTGGATCAAGTATTTTTTTTTTATTTGGTTTTTGTAGATTAATTATAATAGATAAGGGTTATAAATACACCCTTCAGTACGGTTGAATGTAGATACGCATGAATATGTATATATTTTTGGACATAAACAATTTAACCCTATACGAGAATGTATAGGTTTATATTTCTAATGTGGTTCAAATATTTAGGTATCGGTTTATGTTTATATACATGCATGTGCTTGAAAGTATGTATACAATTTGTAAGTCTTATGTATTTATTCCTAACTCATGTACGTAGATAAAAATGGACAAGAGTTGGATGACAAAGTCTAGGGGTACGAGGGAATACAGAGACGGGTGTAGAATGTTTGTGGAGTTTGCAGTTAGTAACTGTAGAACCCTTGATGGATTCATCTATTGCCCTTGTAAGGTTTGTCGAAATAACCGGCGCCACCCGCCGGGTTTCGTATTCGACCACTTGACAGGGGGAAAAGGAATGATGCCGGAATACACACTTTGGTTCTATCACGGTGAGAAGCATGTACAGGGTCCTGATACCGGGTCTAATTCCAATCGCCCGGCCTCAGATGCGGGTGCATCCGCAAATCAGGGTGGAGACATGCACGGAATGTTGCGTGATTTATTCGGCATGCACGAAGTAGTTAGGGAAGACAATTGTGAGCCTCAGGCCGTAGTGCAAGGGGGTGAGGAAATTGTGACCGAAGAAGCCGCTGAAGGCGATGCACTAAAGTACTATGCCCTTCTAAAAAAGGCGGAGAAGCCACTTCATACTGGGACAAAACATAGCAAATTAAGTGCCACTGTTCACCTGTACAACTTGAAGTGTGTTGGTGGAGTTAGTAACTCGATTTTCTCGGCTTTCCTAGAGTTCATCAATCAGTTGCTACCCGAGACTAGTGAAACTCTGCCAGTTAATACATATGAGGCGAAAAAGTTTTTGCGAGACATGGGACTAGGCTATGAGAAGATTCCAGCGTGCCGTAATGACTGTATGCTATTCTGGAAGGGCAATAAAGAGTTGGATTCATGTACCGTATGTGGAGAATCTAAATGGACGGAAGCAATCAATTTAGATGAGGACGGTCAACCCATATCATCGGGCAAGAAACGTCCGGTGAAGGTGTTGCGGTGGTTTCCACTCATACCACGACTACAGAGGTTGTTTATGTCAGAACATACAGCACGCTTTATGAGGTGGCATGCAGAAGGCCGCACTAAGGATGGCGTATTGAGGCATCCAGCCGACGGCTTAGCATGGAAGTCATTTGACAATTTACATCAGGAGTTTTCAGCGGACAGCAGGAATGTAAGGCTCGGACTAACCTCTGATGGATTTAATCCATTTGGGAATATGACTACATCGCACAGCACTTGGCCTGTAATGGTTGTACCCTACAACTTGCCTCCTTGGATGTGCATGAAACACACATCTTTTATACTATCATTGATTATCCCGGGCCCAAGTTCACCTGGAATGGATATAGATGTCTACCTTCAACCCTTAATTGAAGAGTTACAAGAACTATGGAATGTAGGGGTTCGCACATATGACGTCTCAAAGAAAAATAATTTTGTTATGCGAGCGCAGTTGATGTGGACAATTAATGACTTCCCAGCATATGCAGATTTGTCTGGATGGTCTACCAAGGGTGAGAAGGCATGTCCGTGTTGTATGAACTCGACATGGTCAAAATGGTTAAAACATGGCCATAAATGGTGTTATATGGGGCACAGGCGATACTTGCCCATGGATCATCCATGGAGACGAAACAAAAGCACATTTGACGGCAACGTAGAACTAGAATGTGCCCCTGATGTGCCAAGTGGAGATGAAGTCATAAGCCAATTAGAAGGGATGGTGTTTGGGGATGAGAACGCCGGTCAGGCAAGGGAGGCTGAGAAAAAAGAAAGAAAAAAGAAGAAGACGAATAATGGCCATGTAGTGTGGAAGAAGAAAAGTATTTTCTTTAGGTTGCCGTATTGGAAAGATAATTTATTGCGGCATAATCTTGATGTTATGCACATAGAGAAAAACGTCATGGACAACATACTTGGTACAATACTGGACATTCCAGGGAAAACGAAGGACAACCACGCTGCCCGCTTAGATTTGCAAGAAATGGGCTTGAGACGTACACTTCATACATTTGTGGACCCGCAGGATGGTAAGACCTATTATCAACAAGCTACCCACACGATGTCCAAGGATGATAAAACACATTTTTTGAAAGTGCTACGAAATGTAAGGGTGCCCGACGGATATGCCTCGAACATTTCTCGTTGTATACGACTTAAGGACCGTACGATATCGGGGTTAAAGAGTCATGACAGTCATGTACTGATGCAGCAGCTTCTACCTATTGCATTGCGTGGTTCACTTCCAAGCAATGTGGTTAGACCTCTTGTTGAGATGTCCACATTCTTCAGGTGCCTATGTTCAACAACATTGACCGAACAGGATATTGACCGACTACAGTGTGACATCTGTATCACGTTGTGCAAGATGGAACAAGTTTTCCCCCCCAGCTTCTTTACGAGCACGGTTCATGTGGTCGTGCATCTTATCCGTGAATGCCGACTCGGTGGACCTGTACAGTATAGATGGATGTATCCGGCAGAGAGGTAAAATTTGTTTACGGATATTCTTCTATTTTTTGGTTTCAGGTGCCAATACATGACAAGTACTAACTAAACTGAAAATATGTATTTGTTCATATTTAGGAGCCTTGGAGTATTCAAATCTAATGTGCGCAACAAAGCGGCTCCTGAGGGCTGCATTGCGGAGGGCTACATAGCAACTGAGTTGGTGACGTTTTGTTCGAGATATTTAGAGAATACACCAACCTTTCACAATAGGATACAAAGAAATCTGGATGGTTCAAAGGGAAATGGAACACGAGTCCGACTCGACCGAATCACAATGACACAGATACACCGGTATATTATGTTCAACTTGGACGAGTTTCATCAATTGCGGATGTAAGTAGAGATCTTTTGTTGGCACATTGCATGCTCAATGAACTTGTGACAATATTGCTCGTATTGAATTATAATTAACATAATTTCGAATTGTAGGATGCACATAGATACGCTTAGGCGATCATGCAATAGGGGACGAACAACAGAGGCTCAGTTGGAAACCCAACATTATGACTTGTTCTGCGAGTGGTACCGTGACTACGTAAGAATGATGTGATGTTTACCTTATCACAATTGTCGGAGTTATTTGCGTGCTATTTTTAAAATCAACTAAAGCTAGTAACCGTGCGTTTCCATTGTACGTAATATATTCACAGGTCGATCGATTGGACGAGCGATCCAGGAATGAACTTGGTGACAAATTGGTAATGCATTGTAGAGGGCCGAAGGAGGCGGCAGTCAGATACAATAGATATGTGGTTAACGGCAAGCTGTTTCGCACTATTGCATCTGATGCCGGAAAGAGGACTCAGAACAGCGGGGTGTGTGTGCCGACTCTTGATGGCGACACGTACTACGGGAAGTTAACGGAAATAGTTGAGGTTGAGTATTACGACAGGACTAAGTACGTTATGTTTAGGTGTGATTGGGCAGACAACACGAGGGACAAGGGGTACAAGGTGGATGAGTATGGTATAGTACTTGTCAACTTCAAAAACCTTGTCCACACGGGAGAACTGGTTTCTGATGAGCCGTATGTGCTAACTTCACAAGTTGACCAGGTATTTTACGTACAAGATGATAGGTGCCCAGATTGGGCTTGCGCAGTAAGGACTAAGCCTAGAAACATATACGACGTTGGTCAGGTTGAAGGACATCAAGATTCATGTGCCAATTACCACGAGTGTGAGCCTCTTATTTTGCCCAGAAATGTTGATCACGATCTACAAGATCATATCGAATACGTCAGACACGACTTAGATCCAACCGAAGCGTATGTATATTAGTATAATTAATTTTATATTTATGTTTTGATTGGTAGTTGTTCACTACATGCACATTACATCAACACACTTAATTAAGCTGTGCATTTGCTAAAATCTGATATATATCTCATGTAGCACTATTATTCATGCATACTTAATGTAGTAAATATTTCATACATTGTATACGAAATTAATTGGGTTGGTGGTGTTTTTTACAGGGTACCATGAGTACAAGGGGGAAGAGGAAAGCACGTAGGGGCTCGTCCGCAGTGCGGCAGTCTACGTCGCCTGACCCGCAGGCAGGCCAACTTGATGACAGCGAGCAACAAGACGTTGCTCAGCTTCTTGGGATGCAGGAAGGATATCGACCACTTCTTCCAGGCACGATGGAAGGGGAGACCCCTGTCATAGCTCCATACACTCGGACAGGCATGGCCCACATGGGGTATCGGGTTGATTCGCACCCGTACAGCGGGTTACGACAGAGTTCTGAGGGCGATGTCGAGCGGCTTTACACCCAGCATAGCGCAGGTACGCCCGACTGTTTTTTAAAAGATACAAAAAATTGAAAGTTTCTAACTATATTGGTGCAATATCAATTATATTTAACTACAACTACAATTTGATAGAATTCTAAACATTATTAAAAACTACAAAGCAGGTCTGGAGGACACTGAGACAGAGGCCCAGGAACACATGGCTGGTGGGGCACAGGCCACAGATGACCCGCAGCCCACCAACCCTGCTCCCGACGCTCGGTTAGGCCCTCGGCAGGTCCGGATCATAAGTAAGTGTATATACTTTAATGTCGTTGTTGATTTGGTTTTAATTTACTTGTTACCTAGTATTGAATTCGAAATAACTTACCTAACTAATTTTTAATTTGTTAGGTACTGATTCTGAAGGAAACACCGTTATTGAGGTGTTTACCATTCTTGATTCGCACAGGCGGCCGGGAGTCCCCCCCGGCAAACGGATCATTTTGGAGTACAATGCATCATGCCAGCCCGTTGGATTTAGTGCCGTGCGGTTCAGACGGATGACCGGAGACATAGTTAGGAGCGAAAATTTCGTCCGAATACCGGACGATTGGTCGAAGGTACCGGACCGTACCAAGGAGGATATTTGGGACGCCTTGATGGTATGTTTTTTAATAATAAGTTAAACACTAGTAATGTATATATGTATATATACGCTCTGAGTTGCAAATATATATGTGTGTTTAGTAAGTAAATGCATATACACATATTTTATTTTATTTTTTAATTTATCAATGTTGAACTTGTGCAGGCATACTTTTTCGTTCCACCCGAGTACAACTTGGAAGCAGTAAAAAATGAAGCATTTAAGGATATGGGCTCCAAGCTGCGGACTTGGAGGCACGATCTCAAAAAAATATGTGCCATTACGGAGGAAGATACGCCGGACACTATACGGGCAAGACTGGGGGGACAGACGCTAGGCGAGTACAATGCCGTCGATCTGGATATCTTATTGGAGAGATGGTGTACCCAGGAGAATAGGGTAGGTCATGAGTTAAATTCTTAGTGTTGTGTACTGTCATTTATTGTAATTGTATTGGTATTAACATATTAAAAGTGTTAACTGTGTAGGAGTATGCGGCGAAAATGAAGAGCTTGCGAGCATTAAATGATTCACCACATTGCACCGGATCAATGAGCTATGCCAGGTTGACACATGAGGAGGTACGTGTGTAATTTATCCTATATATATCTAACATTATATCATTTGATATATTTAAAAATAAATGAATTACCTATTTTAAATGCAGGCCGAACGTTTGGGCCATCAACCTACTCGTGCACACAATTATGTCAAGTCACACACGAAGAAGGGCGGTGGATATCCGAATGATATTGTGAAGGAGAGATGTGTATGATATTCACTTTTCATATGTTGTTTTGCTTGTATATTTGATAAATTATTTGCGATTAACAGTTGTGCGACCCACTGACTCAATAATTAATGTGACATTCAGGAAAAGATGAATGAGCTTATACCCACCGACCCTGCAGCATCGTCTAGCATCACAGAGGGAACGGTCAGGTGGGCGCCAAACGACGCATTCGCCCAGGCAATGGGAAATAAGCCTGAGTATGCCGGTCGGGTTCGGATGGCCGGACCAAATATTCTGCCTGTGCGGGGGACCATACACTCATACTATACACCGTCACAGGCACGGTCAGGAAACGTCAGGTACTCCACGATATCACAAGACACACTTGATAGAGCGCTTGACGCGGAGAGGGTGAAGCACAAGGAAGAGATGGATGCGTTGTTGGCCGAGAACAATGCGCGGGTAGCCCAGCAAGTGGCGGAGCAGATGGCTGAGAACAATGCCCGGGTAGCACGACAGGCAGCTGAACAGGAGGCTGAACGTCAGGCAAGGTTTGACGCCCGTTTTCGCCAACTTGAGGAAATGATCCGGTTTCACACCCCACCAGACAATGCTTCCCCACCCTTTGCGATGGTGCGATTGTCGGTCGACAGTGGATCAGGTACTGACTTTTTTAAATAGTCAATTTAGTTTTATAACTGTCCCTATATATATATTTAGAATTTGGATATGTTGTAGTCATTCTAAATAATTAATGATGTTGTAAATCTTGCTTAAATTTGGTTTATATATCATGGTTGGTTTGGTGATGGATGTGGGTTAGAGTTTTGCTGGTTGAGATAATTATTTAGAGTTATTCATGCACGTATACATGGATATAACTGCATGGCACGAAGCAATACATGCATATCAATATCATCAAAACCAGTTATTCATAAACTTAATTTTGTAACTTTAAATATAAATAGATATAAATGCACTCAATGCTAGGGAGGGCGCTTTCCCTTTGTGTTTATCATCTCTTCCATTGAACCCCCAACATTAATAACCTATATGGAAGTTCTATAATTGCAATGGAAAAAAGATGAAGATCATATGTCTCACATAATTGCCATGGGAAAAACGAAGTTCATTGTCTCATGTCTATATATTATTGATTGCTCTGTGACCATGCATATATATATTGACTTAATTTTTTTCTAATTTTTTTTTTATATCAAAGTTCTGCTAACTTCAACGTTTTACCTATTTTAGTTATATCATTTACTGTGGAATAATTAACAACTGAGTTAGGTGAATATTCGAGCATTTTTCTTTCACTTTACCGACGTGATTGTTTGTATTCGGGCTCAATGATTGTTTGTATTATCATCTACCGTTAGTGGATTTTATTTGTTTAGTGGTTGTTTTATTGGTGAATATTGTTTGTTTTATCATTTGCAGGTAATGGACATCGTCGAGAGGATGCTATGGATGTCAATGATCGCTAGTCTGGTCGAGAATTTGAGGCTATTCACAGTTGTGTATAATTTGATGTAATTGTATTTGTGTATATTATGTTAGTATGTGACATTTTTGGTGTGTTGAAGTTAGTTTTGGTGGATAGTTTGTGATTGGTGTATATTATGTTATTTCCGTCATTTTGGTGTGTTGAAGTTAGTTTATATATATATTTGTGATTGGTGTATATATATTATGTTATTTGTGTTATTATGGTGTGTTGAAGTTAGTTTTGATGGATAGTTTGTGATTGATGTTAATGGATATGATGTATGTTATTTAATGGAAAAATTGTATATTATTTGCATGGATTTGATGGATAGATTGAATATCAGGTGAACCGTAACACAAAATTCGGGTATAGTCCTGAAATAAATCACAAAAAATATAGGGGGGAGGGAAAAAATTTGGTGCAAAACGAACCAAATTTGCCGACGTGTCAAAAATTGACACGTCAGTAATTACTGACGTGTCAATTTTGACACGTCGGCAAATTTGGTTCGTTTTGAACCAAATTGCTGACGTGTGAAAATTGACACGTCAGGAAATTACTGACGTGTCAATTTTTGACACGTCAAGAATTTCCTGACGTGTCAAAAATTGACACGTCAGTAATTTCCTGACGTGTCAATTTTCACACGTCAGCAATTTGGTGACGTGTCAAAAACTGACACGTCAGTAATTTCCTGACGTGTCAATTTTCACACGTCAGGAAATTCTTAACGTGTCAAAAATTGACACGTCAGGAAATTCTTGACGTGTCAAAAATTGACACGTGAGGAATTTCCTGACGTGTCAATTTTCACACGTCAGAATATTTACTCACGTGTGAAAATTCAGCACGTCAGTAATTCCTGACGTGTCAATTTCGACACGTCAGGAATTCCCATTTCCTGACACCCATATTCTTCACGACCGAAACACGTCAGGAAAGCCCCGTCAGCAAGATTTACTGACGTGTCAGACGACCTGACACGTCAGTAATCATGGGTCAGCAAAAAATGTGTTTTTTGTAGTGATATAAAGATAATACAAAATCCAAAGAGTTTAATAGATCATTTGATCGCATTACGATCGATCGGACTAATGTACTAGTATCGATCGGAATTGATCTTATCAGATGTTCGGTTGCACCATTAGCGTCCACTTATTGGTTCCAAAAACATAAAAAAATAAAATAGCCATTAGTGTCCAAACAAAAGTGGACGCTAAAAGTCTGACATTCTAAAAAAAATAAAACATTATTAGAGTCAATTCGACCCTAGCAATGTTTTATTATTTTTTTTTTAAAAAAAAAAAATAGTAATTTTAAAATGTGATTCCATATTCAAAAGATATATAAATGATCCTAATAAAAAGTGAATACTATACTCAATTACTCTTACAAATATACAAATATATACATATTGGCATCCCATATATAAAGGTGAACACTATACTCTATTACTCTAAATTCAATAATAATATCAAAATACTTGATGCTTTGTTGTCGCAGCTTTGGTCTTGGGCAGTGTTGGAGATCGAGGTATTTGCCTTCTCCTACATCCAACCTGTAGAAAGTCATAACAATAAAACTATGCACAACAAATTGCCTTTATGCCTAGCATAAGACACTTCTTGCAATAGGAAAACTGTATTAACAAGTCAAAGAAGCAAAAATTAATTACCCATTGATATACTTTCTCTTCTATTCGTTTTCCCATTAGTCTTTTCTCAAACAATTTTATTGAAACAAGAGTATTATCATCACATTACAAATATTCTTGAGAAAATTTAAATAGAGCCAATACCATGAACTAAGAAGCTCACCACTAACAAAGAAGGCATCTGCTCAAGGAAAACTGAAAGGGACAACTCAAACCATATGTCAAACAAAACGCAGCACTTTAAATTAACACACACACGACCTCCCACATATCCATTGTTGGAAATAATTTTGGATGGTGCACAAATTCTCATTGATATAAAATAATTACAATATGAATATTAACAATAAAATAAATAAAATACAAGAGATGAAAATAGAGTATGGAAAGATCTCACAATGCTATAGAATCACGCAAGAGCGTTGTCCTTAAAGGTTGATTCGTGCCTCCCGGAGTGTATAACTTGGTGCGATCGGATCCTTTGACACGCAACCTCCCAGGATTAGACTATAGCATTTACCTTCGTTAAGGACGCATTTCCAATAACGAAGACTAGTAGAACAACCCTTTGATCTTCTTTAAAAAAAAAAAAAAAAAAAAAAAAAACCGCAAAGAGAAAATAGAAATTGAATAGAATAAAATTCTACGCAATTGATCTTCTAAAATAGGACAAAACTCTTTTATAAAGAAAATGAGTTTGCCTTTCTTTCTTTCTTGTTGCAAGCTCACTCTACCATTGGATTGTGGATGTTTTCTTTTCTTTTTATAATGTCCAAATGGTCATAACACCAAAAACGGTAAAACATTTGTTAATAACAAAATGGTCAAACTACAATAAAACTTGTTAAAGACTAACGGTCAAAACGGTAAAAATCAATTAAAACTAATTTTTATTTAATAACTCATAACCAAGTAATAAATACAAACGGTCATAAAAGTTATATCTCATAACCAAGTAATAAACACTAACGGTCATAAAAGTTATATCTTATAACCAAGTAATAAATACTAACGGTCATAAAAGTTATATCTTATAACCAAATTATAAATACAAACGGTTATAAATCAAAATGGTTAAAGATGATTTTTATTTATCATAAAAACTTTTAAAAGATATTATCAAATGATAAAACATTTCCAAATGACTTAAAAATGAATGTTTGTAACAAATATTACAACATCCATGAGTAGATTCATCATCCTCACAATTAACTTTCCATAGAATTCAGCAAATGCAAGATAACCATAGCAGATACACAACCCAAACTAAAAATTTCTCCAAGCATATTATTTCACAAAATAAACCTAGTTTATGATACCTCAAATCATACTCTTAATAAACCTAGTTTATGATGCCTCAAAGTATATTATGGAATGAACTACAAACACGTATCCCACGGATAAAATGAGCCAAAATATTAATACTTAAACCTGACTGGGCACTAACTACAAACAAGTCAAGATAACATGAGTCGAAAGCCATTTAGATATCAGGAGCAACATCAGAACCAGATATACCACTCATTATAAACCAAAATGTAAAATGAAACAAAAGCTAGAAATAAGTAATTTTCATACTAACTCTTCTTCTAATATAATCAACTAAATAACCAAAACCCTCTACAAATGAGAAAGAATAGAGAAAAGACCAAAATAAACATCTCCCACAAAATACCCAATAAAGATCACTACATGTATACAAAGCTATCTATCACCATCAGTTATGGAAAAGGACGTATAACATGGGGAAAAAAATGTAAAGCAACAAATGAAGAGGAAAAAACCAAAAATAAGACCAACACACAAGAATATTCTCTACTTCGAGCCAAAATAAATCAGATATAATTAAAAAAAAAATGCAAAAACAATCTAAATAACCAACCAAAAAGATGAATAGCGGCGCAGTACTCCAAGAAAATGAAATAGAATTAAAAATGGTATGAGAAATTGAGAAAAATGTACCTGGAAATTGAGAATGGTTTCATGTCCCCAGTACTTCAATGCTGCCAAGTCATATGCATGTGCTGCGGCTTCTTCGTCATCATACGCCCCTGCAAATTCCCATAACTCAACTTATTTCAAAACATATAAAATAAATAAACAAAGAAATATCTTTTCATTTTCTTGAAAAAAAAAAAAAAAATGCTTTAAAGATGCCAGACAAACTTACCAAAAAAAAAAGAAAATTACCAAACTCACCTAGATATACTTCATTTAAGTTGGAAACCACGACCGGCACCAGCGGACCCATGGATAGAGAATTATAAAGAAAAATAAATTGTTAATTATCAGAAGAAAAAATAAATAATACTAGAGATTAAAAAAAAAAAAAAAAAAAAAAGGAAAAAGGAGAAGACGAAGAAGAACCTTGTCTTTCTTTCTTGTTCTGAGACGCATTCCAGCAATTCCTATCCCATAAGTGAGCTTCATAGTGGCCCGTCCCCCGACGCCTTTATCAATCCAATCCCACGACATCGATTAAAAAAGAAAAGAGAAAAACAAATAAAAATTTCATTACGCAGTCGATTGTGCATCCAACCTCGTGACGCCGCAGTAGATCGAACTGCGCCGCAGAGGAGAATCACGGAGGAAGCTTTTGCGCGTGAGCTTGGGCTTGGTTGCCGGAGTGTTGCCCGTGTTGATATTACTGTTGGCAGTATTGTTCTTGCCGGAGCTTTTCCCCATTAACCTTCACAAGAGAGAACGCGAAGGAACAGAGTGTAATCCAAAGAAAGATAAATGGAATTTTTGTCCGAAAATTTCAAAAACGGCGCCACTAGTTGGCGCTTTATTTTTCACACTCCCACGGGACCAAATAGCTTTAATTTTTAAAAAATAATTTGAATTTAAAATGTAGGGTAAATTCGAAATTCTATAACAATTATAAGGGTATAAAAGTCATTTTCAAGGAAAAATATAATTCACAAGATATTTTTTTATAATTTATTAATAGCTTAAATTTTTAAAATAAAAATAAAAAATTCACCAATATTTAATATAAAAGAAATTCACCAATAATTAAATAAAATAATGATCAATCAAACTAATTCAATAGGATCGATCGGATGTTTATATACACAAAAGTATAGGAAATTATATATATATTCACATTTGCTCTTATCTTCACATTTAAATAAGAATCAATTCACCACAAGGGTGGTAGTTGAGTTGGTAGAAGAATTCCTTTCATCCTAGTGGTCGCGTGTTCGAATCCGCTTGTGGTAGTAGATGCGTGAACCAGATGCTACTTTGAAGGGGCTCTACTGGCTCACACTTTTGTGGGGTTGTGGTGACGGGCTCGCCTTCCCAGGCAGTAGCTATGGCTCAAACCGGACATTCCACAGCGGGTGGGAACCCCAATGGTAACGCCCAAGGGAGGAAACTACACTGGTCGCCCCTTCCCACCTTTTTAATTAGAAAAAAAAAAAAAAAATCAATTCTTTTCTTTCCTTTTTATTTTTTTTTCTACTTAAAATTTATATGAATTAAATTGGCAAGTAACCCAAACAGAAAATTGAAGCCCAAAACTTAAATGCATTTGGTATGGGCCGAGACCCTAAATAAGTTAAACCTATGTATGTTGTGGCCAGTTGTTGTAAATGCATTTGTTATGTATATATTTGGACCCGAAATAAAATAAATATAGGTTTGTTATTTGTTTTCAGTTTGTGTCCTATAGGTTTTTTATAACCCTAAACATAATTTACATTTTATATTTTCCTATTTTATATCGCCTTTGTTACGGGGATCCTAAATAAAATATTGTTAGGTTAATTGTTTTATTTTGTTTTCAAGACATTTTTTTATTATCTTTATCTATTTTATGTAATTTACGAAAATTAAATTTCCAAACCTTAAACCACATTATAATACAAAATTAAAACCATTTTGTCATGGGTACCGTACATCAAAAAAATCTATGTTCGTTGTTTATTTAATAATATTTACTCTAATCTAAATTTGCAAAACCTAAACCAAATTATATTAAACAAATTGAAAAGCATAATTAGTTACAAGAGCCCTAAATAAAATAAATTCAAGTTATGTTTTTGTCGCAATTTTTTTAAAAAAATAAAGTTACATAATTTGAACTTCATATGGGGACCCTAAATAAAATTCATCTAACTACATAGGTAGGTTTTTTTTTTTTTTTTTTTACCAATCTATATTTTTTATTATTATTTTTGTAATCATATATATAATAGGTTTGTAAAACATACATAAAAATAAAAAAAAAAATAAAAAAAAAAAATAGCTAATTTCAAACTACTTACCTAAAAATGTAGATATAAATATTTTGCATGCATCCTCATATTGAACAATCCTACATTCCTACGTACGTACCCATCATACAAACATAGGATCCAAAAAATAATATATAGTTCAACCAAATTAATAAGTTAATTAGCTAACAATAAAATTTGAACATATACAATGCAAAGAAAAAAACTATCAATATATACTATAAAAAATAAAAAAAAATAAATAAATAAATTATATATATATATATATATATATATATATATATATATATATATATATATATATATATATATATACCTGATCGATGATGAGGCGGCAGGAGATGGCCGGAAAATGTGTGAGAGGTGAGTTGCCAGCCGGAGATGAGTTCGCCGGCGGAGAGAGAAGACGGTGGTGGCTGATCGCGCGAGGAGGAAGAGCTGATGAGCTGGGCCTGCTACAAAATCCGAAGAAGAAGCTGAGTTCGCATGCAGGTGAGAGAAGAGAAGGTGGCTCTGTGAGAAGGAGAGAAAAATTTTGGAATCCAAAGGGGAGGAAGCACTGCGTGCAGGGGAGAAGAAAAGAGGGGGAAAAAAAGAGAAAAAGAGAGGAAGAAGAAGAAGCTAGCACATGGCCAGATGCGCATGGTCTAGAGGCCAATAGTAACGTGCCACATAGGCACATTACTCTTTTTGTAACGTGCCATATATATATATATATATATATATATATATATATATACTTGCAAATTATTAAGCTTAATACTTGCAATTATTAAGCTTTATATTAAGCTTAGTAATTGATAATTAAGTTGATATATATATATATATATATAAATCAATTTAAATATGCATAATATTACGCATATTTAAATTATAAATTAATTTATAATTATATATAAAGCAAAACATAAACCATAATATAAAGAAGTTAATTACTATATATATGACAATATAGTAGGAAACAAACCTATCATATATACTTTATAAAGTGTGATACTATTGATTTGTTTATTTATTTTATTATAAACTTAATTACTTTGTTCATTTGTTTATTTATTTCATTGCTCAAATTTATTTCATGCATGTTTACTTAAAATATGGCATGCATATTTCCACCATGCATGTTCAGGGCTTGCATCAAGTTCCCTTTGGTTAATTAATTGATAAGGTTATTAAGAATCTAACTCTTTTCATAATTAGTACTCTATCATATTGCTAAGGAGTCACTAAATTTAATTAACTATAGCATTGCATGCAATCTAGATCATAATCTGCCTGCCACAAAGTCCTAAGCCCCCATTTCCTTTTTCTATGTATGTTTAACAACTCATCACTCTCACTAAACTTATAATATATATAGCTTAAGTTTTTACAACTTATTATAGTTTGAATTATTAACACACATACTAAATTTTATAATATAATAATAATAGAATGAATGTCAACAGAATTGTATGATTGTTTACAAGATTACACTTGTATAAAAAAAAAAACTTCTCATCTAGCAAATAATGCAAGGAGTCCTTGAAACAATTTTTTTATCATCAAATTTCTGAAAAATTTTATTTTTTAATTTTTTTAAATTTTTAACCAATTTGTAACACACATTGCCAAATGGCAACGTGTCAAAATGCCACGTCACCATATGGTAACGTGTCATATTGACACGTCACCATATGGTAACGTGTCATATTGACACGTTACCATTTGGTAACGTGTCAATTTAACACATTACCATATGGTAACGTGGTGTTTTGACACGTTACCATATGGTAACGTGTCATATTAACACGTTACCATATGGTGATGTGTCAATATAACACGTTACCATATGGTGACGTGTCAATAAGATGACGTATCTATTTAGCACATCATCTTATGGTAACATGGCATTTTTACCACATCACCATATGGTGACATGTGAAAAATGCCACGTTAAAAATAATTATGGTAACGTGTTGTCTTTTAACACGTTACCAAATGGTGACATGGCAACAACTAATGAACAGTTGCCACGTCACTAAACCCATATTTTTTTGTAGTGAATTATAAGTTAGAAATTTAAAAATTTGCAATGTTGATATCCTATGTTTTAGCCTTTTTTAATTTCTTCAAAATTTTTTTAATTATTACAATGCCCTCCCCCGTAGACTGAACCATGGTCATGTTGTGGGTGAGTCCAAGGTATTTTTCAATTTTCACTTTATTTTCTTTTAAATGGGGCATTTTAATAAAAATAAAATGGGTAGAATTAAAATGAGCTGCAACATGAGATATTGACATTACAAATTTTTAAATTATGATATTATGATTACAAAACTACTTATTTTTCTAGGAGTGTAAGTGAAGTTTTCGAAGTTGGAATTAGTTGATTAGATCCTTTAATTTTAAGACCGTTAAAATGTGAACAATGAATTCAATAAATGGTAGCAGAGACATGTGATTGTGATGGCTTTACTATACGAGCTTCTTTTCTTCTTTATATATATCTATGTGTGTGTGTGTGTGATGCAGATCGCAGGTCCCCTGGAAGTGTGATCGAACACACGTGTACCTGCGATCAAGCGCACTTCCAGACACTTGCACACCAGGCTCCTGGTTGTGCGATTGATCACACATGTAGTTGCAATCGAGCACACTCGAGCATATTTGTTCCGTAAATGGACATCAGAGACACTTATCTTAGTTTTATTCTTTTGTTTTAAACTAGGTTTCTTTGTTAGTTGTTATTTTATCTTATCTTTCAGTTGTTCAGATCAGATGTGGTTCTTTATTAGTCTTCTATTTGGTTTAGTCTTCTTTCATAGACTTTTAAACCAACTTTATTTTATTGTTATTTTAGAATTAGAAGTCTTGGGCTATAAATATATGTTTATAGCCTTTAGCAAATCAATTATTGATTATTATTGATTTTGATTAATGAGAATACTCAGAGTTGAGTTTATTCCTCTTTTCCTTTAAATTTTAGAGAATATCTATTGTTTTTAAAAGAATTCTTAGATTATTGATAGACTCAAGATCTAGAATTAGTTATCCACTGCTTTATTGTTGTTTTTCGCTGCAGCCTACTTAAGTCATGCTGCATCAGTTGATATTAGAGCTTGGTCACTTTCCATGAATGGGGAGAAGCAACCGCTTTGCAGACATGAACGAGGTGTACGTGCGCACGGAGACAGCACGTAAGGAGCAACCAGCGATTCGTTTGAGGCACATGAGTGGTGGACCAAACAATTGTCGTCGCCAACCAAGACCGCGATTCGCGGGGGCGGAAGGCAAATCTATCGCTGAACCTTGACAACACACGAAGGATCGATTCAGGGCTATGAGGGATCAAATTGAAGACCTCACTACCCAATTATCCAACTTGTGTGGTCCACATGGGAACGGATCTAGAAACCCGTTTGCAGAGCGTCGAACGCACAGACGTCAGCACCTTGCGCAAGCTCATGCCAATCGGCAAGTAAGTAGATTCGAACTCAAAATTCTGAAATTCAACTGGGATCTAGAACCAGACGAATTTCTGGATTGGGTGTTGGCTATTAAAGAGGTTTTTGAATTCAACAGGGTGCCCGATAAAGAAGTCTCTTTGGTGGTACATACATTCCAAGGAAAAGTTGGTGCGTGGTGGCAACAACTAAAGAAAACTAGGAAGTGGGAAGGCAAATTGAAGATCAATAGTTGGGAAAAACTATTGAAATATATGCAGGTCGCTTTCTTGCCCCATAGTTATACCATGGGCCAGAAGTCACAAAATTGGAGACAATGGTCTATGGCTATGACAAAGAAAATAGAAAATTCCTACAAAAAAAATGTGTTTAGGGAAACATGGAGTGAGGCGAAGAGTCCACGACAAGCTAATTGGGCCCTTACTTGCCAACCACAAATCCATAAACCGAATCCATATTCTATGGAGGAGGAAAAAGAATCTGTGGATGAAGAGTTTCAGGAATCCGAATTCATTGATGAAGAGTTCAGACATGAAGATATTGAAGATCCTTCGCAAGGATTTGTGGATTGGGATTTCCCACCAACTTATGATGACGATGTCCATGAGGAAGAACCGAGTGAAGGACTTTTGACATCCGACCTAGAGGACGAGTACGAAGAAGATGGTTTTTCTCCCATGTTTGGCGGCCTCTACCCCAAAGATGATCAATTGGAAGAGGAAGAGCCCACGGGTGTCATCGACAATTATGAAGATCGAGGTTGATGAAGACCTTTCAGGTGAAGTGTCTAATTTTAATGATGAAGAGGTTGATTATGTTGATTTTCTTGGTGTTGAAGATATTTTAATTTCTCCTAACGAAGATTATGGTGAGTTTTATGCGGATGAGGAAAATTATATATTCACAAGGGAAACAACGGTTGACCCGTCCTTGAGTATCTTTATGGCACATGAAAGGGAGAAAAAATGAGAAAAGAACGGCAAATCTGAAGTATTGCCAAGTGGTGTGTGGGGCTTTCATGACAACCATCAAAGTGTTTCGATGATGAGAAGCGTAACGCTTATTGTGGGGTGTTGCCTTGTTTTGATCTTGAGGAAGGGCGAGTGGAATGATTTGATTGGATATCTGAAGGACCGTGGAAAGAATCGGTCGAATTCGAGGGCGAATTTTCTCCAACAATGGGAGAATGATGCAGATCGCAGGTCCCTTGGAAGTGCGATCGAACGCACGTGTACCTGCGATCGAGTGCACTTCTAGACACTTGCACACCAGGCCCCTGGTTGTGTGATCGATCGCACCTGTAGTTGCGATCGAACACACTCGGGCATATCTGTTCCACAAATGGACATCAGAGACACTTATCTTAGTTTTAATCTTTTGTTTTAAACTAGGTTTCTTTGTTAGTTGTTATTTTATCTTATCTTTCAGTTGTTCAGATCAGATTACGTTCTTTATTAGTCTTCTATTTGGTTTAGTCTTCTTTCATAGACTTTAAACCAACTTTATTTCATTGTTATTTTAGAATTAGAAGTCTTGGGCTATAAATATATGCTTATATAACCTTTAGCAAATCAGTTGTTGATTATTATTGATTTTGATTAATGAGAATACTCAAAGTTAAGTTTATTCCTCTTTTCCTTTAAACTTTAGAGAGTATCTATTGTTTTTAGAAGAATTCTTGGATTATTGATAGACTCAAGATCTAGAATTAGTTATCCGCTGCTTTATTGTTGTTTTTCACTGCAACCTACTAAGTCACGCTGCATCAATATACTAGGGAGGCAAACAAATGAACGCAGAAAAATTTACAAACTGGCGTGATAAAGGTTATTAAATTAAAAAAAGAAAAATGCAATTCTCTCTCTCTTGCCTGCCACTCACAGTCTACCACGTCAGTTTGAAAATTTTTCTGGGTTCATTTGTTTGTCTTTTCTGTCACAGGAATACTAATTTGCAATTTGTAAAGTAATGATTAAGTGATTAAATTTACCTTTTCCTATAAGATTAAGTTTTTTAGACAAGTGATGATTTAACATGGTATCAAAGCCAATTGTGACTCACGTCTCTCACATGCATGACTTTTTCTTCAATAGACCCCTCCCCTGCCCTCCATAGCTTGCAAAACTTTTTTCAAAACAAATTGAAAGCCGATAACTATCGCCTCTCAAAAACACAAGTTGTCCCTCTCGAAGTAGCCATTGGAGAACTTTTCTCTTGAAATATTTGATTTATCATTTGCTATGTTCTATTACTAATTGGTTCGCATCATACAACTTCTCGATATTTTGGTGCTTACCAAAATATTTGACACAATTTCAAAAGAAATGATATTCCTCGAAAGTTTGACAATGAACTACATTATGCTCCTAACATTGAAGTTATATTTTAAATTTTTTTTCTTATGTTCGATAAAGTTTTGGAGATAAAACTTGTTTATTAAATAACAAATATCATCAATTTTGATGTAAATTTAGATCAAATTCGTTTTAGAACACCTTTTTTTAGGGCCATATCATATCAAACCACGATTATTTGTGGACTTAATTTTTTAGACCCCTTTTTTAAAAGGCAACTGGCAAGGGTCGAACTAAAAAAGTGTAAAGTATATTCATATACCACTTTTACAAATGAGGCAGGTTGACGTGTTCATGTACGTTCGTCCTGACGTCGATGTACCTGTGTCAACTACAGCTGCTAGCGCTTACCAATTTTCCTATTTTTATTTTTATTTTATATTCTGATCTATAGTGTTTGAGTGAAGCCATAAGTATTTTATGTTGTTGGGGAGATTGATAACTGGAATTCATAAAAAAATAAAAATAAAAATGATATTTTGGAAAGTCTTTTAGTGAGTTTATAATATAGCATGCTAAGACACGACCCAACCCAAAAATTAAGCTTATGAGTTTTGAGTTATTTATAAATATATTTATTGTAAAAAAATATATATATATTAGAGATATATTGAAAACAAAAATGTAATCAAACGTAGCCAGAAGCTACTTTATTTGCGACTAGTTTTTCATTTTTGGCACACATCTTTGCCACACGTACATGTTTGAAATTGATATAGAAAGGTATATCTCTCAATGAGTCAAACAGGCTCTATTATTAATGACAGGACTCGATTTTTTGCTTTTTTGTCTGGTGCTCCATGCCCATCTCCATATTGGTATGTGCATTGAGCAATCCGAGCAAGGTTGATTGCTGTTACCACTAAATCTTCCCCAAATGGAGAATCAACTACTCGCTCTTCATTCATCTTTTTCCAAGTCCTATCAATCATGTTTCTCATGTGTTTGCTAGCAATTTCCTCGGAAACACCAGTGTCACGCATGTAGCAATGAATTGAATTTGCAGTTTCGCCTCTCTTTAATTCTCCCTGTATTTCAAATAAGCAGCTAAATATGTTAGTCTGAAGTAGTGCTTCCAAAGATGATCATATTGACCCTAAAATTCATTCAACACAAAAGACACTATGGAATGCTGTAAAATGAATACCGCTGAAGTACTAAGATCATTGCAAAGTCGAAAAATAATTGAAGGCCAACGCAAAAGGTCGTGGTATTTTTCTAAGCCATCAAGTCCCTGCTTTGTGAACTCTTGATTCAAGAAAAAATAAGAATGAACAAGGGCAATCGCCCCCGAAACCGATAACCAAGCATTATCAAGATAGTCCTTGAAGGTTGGCATATCTTTGTTGTAACTCCACTTTGCTTCTTGTAGGAATGTTTTGCACAGGTCAGCCCACTAAAATAAAAGAAGAAACCCCATGACTATTAGGTTTAATATTTCAAAGGAAATTCTATTCATCTAAAAAAAAACAATAGAATGGTTGCACATACTGCTTTTGTTAGGTATGGAAGGGTGTTATCTCCTTTCTCCTTAAGTGTTTCATATACCATCTCATTAACAGTGTTGTAGAGAGCCAAGAAGCATAACTTCATATAGTGGGGAAGATTTTTCACGGCATTGATATCCCATCTGAAAACACCATGCATCGAGAAATTAAGAGTATGATTTTAATAGTCGTATAATATAAAAGTTATAAGTAAGGGATTCCATTACATTCCAAGTTTTTCTATCTTTTTGTATCATATTTTTATTTTTATTTTATTTTTTTGGGTGGGGGTGGGGGTGGGGTGGGGTTGGGGAAGGGGAAATTAAGGGAAGAGTTATCAAGAATTAACCTTTCAACCGCATCAGTAAATAGCTCTAATTCATCCAAGGTACCATAAACATCATAGACATCATCAATGGTGGTAACAAGAGAAGCCACTTTCGTTAACCCTTTACGAAAATTACTTAATTGAGGTTCAAAGGCCATTCCTATTGTCCAAAAATAGCATTCCATCAATCTATCTCTGGTGAAGCTCAACTTGTTTGCCAGACCCATATCTTTCCACCACCTAAAAGTCATAAAGTGAAACCAAATAAGTTTCCATTTAACATTCAAGTGACGGCAAACTCAATTTTCAACTTTTAACAAAAGTCTACCTTAATTAGTGATGTGAACAAATACTTCAAACATTTTTTACCTTGACATATCTTGAAGTTCTCTTTGATACACAGACTGCACTATGTTAAAATCCAACTTTGCAAGTTCAAGTAGAAGAGAATTTGCATCTTCCCTCTTATTGTATACCTCAATATACCACCGAGCTTCTAGCCTTAGCATTCTATGGTGTAATGGAACCTCCAATGCATGACTAACTTGTTCTGCCATGCTTTTGCTCACATCTCCTTTGAGGTCCTTGAGATGAATTCTTGTGAACGCCATGGCCTCGTCCAAGAGGCTTTCTCCTTCAAAAGCAAGATAAGAAGCTTCATATAGACTCAACATTCCTTTGACATCATTTGTAAGGCTTTCCTTGAAATTCCCACTATCCTCCTTGAAACTGTTAAATGCATCTGCGTTTCATACAAATATGATATAAGAAGATGGTGAGATGAACATGGAAAATGCAATCAAGAAGCTTTAATTTCTGTATCATATACGTACCTTGAGAGACCTGATAGCCTTGTCGTCTGAGGAGCCTAAAGCTTAGAGCAGTAGCATGGAGACTCTTCTCAATTCTTTCATCACTACAGCCTTTTGAAGATGCAAAGTTGTCAAGGGCTCTTTTTATTTCCCTCTCAAATCGGTATCCCAAACCTAATCTTTGAACATCATCAATCAGTTCAAGAGTTGCCAATAAGTCGGCACTTTCATTATGAATCATACTCCTCACATCCTCCTCCAGCTTCTTTGCCCTATCTTTGTACTTTTCATCCTGCATGCATGATCACAATTTGAGATATCTAAATATGTATACCGTATGTTAATGATAATAATTTTTAATCTTAAAATTGAAATCAAGGTGGGGGAAATAAATAAAGCACACGTTGGTGTTATACATATAAAGAAATGGTTCATGGTTACCGCATAATGATTGTTTAAGGACTGCACAAAATCGTAACTCCAGAAGCTTGGCTTGTAATTGGCGGACTGTCTTTCAACTTGTAAAGTGGAAGTTTGTGTTTTTGCAGAGTATCGGGACTGCCCACATTTTTGGTCGAGAAGAAGAGGTGTCTTTATCATTGTGTTATTTTGGAAAGCCACAAGGCAAAGAGAAGCTGTGGGGTAAGGGGAATACGCAGATTGGTGACATTCCACATATAGTAGTCGTGAACCGCTATATATAGAATTTCTTTCATTAAGTACTTGTGGGACACTGGCCCCGACAAATGTTTGGTTGATTAATTAATTAACATAGCGTACGTGAAACGCATGGGCTGCGATATGATGGCGAGTTTACGTAGGGTTTATGGTTCCCAAACTGGGCAGCCAAAATAACATTTTTAGCTAGATGCAATGTTTCTAACTGGTCCCAATTAAGGATATTTTATTGACATATCAACAGAAGTAACATCTTAATTAACCACCAAAAAGTCCCGTTCACGATTACAGGGGTTATGATGTGTGTATATAAAGTAATATTACTACACTTATTCTCACTTCTTCACCCATGTTTATTAGATTTATAGGCGATTTTGAAAACAACAATTAGATATAATTATAAGATGAATTTTTATTGAATTTTAATTCTATGGTGGTTTTAAAAGTCACTCATGAATATTGAAAAATAAGTATAAAAAAGTAGGACTAAGTGTAGCATTTTTATTTTTTATTTTTTGACATGTCCATACAAGAGAGGAAAAAGAAATTTAAACTAATAATTTTCGCTTTATTCAGCATGATTTCAGCCAATTGAACTAAGGGATAGAATTAAGTGTAGCATTACGAGTTCTCATATATATGACTTGACTAATTTGTCTGTCAAGCTGTCGAGGAGGAGACGTAGGTATAAGAGATATGCTTTTCTTCATTCTACCCACCATCTCCCCATCATCTCTTCTCTCTCTGCTTTTTTTATTTTATTTTATTTTTTATTTTTTTTTTTGAAAAAATCAAGATGACAAGGTGAAGAGATGGTTGGGAGATGGTGGGTAGAATGCATTGTAGCATTCCTCGACCCCATTCACATACGTACACGATTAAACATCTCCCTAGTGATGCAACATGTTCTTCGTTATCTCAGATGTCTTCCTCTACGATTTACATGACATTAATTTTGTCTACTCCAAACTTGTGGCCTTGATCAGCTCTGCTTTCATATCATTGCGGTTTTGTGGCCGAGTAATGCTACAATGCATTCTACCCACCATCTCCCAACCATCTCTTCACCTTGTCATCTTGATTTTTTCAAAAAAAAAAAACAAAAAAAAATAAAATAAAAAAGAGAGAGAAGAGATGGTGGGGAGATGGTGGGTAGAATGAAGAAAAGCATATCTCGAATGGGGTCCCAATATTTAGAGAGATGTTCAATTAGCATGTGAATGGCCCCAATGCGTCTAGGCACATCCGATTAGGAAAATCTCCAATTTAATTCCTTTTTAACTTTATGGAAAGAACCTTTTTAAAAAAAAAAAAAAAAAAAAAAAAAAAAAAAAAAAATCCTTCATGCCTACACAAGGAGAGAAAAAAAGAGAAAAAATATTCGATTTAATAACTTTCGTTTCATGAGACGTGTTAGTGGTATCAAAGATGTTTTATTGACATGTGCTAATTATTAAGAGAAGTTCGTGTCCCAAATAATGTACACCTCAGAGCATGACTACCAGTTGTTGCTCTAAAACTTTGACATTGTACGTATTTTAGCTAATATGAGACTAAAGTCTCGTTAATACCTTGTTTTCTCTTTATTTAAAATACATACGGTGGAAATAGAGATAGAGATTCTCATGGTACCATTTTTGTGGCCCTTTATTGGTTAACGAATGGTGTAGATTGAATGGTAGAAATTTTAAAATCCTTTAAAGAAACTAACGGATTCTTTTATTAAGCTGGAGTATATTTGTCTAAAGTTTTATTAATTCTCATTTCTTTTCTCCTCGTTCAGGCGGTTTAGCTATATATAGATATATATATAGATCAAGGCCTACGACACTTTGTTGCAAGAAGCACTACTGCAAAACAATTACAGATTACCAAAAACATACTTTTAACAACGTTGGCCAAAATATCATTTAGCCGGATGCATGGAATGTTCCAAGTGCATGGTCCCAGAGATATGTTTTATTTACATATCAGCAGAAGTAACATCCATCTTGACCACCAGAGTCCCACCTAGCTATGATTCCAAGGGATATAGAGTAATGCTATATTTACTCGGACTTTTTCACATCTATTTTTCATATTTATATTAAAATAATAATTGAATATAAGATAAATTTTTATTAAATTTTAATTTTATGATAATTTTAAAAATCACCTATGAATATAAAAAATTAAAAAAATAAAATAAAAGAATTGAGTGTGCTCATATATATATATATATATATATATATATATGTCATTAATTTTGTGTGACATATATTCTGCTTTCAAATTATTGGTTTTCTTAATATGTTTTGTGCGATATTTTTTATTTTTAGATTGGAAAAGTATTTTATATATGTGTGTGTGAGACTGTGAGAGAGATAAAATTGTTTTGTATTTAATTTGTTTATAAATATTTTTTTTGGACAAAAAAAAAAAAAAAAAATCTGTACGTACCCATCTATATGTGTTTCACATTTTGATGCAGACGTTATGGACTATATATGTTACCAATAAACGTACGTCTCCTCCTCGACGGCTTGACTGACAAATTAGTCCACAAATATATATATATATATATATATATATATATAATAAAATAAAAATAAAAAAGAATTGAGTGTGCTCATATATATATATATATATATATATATTTGTGGACTAATTTGTCAGTCAAGCCGTCGAGGAGGAGACGTACGTTTATTGGTAACATATATAGTCCGTAACGTCTGCATCAAAATGTGACACATATAGATGGGTACGTACAGATTTTTTTTTTTTTTTTTTTGTCCAAAAAAAATATTTATAAACAAATCAAATACAAAACAATTTTATCTCTCACACAGTCTCACACACACATATAGAAAATACTTTTCCAATCTAAAAATAAAAAATATCGCACAAAACATATTAAGAAAACCAATAATTTGAAAGCAGAATATATGTCACACAAAATTAATGTCATTTAAATCGTACGTAGAGGAAGATATCTGAGATGACGAAGAAAATGTTGCATCACTCCGGAAATGAGATGTTTTATCATAACGTCAATGGGGTCCCAATATTTAGAGAGACGTTGAATTAGCATCTGAATGGTCCCAATGTGTCTACCCACATCACATCTGATCAGGAATATACCCATGATCAAAGCCTCCGCACTACAAAAAAAATCTTCTATTTTAGTGGCTAAACTTTAGTAGGTCTCCCCCTAAAAAATTAAAAATAAAAAAATAAAAAAATAAAAATAAAAATAAAAAATCAATAAAGTTGACGTGTTATTAGTGATGGGTGTGGCAGCTCAGAAATCAATGTCTCACTAATGGAAGTTTAGTGAGGTTTGAAAAAACACACGCTACTAAATTGATACGCTACTAAATTGATATATATATATATATATATATATATATATATACCAAATAAAAGAATGACTAAAAATAGATATTATTCATTCACACATTTTTTTCATTTGCTATTTAGTTTTTTTTTTTTAATAAAAAAATAAGGCTAAAGTTGGACTTAAGTTGGACAAAAGAGTTGGGTGCTTATCATCCCTCTTTGGAAAATACACTCGTCACTAAATTGGTAACATGGCCAATTTCCTCTTTAACTTTTATGGAAAGAACAATTTTTTTTTTTTTCACACGTCCATGCATATAAGGAAAAGAAAAGAGAACGAAGATTCGATCTAATAATTTCCAGTTCATGAGGCGTGTCAGTGGTATCAAAGATATTTTATTGACATGTACTCAAGAGAAGTTCGTGTCCCAATCCCAAATAATGTATATCTCACATTAGAGAATAACTTTTATAAGGTCTTGGCATAAATTAAGATCTTTGTGCCCTTCAATGAAGGCATGCAAAATTAACGTGAAACACCTTAACAAAAATGAACAAAAACACATGAATTTTATTCATTAAGACCTCATACGCGTTAAAATAAAAGATCTTGAGAATAAATTTTTCCTATTCATCTTACCTATACCCACCACCAGCCACCAAATCTCATCGCCAGCCAGACCAGACCACATCGACAAGCCCAGACTCCACTCGTATTCAGAGGTTTTTTTTTTTTTTTTTGCAATATGCTCTACTCTCAGTGTGAGAGAGAGAGAGAGAGAGAGAGAGAGATTATCAGCGTGGAGGAGCGCTGTGGGCAACGTCGTGGCCGGGGGAGGTGGTGGCAGCAAGTTTGGGTAGATGAATAGGAAAAGTGGGAAATAAGTTTTTTAGATTTTTTACTTTTAACCCATAAGAGTAATATGAATATAATTGATTTGTCAGGCTGTTATTGGAGGGCACAAAGGTCTTGATTTGTATCAAGACTTTATAAAAGTTATTTTCCTCCGATTATTACTACCAAATCCAAGCTCTAAAATTCTGATATTGTGTTTTAGCTAATATGAGACAAAAATCGCGTTAATACCTTGTTTTCTCTTTATCTAAAATACATAATTTGTTTTTTTTTATTAGCAACTTTGATGTAGCGTGACGTCGTGGGTTGCAAAGACAAACAACAACGAAGCAACAATTCTTCTTAAAAACCTTGAGTCTATCAAGAATTCAAGGAAAACATAAAAGAAAACTCATCCTCTTGAGTATTTCTCATTGATAAACCCTTCATAATAAAAATCAACTCTGCCTCTTACATATTAGGTATGTTGTATTTATAACAGTAAGCAAACTTGGACCAAAAGTAAACCTAAGCCTATTATGAAAATTTCTAAAATAATAAAGGAAAAATTATAATTAAATAAAATCCTAATTTAAATAACGTAAATAAAATAAAATATATTTGTTTGCTGGATTATTTGATTTGATGGGATAAAATCTTTATTAAAGTCCCCAATAGAACAATCAAGTCTTTCCTTCTGGGATTCTTGCCTCTATTTCCGTCCAGCTTTCCAATCTCTCCTTTATAGCCCTTTTTACCTAGGAAACATCGGAATTAGCCAAACCTCAAGAAATGTAACTTTGTAGATCTTTGAATTAGCTTTTCAATGCCACCAAACTTGCTCAAATCTGATATCCAAAACTCGAGATATAATATTTTTAATAAAATTCATCAAGTGCGAATTCCACCATACATCAAACTTTGAGGTAAACACTTGAACTTATTTATTTATTTTTTTAATCATTTCTGTTTCCTCTCTTTTTTCGCTAGAATCATTTCTCTTTGCTCTTTCTTGTTGCATGGTAAGAAACCAATAAAATCAATAAATAAATAGAGAATTGAATAAAAAAGTTTATTGAAATTTATATTAAATATATAGTAGGTAAAATAACATATAATGCAATTTGGTTAGTTAAAATGCATTGGCAAAACAAAGTTGCGAGTAATTATAAAATGCATACTTGTATCTTATTTGTGTCCTATTAGAATGATGTGGCTATTAAAATTACCTTTTGATCAAAATTTAATAATGATCAATCACAAGTTCAATAGTAATTTTAATAGCCACATCATTCTTACTAAAACACAAATAAAACATAAATAAATCTTCTAGAATTACTCCAAAGTTACACAATCACAATGGCTTATGTAATAAAGACTTGACTCATGAGGAGACGTGGGTTTACTGCCAACCTAGGATCGATTAGTACTGTTTTGTCTTGTATCATCCAAATGTGGGAAGAGATGATGACTTTTTGTAAGCCACTCGTAGAGGAAGATATTTTCGTTGACGAATAAAATGTTGCAACACTCCAAATAGAGACTTTGAATCATGAGCGTTGTGTGAGTGGAATTCAAAGGTGTCGCAGGTACGTCATTTATACCAAATTTTGTAATAATTTCCTTTTGAATATACAACGTCAAATAATTACTCAAAAACTCATCTTAAAAAAATTTTATCGTATAAATAAGTCAATATTTATATTTCTTAATTAACATGTTCGTAAAGTAATAAAAGTTCCAAAAAAAAAAAAAAAAACAAAAGCAATTGACTGTAAGGGAAAATAGTCCATCCACATGAAAATCATAAAATAGTCAGATGAAATTAAGCTATGACTTGGCCTATACCGACGCTCCCTTTTTTTTTTTTATACCGACGCTCCCTTGTATCTGTAAACGGATGACAAGTCTTTGATCGATTGTCAACAGTAGCTTCAAATTTAAGGACCACCACCTTTGACCTTTCTCCATCTAAAAACAAACGTCTACCATTTGATTTCAGTGGATGATGTGGAATGGTTTCTCTATCTGATGTGTAGTTTTGTTGTTGTTTTATGAGTAGAGGTGTACGTATATATAAAATAAGTAAATAAATGAACGATGAACTTTCAGATATTCGAAACATACCCAAAAGCTTCTCTACCTGAAAATTAAGAGTGATGCTAAACAGAACGCTGACTTTTTTTTATATATAATTAAAAATATTGTTAAGAATATTACTTGTTATTTACTTCTTTAGGTATTATTAGTCTACTAGGTTTACTTTTCCTTATTCTACTAGGTTTACCTTTCCTTATTCTAGTAGGTTTACCTTTCCTTAATCTATTAGGTTACTTGCCTCTCTATAAATAGAGACCTCTGTATTCATTATTATTATAAGACTCAATACAATGTAGTCTATTATATGCTTCCGCTCTCTCTCTCTCTTCTTTCTCTCTTTCTTCCGCTTCTAATATATTATCCAATATATTTAACATGGTATCAGAGCCACCTTTGTGGTCTCTAATAAACGTCTTTGACGTTTTCCGGCACCGCCAGTGTTATCTGGCGCATCCATCCCTCTGTCCCTCACGGTTCTCTATCTTCTCCTCGAAGTTTTCAGCAGATCACTATACCGCTTGAAAACCCGAAAGCCAACCATCACAGAGCCGCCTCACTCAGTCCCATCGGAGCCCTCACGCGCCCTCACGCGCCGCCCAAAGGTTCGGTAATTTCACCACTGCCGTCCAGCCACCGGCCGCCACGGTGGTCCGATTGCTTCTCTCAGGCCACCGATTGATAGATCTGCTCCCCAGGACTCAAGAACTGCAACTAGAATCCCGATCCAACGTTCCACGTGCTCTCACATGCCACCCATAGTTCTGCACGTGAGATCCACGCGCCACCTCCAATCTCACGCGTGCCCACATGCTCCAGAAGATCCAACTGCCACGTCAACGATGACACGTCAGCCCTGCGTGCCACATTAGCACTGCCACATCAACCCTAAGTGCAACATCAGCAGAGACACGCCAGCCTTGAGTGCCACGTCATCAGTTCCACGTCAACCATGAGTGCCATATCAGCTTACTTGCCACGTCAGCACCATGATAGGGTTGACTTTTTTATCGTTGACTTTGACTTTGACCACTGAAAAAGTTGACCAGGTGTTTCCTACTCATTTTTTCGTCCTGATTTCAAATTTGTGGTCTATTTTTGCTTTTGGCATCTCTATATGGCAGAAAACAAGATTCTTCTTCAAATTTAGGCGTTTGTTTTATGAGGTTCAAGTTGGTTCATGCTTGTTCAATTCGGTTCTATAGCCTGTTCTTTGGCGCAGTTCAATCCGGTTCATTCTTCTTGCGGAAGGCACTCTCAGATCAGACCAATCTTTCCTCAGGTCCATGGGTTTTCGGGCCAAAGAAGCCCCTTTCAACCGGCCCACTTATGCCTTGTCAAATGCCGCCATCACCGGTCACTTCAGCCTCTCCTAGGCCATTGATCCATTACTAGTGAGAATTTTTTTTTTTTGTCAGACCTTTTAATGGTCCAAGGGTTTCAGGCATGATTAGCCTCTTTAACCGGCCATTTTTCTCCTTACTTAGCTCAGCCGACCAAGCGAGACGGTCTACTAGTTAGATGGGTCGGACTTTAGTTCAGCCGACAAGGCGAGATGGTCCAAGGGTTTCAGACATAATTAGCCTCTTCAACCGGCCCTGCTTATCTCAGCCGACCAGGCGAGACGATCTACTAGTTAGATGGGGCAAACTTTCGTTCAGCCGACAAGGCGAGACGATCCAAGGGTTACGGGCCAAACAAGCCCCTTTTAACCGGCCTTGCTTTTCTCAGCCGACTAGGCAAGCTTTTTCATTACTAGTATATGGTTTTCAAGTCAAATTACTACCAAGTGAACCAAGCTCCTGCTTAAATGCATTGCTCAAATTCAGGCAGAATCCACCTGTCTTTAACAACTTTTATGGTGTTACTTCGGCAATTGTTTCGGCATAAGCAGCTTTTTCGGCGAATTCCTTTTTCTTTCCCTTTTCGTTTATCCAAACTCAAGTTTACACATTGAGTTTGATGGGGGATGTTAAGAATATTACTTGTTATTTACTTCTTTAGGTATTATTAGTCTACTAGGTTTACTTTTCCTTATTCTACTAGGTTTACCTTTCCTTATTCTAGTAGGTTTACCTTTTCCTTAATCTATTAGGTTACTTGCCCCTCTATAAATAGAGGCATCTGTATTCATTATTATTATAAGACTCAATACAATGTAGTCTATTATATGCTTCCGCTCTCTCTCTCTTTCTTCCGCTTCTAATATATTATCCAATATATTTAACAAATATTAAAAAAAAAAAAAATTGGTTGGCTTGCCACGCACGCCAGCGTTCCGTGTATCATAACCCAAAAATTAAAATTTAAAATTATGATTTATTAATGAACGTTATGGCAAAGAAGGGATTGTTGAAATACAATATATAATACCGCTTCATACAACCACTCTAACAAAAGGAAACAGCCAAATTAACAAGCAACCAAATTTGCGAGAGTAATCTAAGTAAGAAGTTGGCCTTTCATGGAGCATTAAAGTTCACAAAAATGTCAAGCTAGCTGTTAGAGTATATTTGAATGATCTTAAAGTTAAAAATTTGATGAAGATTAAATTAGTATTATGATTTAATCACCCTAAACTAAGGGATTTGATTAAAATTACATTTATGTATAAGCTCTATAAATAGAGCATTCTGTATTGTAAATAATTCATTGAATAAGAACTTAATGTAATCCTTTGAGCTTTATTTGTGAACGTAGGTCATAGCCGAATCATGTAAAATCTTTTGTGTTTATTTATTTTATTTTCCTATTCCACATTTGATATTCATATATAATTTTATGAATTTCTTCACTAGCAGCCTAGCAATAACCATGCACTATTTCCCGCTCCTTATTTCATATCAACAACACTACTACTGTACGTTTAGATATCCAAGCCAGCATATTTTCCTTGAGGAGACAAGTTTTGGAGTAGTGTTACAGTACTTACACCGAGTGAACAATACAACCGAGTGAACAGTACAACAGATTTACTGCTTTTATTTTATTTTTTTAATTTTTAAATCCGTACATACTGTTTATGATCCAGAATAAGTATTGTTCACTTACGCCGGGTGTAGTGTATATCATTACTCTACTTTTTGTGTTATTTTTATTCTTCAAAAACCCCGTCTCATTATAAATAGGAGAATTGCCTCTATTATTTTTAATATAGTTGATTTTCTTAGCACCTTTGATAAGATCGAATATGGACTTTCATACTCACAACTAGATTACTATTACCAGTTCATTGACAGCTTTCTCACAAATTTGTTTTCCTAATTAGGTCTCTCTCTTGACATGACAGTGATAAAAATCCAAGATTTTTACCATAACAATACTCGTGAAAGTTAGTGATTTGTTGTTTATCATGAACAGATCGAATGGACTTTGATGTGTGTGTTTGCTTATAGGAATGTGACTCCCAAGATCTTAGCCTTATAACAGCCACTAATTCATTTCAGTTTAGACCCCTTCCTAAACCATGACTACCATATAGCCATCGCCCACGGACGTACAATAGGGCCTACTACTGTACGTTTAAAATTTTCAGCATTGTTCTTATTAATTACTGGAAGAGGAAAATATCTGGGATGGGCGACATGTTACAGATCAACCATCTAACAGCAGTTTTAAAACCAAGCCTTTATTAACATTGACTAACATATATTATCCTTTAAGAAAAAAAATAAAAAAAGTTGGAACGTGTTTTAAATTTACCATTGAATATGTGAAACCCACGGAGTTATTGGTGGATTAACCCATATCTTGTACAGAAATGGACAAAAAATGAAAAAAAAAAATATATATTATATATATATATATATATATATATATATTAGCCCATCTCCATGAAAAAACAACTACTGGTTCAGATTTAACCAAAAAACTACGATTTTTTCTCATTTAAATCTTGAAGCAAACATTTGCTTAATTAAGCTATATATATGACTTCACTACAAAAAATTAGGTTATAATTAGCCGCTGATAGTTTTTTTTTTTGGTCAACACTACAAGGGTTTAGATCCAAAAGCATATGTCACCACTAATGATTGGAAATTAGCGCCGACCCAAAAGTCTTGGTGAATGAGCTCCAAAAAAGTTAGCGTCGACCCAAAAAATTTGAGTTCCACCATTTTGTGTCTTGGTTAATGAGTTTCGACACCCTTGCGTCCTCTGCTCGCCTTGGGGATTGGACATGAATAGATAGTGGGGTTGGAAACCTTCTATATATCACCCCATTCCCGTTTATCTCTTCCATCAGTCACCCGCCATACAAGCCCAAGCCTGCAATAAACTGTCATGCAAATGATAGTCTTCTCCTCAAATTAGCTTGTAAAATAGTGCTATGCGGATATATAACATTTTGACTTGATGATTACTTGCTGCGAAGGAGTTGGGATCGATTCTGCAAAAGCCGCCAACATTGGCCAATAGAGCTTTATTGAAAATCGCCGAATCTCTGAATCTCATTTCACCTTGAGCTTTAGAAAAACCCATTCGTTTTCCGCTCATCCAATGAATCTTAGAATTGTTCTCTTTATGCTTTCACTAAAACTTCTGCATCATCCCATTAATTTACTTACATGGAGTGGATTAAAGTTGAAAGACACTTATACTATAGGTGGGGATTGCTTGAACCACATACGGCTTTCAGTAAAACTTATATCCCTGCTTCCGAGAGGAACCTGACCTTCTAGTTGTGCAAATAGTTCCATACTTTATCTTTAATCCTTTTAAAGGCCTTATTAGTACCTAACCATGTCAAATCCTTTAGTTTATAGAGTATATATAAATCGTACTAATATATCAGTGCTTCACATGCAACATTGTTTGTTATATATATATATATATAGTTAATACGGAATAATCATATATGCTTGTGTATTATTATTATTTTTTTAAAGATTGTGTTTTGATTTTTTTTTCTTTGTTGTAATGTTTCATATAGCACACTCTGGTTTAGGAAATTAAATAAACCCTAAACGACGAGAAATTTATAGAATTTCCTGACAATCTTTTTTACATTATGAATTTTTTATTCTCGACAAAAAAAAAAAAACTTAAGGGTCCCAAAAAAATGACGTCGAGAAAAAGAAACGCCAAAAAAAAAAAAAAATTAATGGCGTTTTTTTTTCCCAAATTCATGGTGTTTTTGAAACGCTGCAAACTACATCTTTATTGTAGTGGTGAATAATATGGTCACTGTCACATTAATAATTAATGACCAACACAATAAGTATTACGTGACTATTACATCAATTTAGAAAAATTATAATAAAATTATAGCACCGCTAACAACACTTTGAATCTATATTTCTAAATGTACTATAGGTAATTTTCAAAAATGGTTAGTACTAACTAATAATTAAACCGACTGTAAACCCCACACTTTTGTATTTTTATTATTATTATTATTATTATTATTATTCCAACAAAACGGCAAAAAAAGAGGCCCAAAAGCTCCACCAATCATTAAAGTGTAACATTTGTAGCTAGAAGACCTCTACTTTATTTGGAACCAAATATTTCATTCTTAGCACACATCTTTGCCACACATACATGTTCTAAATAGATAAACAAGAGTCTATCACTCAACTAGTGCAATAGGCTCTATTATCAATGACATGACTCGATTTTTTGCTCTAATGTCTGGTGCTCCGTGCCCATCTCCATATTGGTATGTGCATTGGGCAATCCGAGCAAGGTTGATTGCTGTTACCACTAAACGTTCTCCAAATGGAGAATCAACTAGTCGCTCTTCATTCATCTTTTTCCAAGTCCTCTCAATCATGTTACTCATTTGTTTGCTAGCAACTTCCTCATAAACACCGGTTTCACACATGTAGCAATTGATTGAATTTGCAATTTCACCTCTCTCTAACTCTCCCTGCATTTCAAATAAACAACTAAATATGTTAGAGTGAAGTAGTGATTCCAATGATGAATTAAACCTTAAAAATCATTTACCACAAAATGGATGCTATAAAAAGAATACCGCCG
This sequence comes from Corylus avellana, assembly GCF_965113065.1. Taxonomy (NCBI): domain Eukaryota; kingdom Viridiplantae; phylum Streptophyta; class Magnoliopsida; order Fagales; family Betulaceae; genus Corylus; species Corylus avellana. Next base: position 4,704,573 of record NC_142494.1, read on the forward strand.
AAGTACTCAAATCATTGCAGAGTCGAAAAATAATTGATGGCCAACGCAAAAGGTTAAAATATTTTTCTAAGCCCTCAAGTGCCTGCTTTGTGAACTTTTGATTCAAAAAAAAATAGGCATGAACAAGGAACACTGCCCCAGAAACGGATAGCCAAGCATTGTCAAGATAGTCCTTAAAAGTTGGCATATCTTTGTTGTAACACCATTTTGCTTCTTGTAGGAATGCTTTGCACAGATCAGCCCACTAAAATAAAAGAAGAAGATTATTAGATTTAAAATTTCAAACAAAATGCAATTAAGCTTTTAAAACAATAGAAGTGGTTGCACATACCGCTTTTGTTAGGTATGGAAGGATGTTTTCTCCTTTCTCCTTAAGAGTTTCATATACTATCTCATTGACAGTGTTGTAGAGAGCTAAGAAGCATAACTTCATATAGTGGGGAAGATATTTCACGGCATTGATATCCCATCTTAAAACACAATCAAGAAATTAAAATTATGATTTGCTTATTAGTTGCATAACATAAAAGTTGCAAGTAGGGAATTCCATGATATTACAAATTGTTCTTCTTTATTTTGGGGAGGGGGGGGGGTGGTTTGGAGGCGGAGGCGGAGGGAAGAGGATGAGAAGAGAAACGTTATCAGGTATTAACCTTTCTACAGCATCTGTAAACAGCTCTAGTTCATCCAAAGTGCCATAAACATCATAGACATCATCAATGGTGGTTACAAGAGCAGCCACTTTCGTTAACCCTTTACGAAGATTACTTAATTGGGGTTCGAAGGCTATTCCAACAGCCCAAACGAAGCATTCCATCAGTCTATCTCTGGTGAAACTCAGGTTGTTTGCCAGGCCCATTTCTTTCCACCACCTAAAAGTCATAAAGTGAAACCAAATACGTTTCCACTTAGCATTCAAGCCATGGCAAAGTCAATTTTCATCTTTTAACAAACGCCTACCTTATAGTGATTTGAATAAATAGTTTGAACATTTTTTACCTTGACACATCTTGAAGTTCTCCTTGAAACACAGACTGCACTATGTTAAAATCCAACTTTGCAAGTTCAAGTAGAAGAGAATTTGCATCTTCCCTCTTATTGTATGCCTCAATATACCACCGTGCTTCTAGCCTTAGCATTCTATGGTGCAATGGAACCTCCAATGCATGACTAACTTGTTCTGCCATGCTTTTGCTCACATCTCCTACGAGTTCCTTGAGATGCATTCTTGTGAATGCCATGGCTTCGTCCAAGAGGTTTTCTCCTTCAAAAGCAAGATAAGAGGCTTCATATAGACTCAACATTCCTTTGACATCCTTTGTAAGACATTCCTTGAAATTCCCACTATCGTCCTTGAAACTGATAAATACATCTGTGTTTCAAACAAAAATGATATAAGATCGAAGATCATGAGATCAAAATGGAAAATGAAATCAAGAAGTCTTAGCAAATTATCATGATGTCTTAATCTTTTTTACCTTGAGAGACCTGATAGCCTTGTTGTCTGAGGAGCCTAAAGCTTAGAGCAGTAGCATGGAGACTCTTCTCAATTCTTTCATCATTACAGCCTTTCGAAGATGCATAGTTGTCAAGGGCTCTTGTTATTTCCCTCTCAAATCGGTATCCCAAACCTAATCGTTTAACATCATCAATCAGTTCAAGAGTTTCCAACAAGTCGGCATTTTCATTATTAATCATACTCCTCACATCCTCCTCCAACTTCTTTGCCCTATCTTTGTACTGTTGATCCTGCATGATAACAATTTGAGCCTACGTTAGTAATAATCATTCTTTTTCATCTTATTGGTCAAACGTGCATGGTTTCTGTCTTGTCACGAGTTATGTAGGAGTTACACAAACGTTTTTGGACATTAATAAAAATTGAAATCAAGTGAGGGAAAATATATAAATTAAGTACTTTGGTGTGTATATATATATATATATATATAAAGAAATGGTGCATGGTTACCGCATAATGGTTGTTTAAGGCCTGCACAAAATCGTAACTCCAGAAGCTTGGCTGATAATTGGCGGGTTGTCGTTCAACTTGTAAATGGGAAGTTGGTATACTCGCAAAACATCGCGAGTAGTGCCCATATTTGTGGTCGAGAAGAAGAGGTCTAGTTGTCATGGGATATTTAGGTAAGTTATGAGGCAGGGAGAAATTGTGGGATAAGGGGAATAGGTGGATTAGTGGCATTGCGCTTATGGTATAATTTGCTTAATTGTGATTTCCGAAGGAATTAAGGCTTTGAAGCTCTATATATATATAGGACTTGTTCAATAACTTGTTGGACACTGGCAATCGAGGATCACGTGGGGTTTATGGTTCACAAAATCAAAGATTCTAATTTGTCAGCCAAGCTGTCGAGGAGGAGACGTAGCCATGTAGGTCTATTGATAACATATATAGTTCGTAACGTCTGCATCAAAACGTGAAACGCATGCATATAGATAACGTACAGACTTTTTTTTTGTTCAAAAAAAATATTTATAAACAAATCAAATACAAAATAATTTTCTCTCTCTCTCTCTCACACAGATATATATATATATATATATATATATATATATATATATATATATATATATATAATTCTTTTTCAATCTAAAAATAAAACCAATGATTTGAAAGCAGAGTTGATTTGAATCTAGGCCGGCACAAAACCAATCTAGGCCGGCACAAAGCCAAGGATTTGAAAGCAGAGTTGATCAAGGCCACAAGCTAAGTCCGGAGTAGACAAAATTAATGTCATTTAAATCGTAGAGGAAGATATAGATGACGAAGAAAATGTGGCATCACTCCGGATGTGAATGGGTCCCAAGCTTAGAGAGACGTTGAATTAGCATGTGAATTGTCCCAATGTGTCTAGGGACATCCGATCAGGAATATACCCATGAAAACCTCCAATTCATCTTTAACTTTTATGGAAGAACACCTGTTTTTTTTTTTTTTTTTTTTTAACACGTGCATATAAGGAAAAGAAAAGAGAGTGAAGATTGGGTCTAATAATTTTCACTTCATGAGGCGTGTCAATGATATCAAAGATATTTTATTGACATGTACTCAAGAGAAGTTCGTGTCCCAATCCCTGGCGGAGGTACTCTTAAAGATTCTCATGTCCGATTCATCTCCTGGTTGAACATATATTGTAGACTTGACATGCAATTTGTCAATGATCATCATAAGCAATGGAGGAGGAGGCGTAGGTTGACAGTTCACCTATTTGTCGGCATTCATCGATCGCAGCACATGGGATGACCGGATGAGTATTCTTGTGTAAGCTAGAAGCTTTATATAGACTCAAATATCTAATGGTAAGGGGTATTTGAAATGAAATAAAAGTTCGATACACTAAAGTGAGAGATTTTGAAGATTGGATAGTGTTTGTAAAATGCGCATAAGTTCATAATGAGTAAGTAAAGTTTTCCCTTCTTTTAAAAAATTATTCTTTGTAATCTTAATCTTTTAAGTAATATACTGATGTGACAAAATCACAACCGCATTTTATTGGTCTTACATTATTGCCAGCACATGTATTATTTTTCAAGTCTGATGGGGCACGTACTATAGAAATAATTAATGTTGTCTAGTGTTGCGAGGCTATTATATAGCAGCCGAAGATATTGTGTAATGATGTCTCTCTTTTGCCCATCCGTAGCATATGGAAAACGTTCCATAATGTTGATATGCTCGGTCCGGAAAAAATAATACAAGGATAATATAATGTCCTCCATCTCTCCTTCTCTGCACACAATTTGATTACATGTCATGATGAACTAATTATAGGATTTGTTTGAGTTTGCGATTTTAAAAATGCAGTTAAGCGTTTAACAAAATTACGGTTTAACTTTTAAAATCGCAATGTCAAATATACTCTTATAATGCCTTGTAAATTTAGGTTTACAGCTTAGTTACCAAAACTAATCCCCCAATCTTGGTCTTAGAAAATGCTATTAAATCAAAATAAATTTGCTTTGCTAGGAGTCCCGCCCGGCGCATGGCTTGTACATGAGAATGCATACAAGGTCTGTCCTATTATAGGATTTCGTATTATACATATAGATTTCAGTATAGTCACAAAATAGTTATAATGCTTCTCAATCTCTTTTTCTTAATATATTTAATATTTTATATAATATATTTTTGCAGGGACAGAAATTTTCTCCATAATTGTTTGAAAGAAATCTCCTTCAACCTATTTTAATAAATGTCAAGTGTCATCTCTCACATGTTTTCTCTAATATTCTTAGGATATAAATTTCTTCCAAACCAATCTGAAAGAAATATTATCCAAACCATTTAAAATAGTATTAAGTGTTTATAAACATTTAAAATGCATATTAAATTATTAACGTCATTAATAGCAATTTACTAATTTAGACTAAATTTAATGTGTCTTTTAAATGTTTATAGATAATCCTACTGTAAAAATAATCACATGGTAATTCACAATCTCTCTAAGTCTTAATTGGGACCATTTACGCGCACAATTCATTAAATAACAACAAATTTGTCAAGTCCTATGTAAGCCGTTGTAATCTTACTATAAAAAGGACACAAATTTTCTTCAAATTGATTTGGAAGAAATTTCTTTTAACATATTCTAATAAGTGACAGGACAAAAATCTCCTCCAAACCCGTCTAAAAAAAATATCCTCAAACTCATTTAAAATAGTATCTATAAACATTTAAAATGCATATTAAATTATTAACATCATTAATAGCAGTTTACTAACATAGACTAAATTTAATGTGTCTTTTAAATGTTTATAAACACTATTTTAAATAGGTTAGAAGATATTTCCTTCATACTGGTTTGGATCAGAATTTTGTTGTCACTTATTAGAATATGTTAAAAAAAATTTCTTCCAAACCAATTTAATGAACTGTAAGGGCAGGTGCGGCAGTTCCTAACAGCTTCGCCTCCATTGACACGACGGAGAGAGCTTAGAGAGCAAGGAACAACTATAAGAGAAAAAAAAGCGTCGAAACCCAATATAAAAAGCAAAGAAAATGAACAGAAAGTCTGGGCCTTTTTTGGCTGCTTTGGACTCTGGGGTTGGTGAGGTCAGGGTTTTGGAGCTAACCCATTCTCGTACAGTGTGTGGGAAGGTAGGTTGTGTCTGCTTTCCATGATTTGGCCCCACCCAACAACCTCATGGCCCCACGGGCCCCACCCAACAACCTTTTATAGTTTTATGCCATGCTTTTCTATTTAATTTTGTAGGTAAGCTATATGAAGTAAACAAAATGCTGTGGTCCTTCTTCAATTTTCTCGAGTTTTCTAACTATGGTTTTAATTTTTAATGAGGAATAGAGACATATGTCTGTTTTTGAAAAGTATTAATGTGAATTTTCATCAATTTATGGAACAAAATTAGAATGAGGTATTGTTATTGAACCACATTAAACAAAAGAGAAGTGCTGGAGAGCTAAAGAATAGAAGCCAGAATTCTTTTCAAAATAATATGACAAGAATTTTAAAATTAAAAAAAAAAAAAAAAATTATAAACAGCCGGTTTGGGGTATTTAAAATTGTCAGTTTGAAAATAATTCTGGCTCCTACTCTTTAGCAGTCTAGCACTTCTCTAAACAAAAAGGTATTTAATCCTAAATTTGAATGGCTTTATTGAATTTTTATGTACATACACTTCTCTCTTTAGTCTTTACTTTAAACTCCTTCATAAAGCAATTATGTGTTAGTTCATTTAAGTCCAGGATAGGATCAAGACGAACCACGTCATAAATAAGATAAAATTTTAGAGGTTTAATAGTGTATATGTAATCACATAGTCAATATGTTAGCACCTTATTTAAAAATTTTAAATAACATACCGTCAAATACAACAAAACAAAGTTTTAATCATAAAATAGATTCTTGCCAATATTTTGAAGGAAAAATATCAAAATTGCACCATGTGTTTCTTTCCCAACATCAACCACCCCGTTTTTACAATAGAAATCAAGATCAAACAATTTAAAGAAATTTACTAGTTTAGACAAAATTTGAGGGTTGATTCCCCTTTTGGTGGTACAAGCAGGATTAGTAACATCTTGCGGCGGCGAGAAAGCTGAGGAGGTCTTGCAGGCGTGGCGATAGAACAGTTTGGGATTAGTGACATCCTGTGGCGGCGAGAAAGCTGAGGAGGTCTTACAGGCGTGGCAACGGAACAGTTTGGGTTTGGATGAGAGACGCTACCTTTTGACGTTTAACGTTTATTTCCTTTGAGATGCCGTTAACAACATGACCCTTTTTTCCACCTTACATGCTCTTAATTTAATTTTAGCCGTGAACTGCAGAGGATCCAAATCCCAACCAATGGCACTAGTTTTGGCTACACCCATACAGAAATCATCCCATTGTCAAAATTATGGACCAAAACCCATAAGAATCTGAATCACTCAACCTGTATTATCCCGGATATCGACATACGCATTGACAAGCCCACTAGAATGTGAACCACACAACCAAACTTACAGACATGTAGTGTGATCTTCTCCATAAAAACACCCATCAAACTTCACAAACTAACAAAAGCAATCAATTTGAAATAAACCCTTCATCAAAAATGATGGACCTAATATTCCAACAACATAAAATGTAACTCTCAAAGCGGGAAACATAAACTTCAAAGTAACCATCTCTAACATAAGATGTTCTAAATGTTTTGAAAAGTGACACTCTAAGCACTCTTGTCAGCTTTGGAAGCTGTGGCAGCAGCTTGTCCACGGAGCCGACCAGTCCTTCTTGCTGCAATAAGACCAACCTTCTGTCCAGGAGGAGCATCTCGGCGAACGGTACTTGCATGCCCAATATGTTGATGGTTACCACCACCATGAGGATGCTCCACAGGATTCATGGCAACACCACGAACCTTGGGCCAGCAGTTCCTCTTCACCCTGAATTTGTGATAGGCATTTCCTGCCTTCAACATGGGCTTCTCGGTCCTTCCTCCACCAGCAACCTGACCAACCATAGCTCGGCAATTACTTGGAACAATCTTTTTGGCACCAGAAGGAAGCTTGATTCTAGAGAAATATCCCAAAAAAAAAAAACAAAAGATTAATGACCATCAAAAAGAAATAGTAGCAAGGTGTCTCAATAATCAACACCAACAAATCCCCATCTTAGTTGGCATGCCAAATTATCCAACAATAGAGTAATAAGGCTTAAAACAGATTGTGAGATATCTGTGATGCAAACCAAACGCATTGAATGTCAATAACAACTAATTGCTTATAAGAACAGAGTATACATGTTCCCAACTCTAACTGGAGTTCCTGATGCATTCTCAAATACAATCCTAGCTAGCCAACTCCAAATAAAGAATGTCAACTTTTTTCTCCAGCATCAACTATAGGATGAATGGAATACAGCCAGAGATGGACTTAGGAGGGACTGTCATGGGCCATGGCCTGCCCCCGGGTTTTGTATGGTTTTATATAAATATGTTTCAGTATACATCTTTGGGCCAAAAAATTTTAGTTTGGCCCCAGGCCCCTTAAAAAGGGGTCTAAAATATTAAGTACACAAACAAACGTGGTATATGGCCTAGAAAAGAATGGTTCCATATGAATTTGGTCTAAATTTACACCAGAATTGATAATATCTGTCAGTTGGTAAACAGTTCTATTTCTAAGACTTTACCAATCATGAAAAAGAACAATTGAAAATAAAACATCAGCATTATAAGCATAATGTAGCTCAATTCTAAGAATTGTCAAATATTTCTGAATTGTGCCAATAGTTAGTAAACACCAGAAGAGCAACTGCCTACCAACTTATTTATTGACTTGTTGTACTTGTACTTGCTATTTCTGTCTCTATCACAACTATAGACCAAGCATTTTCAACCACAAATATTGTCAAAACTAGGCTTTGCAACAAAGGTAAAGATAAGTTTTTGATTGATTCTTTGAGATTGTACATCGCAAGAAAAATTGTTAGAAAATTTAGTACATATTCAATCATAAATGATTTTTGGGATCTAAAAGAACATCAAATTCCATTTTAATAGGTAATTGAATTAAAAAAAAAAATGAAATATATTAAAAATAACAATTATTTTGTCTTTTTTTTTTATATTAGTTTAATCTTCAATCTTAATATATTTTTCATCCATGCTTTGGCCCCCTATCTTAATATATTTTTCATTCATGCTTTGGCCTCCATTAATAAGAATTCCTAGTTCCATACCTAAATACAGCAAAATCTGCCCTTAGAACGGCAAATCATTCACAAGTTCATATGAAAGCTTACCAGCTACATAGCTAACTTACAAACAAAAATTCAAGTATTGCCTTATCAAACTTTGGACCCACCAACTTCCACTTACCGTTGGAGTGTGTTCCAAACACTCTTATTTGTCCTTTATTTTATGCAACCTATTTATTTGTCTAGGATCTAGTTCCAAGATTCTGAATAACTATTTCTATAGGAAATAAATAACCTTGATTAGTTGGCACTAGCCATTGGACACTAAAAGTTTTGGACCATTTCAAAACTAGCTTTTTACACTCCCAAATGTTATAGCCATTGATGGTTGGACCTTTTTGCAACCGTTGGTTGTTAGTTTATTTTGTAAGCTAACTTTCTCTTCTATAAATTCCACAAAAGAGCACTAGAGAATATATATCTTTCTACACTCTTCTTCTTCCTTCTATTGCTCAAAGAAATTCTGAAATTATCTCACAAGAAAAGGAATTGTTTTATTAGCCTTCTTTCTTGGAAGTAAGTCGATAACGAAGGTAGATACCACAATCTAATCATTGGAGATTACGCATCAAGAGATCCGATCGCACCGAGTTAAATACTCGGAAAGCATGAATCAACCCTTACGAACAACATTCTTACATGATTCTATAACATTGTGAAACATTTCCATATTCTAATTTTATCTCTTGTATTTTACTTATGTTATTGTTAATTTTCAGATAAATATTAGGGATAACTTTACTTAAGACCCGTGAATTACCCACATTTTGAGAAGACCCCCAAATTTCAAAAACTCTCAATTTCACCACTTAACTTTCAATTTGTTGCAATTGACCCCTTCATCAAAAATTGAACTTTACTTCGGAAAAGTGAATTACCCACGTTTTGAGAAGACCCCTAAATTTCAAAAACTCTCAATTTTACCACTTAACTTTCAATTTGATGATATTGACCCCTTCGTTAAAAATTGAAGTTAAACCCTAACATAAACTATTAAAAAGACCAAATTACGCTTCAATTTTCTTTTCTTTTTTCAATTGGAATTTAATTAAATTTAGGGGTATAAAGGTCATTTCATCACTTTTAAAGTCCATAAAGTGACGGGATAGATTGCATAAAATTAAAAGTTCATGAGGTGAAATTGAAACGTTTTGAAATTTGGGAGTCTTTTCAGATAGTGTGGTAGTCAAGGGTCATTTGTGAAGTTTTCCCTATTATTTTGTTTCAACAAGAATGTTTGCACCATCCAAATAATTTCCCAACACTTGCATGATTTTTCAACTTTTGATTCACCTTGGAATCTGAGTCATTAAAATTCACAATCTTCGACTCTAATTTAAAAGTGACATTCTCAGTTCTTCAATTATGATTACTCCCAACCATCAACCCACTAACAAGAAACAATCACAAATCCAAATAACATTGAGAGTCAACATTCCCCACAGCAAATCACCAGATTCGAACCAATCAATCAAACCAAAACAACAAAAACCCAAAATCACATTCAAAAAGAGAAAGAAAATCGCATATACCTGGAAGTTCCATTATCAGGATTGTGACTAATCACAATGGCATAGTCCCCAGAGGCCCTAGCCAAGACCCCACGGTCGCCCACATGGTGCTCGACGTTGCACACCACCGCACCTTCTGGGATGGCCCCGAGGGGCAGCACGTTGCCGACCATGAGGTTGGCCTTCTTTCCGCAGTACACGAACTGGCCGGTGTACATGCCCTCGGCGGCCACGAAGAGCTCCTTCTGGAGCTTGTACCGGAAGGGATGGCGGAACTGGACCCGGGCCAGCGGGGCGCCCCGACCCGGATCGTGGATGATCTCGGTGACCACGCCGCGGAGGTAGCCATTGCGCTCGCCGTAGTCGAGGGATCGGAACTGGGCCGGACCCTTGCGGTGGTGGGTGTGGGACCGGAAGACGGACCCGGCACCCTTACGCTGTGCTCGGATTACGCGACCCATTTTGGGTTTCTTAGGGTTTGTGTGGGTGAGGCGCGGTCGTAGTAGGGCAAATGAGAGAGAGGTGGGAGATATGAGTGTGTGGGGGTTTTATACCATAACATTATTAGGGTTTTTGGGCTAGTGGGTTAATGCCTCAAAATTTATTTTTGGATTTAAAATTAAAACTTTGGGGTGGGAGATTAACCTTTTAGAGATGGTATCACTTAAAATGAATTTTATCATCCTAAATTTAGTGCTAATACTTCAAATTTAGTGTTAATACCTCAAATTTAAACTTTTCTTTAATATCTTTTTTTTCAATTTAAAAAACAAATTAAAAAAAAAAAATGGTCAGATGTCTAACGCTTGGCTGGGTCATGGCAGCTGAAAATCTCAATTCTATCTACAGCGTTTCCCAATGCATTGGGAAACACTGTAGATAGGGCATTGATGTTTCCCAATGCATTAGGAAACACTGTAGATAGGGCATTGGGAAACAATTCTCTCTCCCTCCCAACCATTTTCTCTCAATTTAGGGAATAAAATTACTTTTTGATTCCCTATAAAAAAATAATTCACAATAAATTCTCTTATTTTTTTCCTATATGAATTAAATATTATTTCTTTTTATCATTACAACCAATGAGAGATGAGAGAAAATTGTTGAGATATGTGAAAGAGAAAGGAGAAAAAATCAATTTTGTATAATTTAATAATGCATTGGGCATCATTTTTATAATTTACATGTCACATTTACAGTATTTAGAGCATTCTCAGCAGCTACCCTAAAGCTGCTTCCCTCCCCTACACATAGGGAAACTCAAAAAAATCACAAAAAACTTACCTACACCAACTTCCCTATATCCTCTCTATACATTAGGATTGCTACAGTTGAACCCAATGGTTCAATTGTACCAATCCACATGGACTTGCCACCTCAGCATTTATGGGAAAATTGTGGGGAATTGATTGCATTCTAGCATTTCCCCTATTATAATCATAAAATGACATTCTCTCTCCTCTTACACTTTCCTATGCAAAATAAAAGAATATAAAAACAAAACAAAAGTACAACAAATAATATTTTAATGTTATAAGAAACTATAAAGGGAAGCTATTGTGGAGTTTATTTGAATAAGAAAGCAAAAAATAGTCCTTAAACTTAGAAAAAATGATCAGGTAGCTATTGGGAATGCTCTAAGGGCTTCTGATGTGGGTATCAAATGAGAGAGAGTTGGGAGATATGAGTGTGTGGGGGTTTTATACCATAACATTATTAGGGTTTTGGGCTAGTGGGTTAGAGTATTCCAGCAGATTCCCTATAAAGCACTAGCAGCAGTTTTTCAATTATTTTTCTTCAATTTAGGGAATAAAATTACTTTTAAATTTCCTCTAAAAAAAACATTTCATAATAGATTATCTTATTTTTCTCTATATGAATTAAATACTATTTATTTTTATTATTGCAACTACCGAGGGAGGAGAGAGAATTGTTAGGACATGTGAATGAGAGATGAGAGAATGATTTGTTTATAATTTAATAAAGCATTGGATATCTACAGGAGTCCTGCTATCAGGCTGCCAAGAGTCAAACAAGTGTCTACCAAAGTCTGACGTAGCTTTATTAAAAAAAAAAATTGTAGAAAAATCTCTCTCTTCCTAGTCCTACTAGATTTTTTTTTTTTTTTTTGGGTTAAATTTTTATGAGTTAATATTTAGTTTCTAATGCCTCAAAATTTATTTTTGGATTTAAAATTAAAACCTAGGGGTGGAAGGTTAACCCTTTAGAAATGGTATCACTTAAAATAAATTTTATCATCCTAAATTTAGTGCTAATACCTCAAATTTAAATTTTTCTTTAATATCTTTTTTTTTCAATTTAAAAATCAAATTAAAAAAAAAAAAAGGTCAGATGTTTGACGCTTGGCTGCATTATGGCAGCCGGAAATCTCAATTCTATCTACAGTAGTGTTTCCTAATGCATTGGGAAATAATTCTCTCTCCCTCCCAACCATTTTCTCTCAATTTAGGAAATAAAATTACTTTTTGATTCCCTATAAAAAAATACTTCACAATAGATTCTTTTTTTTTTTTTTTCCTATATGAATTAAATACTATTTCTTTTTATCATTACAACCAATGAGAGAGGAGAGAGAATTGTTGAGATATGTGAAAGAGAGAGGAGAAAGAATCAATTTTTTATAATTTAATAATGCATTAGGCATCATTTTTATAATTTACATGTCACATCTACAGTATTTAGAGCATTCTCAGCAGCTACCCTAAAGCTGCTTCCCTCCCCTACACATAGGAAAATTCAAAAAAATCACAAAAAACTCACCTACACCAACTTCCCTATATCTTCTCTAGACATTAGGATTGCTACAGTTAAACCTAATGGTTCAATTGTAGCAATCCACATGGACTTGCCACCTCAGAATTTATGGAAAAATTGTGGGGAATTGATTGCATTCTAGCATTTCCCTTATCATAAAATGACATTCTCTCTACTCTCACACTTTCCTATCCAAAATAAAATAATATAAAAACAGAACAAAAGTACAACAAATAATATTTTAATGTTATAGGAAACTATAAAGGGAAGTTATTGTGGAATATATTTGAATAAGGAAGCAAAAAATAGTTTGGATTCTTAAACTTAGGGAAAATGATCGGATAGCTACTGGGAATGCTCTAAAAGCTTTTGATGTGGGTGTTTTTTTTAGATTTTTCCTAAACATTGAAAAGGGAATGGGCTATAGGGAGTATGCAGATAATGCTCTTAGAGGTTCTATTCTCTAAGTTTAGAAAAAATGTCAAAAAAATCGCAAAAAGTCACCCACAAACAGACTTCCTAAATGAGCCTTAAACATCATGATCGCTACAGTGGAACCCAATCCAATGTTTTGGGTTCCACTGTAGCGATCCAAAGGCTTAATACTACAAAATGATTTTGTTTTTTTTTTTTTTTTGAGAGAAAAAAATAATAATAATAAATAAATAGTAAAACAATTTTCAAGACCATAACTTTATGTTCAATTGTGTGTTTGAGGCAAAATTATTTTATGACTTCATTGCCTACGAGAAATTAGAGTAAAAAAATTGAAATTGAATTAATTAAAACTTCAAAAGGTCATAAGTTTTTCTTTTAATCATTTGTTTAAGCAATTTTTCAAGATAAATTTATATAAAAGATGTTTTGAATACTACCACTTTTATTACGACCATGTGACATTACCACATTACTCGTAATCAAATTTATGACATTATTAAAAAAAAAAACAAAAAAAGAGTTTAATTAAAATGTATTCCATAAAATCAATGTGAATTGCTGCTTCAAAAGATCCACATTCAAGCTCAGCTAGCCTCTAAAATGTTCTAAAAGAATAAAAAGACAAATTACTCGAGGATGTGTCACAATTGTCAAGACCCAAGAGATGAAGATACCACCATGGCTTCAACAGCTTCTCCAAATCTGCAATTATGGGGATTATGGCTTAAAGTTATGATTCTCCTTAGAAAATTATCATCATTTGAATTTATGGGATAAAAGCCTCCGCCGACAATAATGAAAATAAAGAATTTTCAATTTTCAACAATGATTTTACTTTCGGTCCTCCAGCAATTACTTTGGTGGAGGACTTTGAAAGGGTCCGTTTAGCAAACCCTTTTATTTTATTTTTATTGTTCACGTCACTTTTTTGGTAAAAAAATTAACATCCAAATATTCTCAATTATTTTTTATTTTTTTTTTATATTACATCATGCACTTTTTATTACTATTCAAATAAAAAAATACTACAAAACAAAACTTTTTCAATTTTCAATACAAAAAATTCAAAATTTTATACCACGTTATTATGTCAGGTTCAATATCCAAGGCAAAAAAGGGTTTGCCAAACGGACCCTTTTGTAGTATTTCCAAAATTTTTTCTTTCGATTGTAATCTTTCAACTTTCAAGTATTGTATAATGAGCTTGAACTGTATTCTCAACCAATAAAGATCAATTATTTCAAGTTAGTTTTCAGTTTAAAATTGTTACTTTAATATCTATTGTATCAATTTGATCGTGGTTGACATGGCAATGCCACATGGATTGCCACATCAGCTTGCAATACACTTGTAATAAAAATTATAATATCCCTAATTAAAATTATACACCAAATGTCTATTTCCATAATTGTCATCATTTACTTTGACATAGCTTTTTATATACTAAAAGTATTTTTTAAGTTTTTTAACGCAATCTTAATCGGGCTTTAAAACTAGTTTGATAATTGTTTTAAAAGAAGTATTGTTCGATTTTAGTTTGAAAAAAAATGTTTTAATTTGATATAAAGGTGATAAATGTTACATTGGTTCGAAAATCATAGACGTAACACAAACATGAACATGAACCAGTTCAGTTTCAAATAGACAAGCGCTAGAAAGAACCAGCGAAAACATAGTTGCAGGCCCATCTACATGTGAATATACTGAAAACAGCACTGGAGAAGCTTTATATATGTAACAATACAACCTTAATGTTCTTTATGTTATCAGAGAAACAAAAAGGATGACTAAAAGAATTATTTGCCAAAGAAAATTCTGTTTACAACATCAACAGGCAAAGCATAAGCTGGATCTATGGCTTTCAATCCTGGATATTCAAGAAGTGAAAGTCCTGCAACAACAAAGATGAATGACTTTAGATTTGATAAACAGACATCCTTTTTTTTTAATAACTAATCGAAATGTCATTAAAAGCGAAAAGCGCAACCTAAGTACACAAGAAGTATACAAAATAAACACATAACAAAAAAGAAAGAAAAAAATGTAAACTAAGCACTAAATGAGCTACAAACGCAGCTGCCTAAATAAAAAGAGTATTACATAAAAAGAACTTATGTTCCACCAAACGTCCTCTCGCAATTCTCAAAATTTTTATCATTTTTTCCATTTCAAAGACATCACAAAACGCAAGAAGGCACCATCTTCCAAATAGACATCTTGAATCGACAAAAAAAGCCAAACATCATGTGAAAGGAAAAGTGGATACAGAACAGTTCCACACAATGAATCTATGCTGGATTTGGAAACACCTATGAAGTCTCTTTGCCACACACTCCTACCCCAATCCACCCTATAGATTAAACAATAAGAAAATAATAGATATTATAAAATCATATGCTGTATCAGTTTCCAGCCGTAAAGATCTCCCTTTTTTAAGCAGGTTCTATTAGTCCTTAATGAATGAATGAGCGGGAGATGAAATGGAAATTCAACTCAAAGTTCAACATGAGAATCAGAAACAATTCCAAAGATTTAACACATGCCATATGCATAGCCCAAAATGCAGTAAGGCAGCAATGAGTTACCAGCCACCCCAAAGTACGTATGGTAGACATCCACAGCATCATCCGGTCTATCGGATATACCCCCATTTTCCATATCCTGAGATTTTCGACAAAGTACATCTCAGAGAAACTTAAAAGCATTCAAACAAACATGCAGAAATAAAACACAGGACTAACAGCCCAGAATTCCCAACAGGTATAATCTGAATCTGCAGAGTAGCCCATTCAGACCTGGCAGTCTAAGATGAACTTGACAAGCTTTTCCTTATTGATCCAATGAACCCTGTCTATCATGATCAAGCTAGAAAGAACCCACCACGAGTAGCAGACCTGAATTGATGCAACAGGATCAGTGAGGAAAACTACTAAATGTCCCATGTTTGGAAAACTAATTCTCAATCAAAAGAATACTTATTATAAATAGTAAATAAATAAAATATACACCCACATCAGGAAGTTTCTCAGGACGGCCATTAAGACCTCCAGATTTAACTTGCCGCTCACATAACCACCACCCAAGAAGGTCCTTGTCAATATGATGCAACGATCCCGTTAATGCAAGTGCACCCACACAACAGAAAACTGCAGTCACAGTGGACAGAAGAATTTCATTAGAGTCCAAGTACTAGAATTGACATCCAGACAAATAAAAAGCATAATTGAGCACAGGATACTAAGAACCTAACACTATAGATATGGTAAATTATCTCTTAGGTTTGACATGCAGACAATATTTGGCATAATTTCAAGTCTAAATTTGACATCCAGAAAAGTCAAAAACATAACTGTTCAATTTTTACATTTACACAGATTATGCAGGAGAACACTAATATCTACCACGTATGTATCAGCTTCAGCTTGAACAGACTGATGTTCTACACTGTTAAGTCTGCTTATTAAGTACAAAAAGTTTAAAGAACACAGGCCAAAATGACATGAAGAGTTTCATGCATTTTGAGTGACTCTCAAATATCCAACTCTAATGAAAAGTGAGGCACTTTGTAAAGGAAAAGGGGGGAGAAAAACTCCTTTTGCAGCTTAAAGCAATAGTGGAAGCTCAGTTGAGATTTGTCCATGAATGGTGTCACACAAATAGAAATTACATATTTTCTAGCGTCTCTTCTATTTCATTAGTTATACTTTTCTTTTGATTACAGCACCAACTACTGAATTATCATATGATTTCCTTGGGACAGGGTTATAAAACAAACCAAGCTACTCAAACTTCACACAATCTCAGTTTGGTATGGAGCACTCAAATAACTTACATATTGACCTCCGACCTAAAGAACTGAACTTAATTTTAAATCTTAAAAAGATAAGGTAGTCAACTCTACCATAACCAGCTCAAGAAGCAGCTAACTCAACATTGCTCGTGAGATAAACAAGTGACTTGAGCAGACAGCTGAAGTACAGCCCTACACAATAACAAATTGTTTCACAGCAACCACCACTTCACAGACCTTTCTGCAATACTTGTAATCTATAGGCAAATGTATTCGGACAAAAGCATGAGCTATTGTAGATTAGTGTTGGACCAAGAGAAAAAAAAAAAACAGAAAAGAGAAAAGATGCAAAATTTAAAATTGATTGTCAATGATTGAATCTAAGAAACGAGTAAGAATCTTTTGAGCAAAAGCTAAACAAGCTTTTTATAACAGATGCAAAATCTGGACAGTTGTTCCACCCTGATACGACTGACAAAGAAATAAAGACAGAGATGGGAGTAAAACGCATACTTGATTTAACAAGTACTAGTCAGAAAATTAAACTTCACACCAAGATTACGCATTAAATGTTTAACATACTTTGCCCTGCATGGGACTCGCCACCAGGTGTGCTTCCAAATCCACCATCCAAATTTTTGCAGCTTACGATGTAGCTCACAGCCTTCTCCACATTAATTTTATTCAAACAACGCAATATTGAGAGACAACAAAGAGAAATATAAGAGAACCTGTAGGAAAAAGAATTGGTTTGGTAAAATATAATTGCAAAGATGCTAACTTCCAAAACAATGACATGCCAAATAACAAAGTAGAAGGGGACAGAATACCGTGTATCAACTTCACCCCACATGTCCCCTGAAAAAGATCCATCCTCATTTTGCAGCCCAGCAACATCTGACTTAAATATTAAGAAACACAAGAAACAGCAGGTTTACACTGCTTTATATTGTTGGTTTAAATACCAAGTTTCGTTGATGTTTAAAATCTCTTATACAGAGCCTATCTATGTCTCTGTTACCTACCTGAGCAGTAAAAGTGGAAATTACACCCAACATTAAATATCAACAAGATACAAAAGTTGAAACTATCAGTTAACTAGCATGGATATCTGGATGTAGAAGCAACAGTTATAAAAACTGCAGCTACTACAAACTTTCAAAAAATCAAAAACAAAGCACTATTTAATATGATATTTTATAGAAGATATCTCATCAAGTTTGAACAATTTTGAAGTCCACCAATCAGTATGCCAAAGGATACAATTGGTCACCTTATCAACATCAAGAACATTTAGCTTG
This sequence comes from Corylus avellana, assembly GCF_965113065.1. Taxonomy (NCBI): domain Eukaryota; kingdom Viridiplantae; phylum Streptophyta; class Magnoliopsida; order Fagales; family Betulaceae; genus Corylus; species Corylus avellana. Next base: position 4,722,607 of record NC_142494.1, read on the forward strand.
TCAAAAAGGGCCAAAATCTGTACAGCGCTTAGGGTATACAGTACGTGAGGGTCATGTCCAATGTTACCACCAAACCCACCTGCAAAGCTAAGTGTATGTATCATCATCTTACTATAATTATCTGCATTTTTCAGTTTTCTTCTTTTTAGACTTTTGAAAGCTTGTAATGCTAACCATTAATTAGTTGGGACTTATTGAATGGTTATAGCGATATGAAACAAATTCTCACTCATGAAATGCAACAGAACACAACTTGACAATGTATTTTATTGAAGTAAGAAAACAAAGCACCCATATAAAACCTGACTCGTGCTGGCACTCCATGACCCATGAAACAACCTCATCAACATCTACGGTGTCAAGCTTTCCTAGAAGATCCAGAGTGGTCAAACCCCAGTATGCCCCATTCATTCTCAAATGTTCCATCACAACAGACATTAAATCATCCTTTCTCTGAGTACCAAAAAAAAAAAATCAGAATTTTAGGTATAAATGATAACAGAGTCATGTGAGCAATTCAAGATGTACTTAAATAACCAAAAAATTAGTATATATATGAAGCAAACCTTTTCTACTGATAAAATGTATTGAACATGTTTCTCAGCTGCAAGCTCCCCCATCTGCCAATTATCAAGCACATTAACCTTTACTAAGAATGTAGAAGCAAATAGAAATTCAACATCTTTTAAATTATATAAAGTAAAGGGTTCTTTATCTGTTCTGATCTCATACAAAATCAGTCAATCAAATTCTTTATTCAATGTCCCATTTCCTCTCACATATCATTGATGACATACAATATTCTACATGCCATTTTCTCTCAATTAAGGGTTCTTTAATCGGAATTAGATATCCCTCCCACTGATTTTCTCTAAACCCAGTTAGAATCGTGCATGGCGGTGCTGTGGGTGTGGTGTGATTGGTGTGTTGGAAGTAAGAGGGATCCAGTACCGAGCGTCGAAGTGGTATAGTGTGGGTTGAGTCTATAGTTGTGCGCGTACCGTTGACGTGTTCGCGGAACCGAGCGGTGGTAGCGGTGCGAAGTAGTGGGTTGCTGGCGGAGGCTCGAACGTGGGCGGTCTGAACGAGTGTAACGCCGTGCGGTGGTGGCCGTGCGAGGAGGTGACTTTCTTCTCTTATTCTTCTGGTTTAAGAAAGCTCGTTGTTTGGCTGTAAGTGTTGGTGTGTCTTATTCCGAGAATAAGATATCCCAATTTTGGTTACCGGATAACATAATTTCAATTTAAACTAGGAAAAAATTCAAAATCAATCCCGGTATTGTTTACCTGATTTGCAATTAATGGTATCAAAATGAACTCAAAGGTCCCTAGGTATGCCAAAAAAATAATCTAGTCCCTACATTGACTTAACAAATTCTGATAGTGCAAAACGTTAGTACGAATAAAATTGTGATATTTGTCTTATTTAAATCAATGTCACACTAACGAAATTTGTTAAATTAGTTGACGGAATTTGACTATAAGATTTTTTGTATCAAGCGAAAAGCATATGGTATTATTGATCGGTACAAGACAAGACTAATTGCAAAGGAATTTCATCAGCAAGTTGAGATTGATTTTAGAGAAACCAATAACAATTCGTATTGTTTTATCTATTGCAGTCTCATTTGGATGGTATATTAAACAAGTAGATGTTAATAACGCATTTCTTCATGGGTTTCTCAATGAGACAGATTATATGTCTCAACTAGTTGATTTTGCTCATCCTCAACAACCAAATGCAGTGTCTTCTAAAGAAAGCATTGTATGGTCTCAAAATAACAGGTAGATGTTAATAACGCATTTCTTCATGGGTTTCTCAATGAGACAGATTATATGTCTCAACTAGTTGATTTTGCTCATCCTCAATAACCAAATGCAGAGTCTTCTAAAGAAAGCATTGTATGGTCTCAAATAAGCACCTCGTGCTTGCTTGGTTCTCTCGACTAAGTAATCGCCTACTTGAGTTGAGATTTATGGCTTTTAAAGCAAACACTTCTTTAGTTATTTTTAATTTTGACAGAATTCGTATGTTTGCTTTAGTATAGGTGGATGATATTATTTTAATAGCTTCTTATGTATCTGTTGTGTATAATCTCATTCAGTCTCTCAAGCTTGAATTTCCTATCAAAGATCTTGGCTTCAAAACTTTATTTTTGAGTGTGCAAGTGCATCATACAACAGCCGGAATACATTTGTCCCAACAAAAAGGCATATAGCCGACATTCTCCAATGAACTAATATGCAATTTTCGAAGCCCATTTCACCCCCAATGATGGAATACTTATTCATCACACGACCAGACATAGCTTTTGCTGTAAATAAGGTATCTCAATTTTCTCATGCGCCTAGAAACGTTCACTGGACAACCATCAAGCGGATTCTTTGTTATTTGAAGCGCACTATCTCATATGGTCTTCTCATCCGACCCTCGTCCGCCAAACAGTTTGTAACATCCCCAGCCTATTAAGGCTGAGTTTGCCACTTTTATTCTTTTACAACAAAAGTTTTTTTTTTTTGCAAAGATCTATAAGGTCTATCAGAGTACTTGATTTTAAAAGATACGATCAATGTATAAAACATTCTTCAAGAGATTTTATTACAAGCGAAATTAGGAAACATTAAACTTTAGTTACGGAATATCATATTATTACAATAACTGATATAAGAAGACTTCGAAAGTTAATAATTATTCTTGCCCCCATTCCGGCTTCCTATTCCAGCGTCCTTTGTACCTGAAAACAAGAAATAAAACTAAATGAGTCCAAAGAGGCCCAGCAAGTAAAATCTACAACCATAAATAGTTTTACTCATTGTTCTCAATTTTAAAAAAAAAATCATTTTCACAAATAAATATATATCCAGCCATAATAATACATGTATGTACGGTTGCATCTCCCGTAGCATATACATACTATTACATCTAGTAATAGATCATCGTCATAAATCATCTTTATAAATCATCATCATAGTGCATCATTATAAATCATCATTTTAATCATCATAGTATATCATCGTTGAAATTATATTATCATTTTCTCATATTATGACCCATGTGCACTATTACCCCTGTGTACGAGGGTTGCGGGTCCTTGTGACCATGGCACTGAACTGTGGCCTCAGCCATGCCCGACCATCAATTAACTCTTTCTTGGTGCACTCAACGATCATGTTGATGGAATACCACCTTCTTGCATAGCCTCCTTCAGTGGTTTCGCCTCCATCCGAATATCGGTACCGAACTTCTCTCATCTTTACTTATCTTGGGGCCAAAAATACTCTCCTCCATATATGTGACCTCATTTCATAAACATTTAACTCATTTCTTGTACTTCTTTTGATGCATCTTAGGGCAACATGTAGAAGAGTTTATCATCATTTTTTTTTTCTTATAATCATCATCATTTCTCAACTTTCTTATATTTAGGGAAACTTTTCCAAATATAAACTTGTTGTACTTAGAAAGCGTTTAAAGAAATAAAAGCTTTCTAAATAATTTTTTTAGAAATCTTTCGTGAATGCAACATATTCCCATGACAGGTAAATAAAATAATTATTTACAGTTTGATACAAGAATGTATAAATAGCATGACATGAAGAAATTTTATAAGGGATAGTGAATTTACTTACTTCTAGACTAAAGCTAAAAAGTGGTCTGAATGATCTAGTTGCTCCAATTTAACTAACACCACTAGTATATCTGTTGAAACTAATTTCTCAAGTCCGTTCTCTCTCGTGTTCTTTCTTTCTTGCAACGCTTTGTCTCGCCCTTTCTCTCTTTGTTTTGTGTAAACACTTTCAGAAAGAAGAAATACCAAGTAGAAAACGGAAGAAGAAAGAATATGTGGAAGAGAATGGAGAGGAGTGGTGAAATTTGTGAACAGGAAGAGCTCTATTTATAAAAAAAAAAAAAAAAAAAAAAAAAAAACCAAATATTATTCTACCTTCCATTTACAATTCTACCCTCATTTTACTATTACATCTACTAACACTATTATACCTACATTTATCCATCTACAATTCTACCCTCATTTTACTATTCCATCTACCGACACTATTATACCTACATTTATCCATCTACAATTTTACCCTCATTTTACTATTTCATCTACCAACACTATTATACCTACATTTATTCATCTACAATTCTATCATCCTCCTACCAATACTATTATACCTACCATTGACTATTCTACATTCCCTTACTATTCTACCTACCAATACAATTCTTCTTACCATTTACTATCCTATTATTTCATCAACTACCATTCTCTAATTACCACTATCTGTAACACCATAAATTTCCCAAAAATCATTAGCTAAAATTGATATTAAAATAACGTTACCATCAAAATAATCTATTTAAATAACTTTGAAAATTCTAGGGCGCTACAATCTTCCCTTCTTATTGAAATTTCGTCCTCGAAATTAAAACTTTAATTATCACTTTATCCATGAATTTAGATTCTATCATATTCATCAATCAATTATTTATAACTTTTCGTAATTATGTTATTCTACGTACTTCAACCATAAAATAAGACTTTTACAAGGAACTTACTCAAACAAATGGGGGTATTTGTTATGCATGCTTTCTTCCAGTTCCCATAAAGCTTCCTCTATTGAGTGATTGTAGCGCCCCAGAATTTTCAAAGTTATTTAAATAGATTATTTTGATGATGATGTTATTTTAATATCAATTTTAGCCAATGATTTTTGGGAAATTTATGGTGTTACAGAGAGTGATAATTAGATAATGGTAATTGGTGAAATAATAGGATAGTAAATGGTAAGAAGAATTGTATTGGTAGGTAGAATAGTAAGGGAAGGTAGAATAGTCAATGGTAGGTATAATAGTATTGGTAGAAGGAGGGTAGAATTGTATATGGATAAAGGTAGGTATAATAGTATTGATAGATGAAATAGTAAAATGAGGGTAGAATTGTAGATGGATAAATGTAGGTATAATAGTGTTGGTAGATGAAATAGTAAAATGAGGGTAGAATTGTAGATGAATAAATGTAGGTATAATAATATTGGTAGATGGAATAGTAAAATGAGGGTAGAATTGTAAATGGAAGGTAGAATAGTATTTGGTTTTTTTTTCCTATAAATAGAGCTCTTCCCATTCACAAATTTCACCACTCCTCTCCCTTCTCTTCCACATATTCTTCCTTCTTCTGTTTTCTACTTGGTCTTTCTTCTTTCTGAAAGTGTTTACACAAAACAGAGAGAGAAAGGGCGAGACAAAGCGTTGCAAGAAAGAAAGAACACGAGAGATAATGGACTTGAGAAATTAGTTTCAAAAGATATACTAGTGGTGTTAGTCAGATTGGAGTAGCTAGATCGTTCAGACCACTTTTTAGCTTCAGTCTAGAAGTAAGTAAATTCACTATCCCTTCTAAAATTTCTTCATGTCATGTTATTTATACATTCTTGTATCAAACTATAAATAATTATTCTATTTACCTGTCATGGGGATATGTTGCATGCATGAAAGATTTCTAAAAGAATTATTTAGAAAGCTTCTATTTCTTTAAACGCTTTCTAAGTACAACAAGTTTATATTTGGAAAAGTTTCCATTTTTTAGAAAAGAAAGTTGAGAAATGATGATGATTATAAGAAAGAAAAATGATGATAAACCCTCCTACATGTTACCCTAAAATGCATCAAAAGAAGTACAAAGAGAAGTACAAGAAATGAGTTAAATGTTTATGAAATGAGGGCACATGTATGGAGGAGAGTATTTTTGGCCCCAAGATAAATAAGGATGAGAGGAGTTCGGTACCGATACTCAAATGGAGGTGAAACCACTTAAGGAGGCTATGCAAGAATGTGGTATTCCATTAACATGACTGTTGAGTGCACCAAGAAAGAGTTAATTAACGGTCGGGCATGACTGATGCCACAGTTCAGTACCATGGTCACAAGGACCCGCAACCCTCGTACACATGGGTAATAGTGTACATGAGCCCTAATATGTGAAAATGATAATATAATTTAAACGATGATATACTATGATGATTTACAATGATGCATTATGATGATGATTTATAAAGATGATTTATGACGATAATCTATTACTAGATGTAATAGTATGTATATGCTACGGGAGATGCAACCGTACATACACGTATTATTATGGCTGGATATATATTTATTTGTGAAAACGATTTTTTTAAAACTGAGAACAAGAAGTAAAATTATTTATGGTTGTTGATTTTACTTGTTGGGCTCCTTTGGGCTCATTCAATTTTATTTCTTGTTTTCAGGTACAAATAACGCTGGAATAGGAGGCCGAAATGGGGGCGGAAATAATTATTAACTTTCAAAGTCTTCTTATATCAGTTATTGTAATAATATGATATTCCGCAACTAAAGTTTAATGTTTCCTAATTCCGCTTGTAATAAAATCTCTTGAAGAATGTTTTATACATTGATCGTATCTTTTAAAATCAAGTACTCTGATAGACCTTATAGATTTTTGCAAAAAAAAACTTTTGTTGTAAAAGAAGAAAAGTGGCAAACTCAGCCTTAACAGGCTGAAGATGTTACAATTTTGGTATCAGAGCAAAGGTTATAAGGTTCTGCAGACTTTTCAAAAAAAAAAAAAAAAAAGAGGGGGGGGGGGGGTTAATGGGAAGCCACATTGCGGCCAAGTAGAGTATGTATTTTTGTGTGGTCTCTAATAAATGATGCATGGGCATTTTTCTAATGGTTAATTTTAGTTAAAAAAAAAAAAAAAAAATCATCTTAGTGTGATTAATTTGGAGGATTTTATTATTGTGATCAAGTTAATGACGAAGATGGATTTTTTATTATTATTATTATTATTATTATTATTTTTTTTTTTTATAGATAGGTTGTGATCTATAGTATCTACCCATTTGGATTTGACGCAATTTTCTTGAGTATTGATTGATAAGAGTATATAATAAGGTGTCTCGAGGATTTAGAAAATATTATTGATCATGATTTAAAAATTGTATGATGATTTTATAGATTTAGGTTGCGAGATGATTTGTGTAATTAACTTGGTGACAAAATGGTTTTATAGATTTAGGTTGTGAGATAAATTGTGTAAGTGACTTGGTAACGAATGGTCTTATAGATGTCAGTTGTGAAATGATTCTTGAACTGAATTAATGATATAAGAGTTTATATGAGTTTTTGGTAATGGCTAAGGTTTAGTTGATGACAATAATGACACTATGATTAATGTTGTAATATATGGATTGATGAATAAGGATTACATAGTGACATTAAGTGAATGCCTAAGTATTGCAGGGACAAATGAAATGAGGTATGCCCTAAAATCTATAAGATATTTTGATATTTACAGTTTGATACAAGAATGTATAAATAGCATGACATGAAGAAATTTTAGAATGGATAGTGAATTTACTTACTTCTAGACTGAAGCTAAAAAGTGGTCTGAAGGATCTAGTTGCTCTAATCTGACTAACACCACTAGTATATTTTTTGAAACTAATTTCTCAAGTCCGTTCTCTCTCGTATTTTTTCTTTCTTGCAACGCTTTGTCTCGCCCTTTCTCTCTCTCTTTTGTGTAAACACTTTCAGAAAGAAGAAAGACCGAATAGAAAACGGAAGAAGGAAGAATATGTGGAAGAGAAGGGAGAGGAGTGGTGAAATTTGTGAAGGGGAAAAGCTCTATTTATAGGAAAAAAAACCAAATACTATTCTACCTTCTATTTACAATTTTACCATCATTTTACTATTCCATCTACCAACACTATTATACCTGCATTTATCCATCTACAATTCTACTCTCATTTTACTATTCTATCTATCAACACTATTATACCTACATTTATCCATCTACAATTCTACTCTCATTTTACTATTTCATCTACTAACACTATTATACCTACCTTTATATATCTACAATTCTACCCTCCTTCTACCAATACTATTATACCTACCATTGATTATTCTACATTCCCTTACTATTTTACCTACCAATACAATTCTTCTTACAATTTACTTTCCTATTATTTCACCAATTACTATTCTCTAATTATCACTATCTGTAACACCATAAATTTCCCAAAAATCATTGGCTAAAATTGATATTAAAATAACATCATCATCAAAATAATATATTTAAATAACTTTGAAAATTCTGGGGCGCTACACATTAGGCTACTACACGTTTCTAGGCCCCAATCTCATCTCTTGGAAGTCTAAGAAGCAGCTATTGTTAAACTACCATTCATCCCAAAAGCTTAAGCTGGTAGGAAGCCTCATGTGTGGGCTCAAACTCTCTTTTAATAGATGAGGCCCAACACGTGAAATATTTAATTAAATTGGAGCTAAATTGACGGAATTAATGTTCGATTCCAGGACTTTTGGCTCTGATACCATGTTAAATTACTATTCATCCCAAAAGCTTAAGCTAGTAATAAGAGATAAATTTAATCACTTAATCATTACTTTAACAATTACTTTGGATTCAATCCTTGCTCAAGAAACTTGTAGTTTTTCTTTCAACTGCACCAATTTTATATTGTGATAGCATTGGTGCAACCTATCTAACATTCAATCTAATGTTTCATGCTCATACAAAATACATCGCCACTGACTATTATTTTGTATGAGATCTAGTGGCCTGAAATCGCTAATTGTCAAATTTCTGTCCGGCCAAGATCAGCTAGTTAGTTGACATGCTTACCAAACCCCTCGTTACAACCAGGTTTGCTGCTTATCTTCAAACCAATATTAAGGTATGTTCACAAACGGTAGGATTGAGAGAGAATATTGGATCTCCTAATACAACACGTCAACCTGTCGTTAGTGAAGAATCAAAGTTTTGTAATCAAGTCAGAGGTTGCATGGGATAATCTAATCTCAAAATCTCAGTTTGTTATTTCTTGATTTTAGTATGGTCTTTCCCATGCATTGCCACCTAATAAACAAAATCATGCACCGTTGGAGAAATATAACCATTAGGAAAATATGAGATGACTGTTAAAAAAATATAACCATTATATATATATTTAACCTTTGAAAAAATATGATCATTAAAAAAATAAACTTTAGGAAAATATAACGGTTGAAAAATATATATGTTTGAAAATATGAGCGTTGGCAAAAATATAATAAAAAAGAATTAGAAATAGTATTTAAAGATAGGAAAAAAGAGAATATAAAATATTTTTGAGTGTATATTGACAAATGAGTAGAGTAACTAAAGCAAAGAATTCTACTTTTTGGATACATAATGTGAGATTCCAACACTAATATAACCGTACCAACTAACCATTAGATTATTTTTTGTATAAAATTTTTTTAAAAAAAATCAAAATTTAATTGAGACCGACACTTCAATATTATGAGATAAAAACATATTATATAACATTACTCTTTCAATTTAGTTTCGATTCTTAGAGCTGTAGGAGAATAGACTAACCCCTATCCCAAAAACCTGCCTTTTCTTTTTTCCATTTTTCCTTGAAACCACACAAGGATTTGAGACATAGCTGCCCAAATTCCAGGAATGAAAACCCAATTGCTCTGTCTGATTGCCAATCTGCGAAATCCCCATTATTCAGATCCCACTAAACTAAGCCTAAAAACACCAGATATTCTGGCCCAAATGAGACAGCAAATTCATAGAAGTAAACAAAGAAACTAATTGACGGATACATTTAGCTCCCGTTCCTTTGTATTTGTCCCACACTGCTTAAAACGAAATTTCCACATCACTTTATAATACATGCTAACAACGATGCTAATTGCCGAGCTAGGTAGCGCTAGCTTATGACTCGAGCGAAGGCCTTGATTTGTTGGAACGGAACAGTGGTTCGGCTCCCTTGGCAGGGTTTGCGTGTGCAAGTTACTGGCCCGCCCGTTCCAAGTTGTGAGATGAGTCATCTGGTCTAGACCAGATGGCTCCTAGAGAGTATGGCACTGCGTTGGCTTCACAGAGCAACGAAGACCTCCGGCTCATGGCAGTGGAAGGATAACGGGTCGGTGCACTGCCTACTCAGATTGCCTAGTGGGTCGGCTTCACTTGAACCAACAAATTTTTGCTACTGGATTTAATCCTAATAAATTAACCCTTTCTTTTTTCTTTTCTCTTCACCAAAGAAAAAAGTATTTGCTAATTGTTCTGCATTTTGTTATCTTTCTTCCTTGTCTCTACGTGATGGACTACAACTCCACTAAATCTTGTAAGAGATCCCCATGTGATTCAATTGATTGTAGCTTCTTTTTTTTTTGGAAGTGGCTGTCATGTGTAAGAAAATGATGATGATTTTTTGGTATTTACTCTGCAATGTTATATATGTTGGCTTGGAGTCTTTTCAGAATTTGGCACATGCTTCTTTGTCTACTAAAGTCTTTCTGTTCAACACTGATAATCAATTTTTGTTTATAGATCAGGCAAAAGCTTTAACAAATTTAGAGAAAAAAAAAATGGTGAGATTATTTTTATCTGTACAATATCCATCATCAAGATTTATAGTCTGAGCTTATCCCTTAACGTTCATGGTACCAAACCAACAAGAAGGATTTTAACAAAGAAAAATAAAATTAGTAAAACTCTATTTACTGTAATAAATTACCATGCAATTTATAATATTTTTCCAAACTTAAAAAAGTGACAATATTTCTTACCAATTTATCAAGCTTTTTCACATAAACCCTTTATTAGTTTTTTTTTTTTTTTTTTTTGTTAAATATGATGAAAAATGCATGTGACTCAATTTGCTGAATATATATATTAAAAAAAGAGGCCCACAACTAGCCATGGGTCACCTTCATTGAAGTTTTTTAAATTATCATTTTAAAAAAAAAAAAAAAAAAAAATTCTTTTAATCTAAAGGGGTAGTTGTATATTAACCCTTCCTTTGTTAGGATTTACTATTAAACCCTATTGATACAATTATTGGACGATCGCATCAGCAAGACCTCCTCAAAGGGTCACCAAAGCCCACTGGTGGCCACTCCAATGCCCAATTCTATTTTAGTTTGAGAGCGAAACCAAAGAAAGAGTATGAGAGGTGAGAAAGAGAGTACCTCTTATAGTGATGCTTAGATGTTTGGGCTAATGCGGAGTGGGCCGCATATTCAAGTTGTTAGGCCCAAAAATCCTAATGATGTGAGTAAAAGAAAGGGCTTGATAGATTGGTAAGGGAAATTGCAACGTTTTAAAGTTTGCAAGAATATTACAAATTGAGTAGTAATTTGAGAGTTAATTGCAATAGTCCCCCTTCATTTGCTTAATTACCATCACCATTTGGGGAAAAATAAACTTATTTTGGTGGGAAGGAAGCATGAAATAGTTAATTAAGAAAACTAACCCCTCAATATCTGTAAAATGTGGAGCTAGAAATCATACAATTTTTTTTTTATCAGAGCATAGAGCCGACCAAACAAAATATAGGAGCTCATGGGTGATGACTTTACCTTCCGTTCCTTTGTCTTTGTCCCACATTGCTTAAAATAACACTTCCACATCACTTTATAATACACTCTAACAACACCACTGTTCGCCGAGCTAGGTAACGCTAGCTTATGACTCGAGTGAGGGCCTTGATTTGTTGGAACAGCAAGTTCGGCTCCCTCAGGCAGGGTTTGCTGGTGCAAGCCTACTGGCCCGCCCGTTCCAAGTAGTGAGTTGGGCCTGCGGGTTTGGGCCAAGGCCTGGATCCAGCAACTCTTAGAGTGAAGGGCACCGCGTAAGGCTGGCTTCACAGAGCAACGAATACCTTCCGCTCACAGCAGTGGAAGGATAACGGGCCGGTGCACTGCCTACCCCAGATTGCCTCGTGGGTCGGGATGTATGAACCAACATTTTTTCGGCTTCTCTCTTAAAACAAGGGTACAAAATAACAAGCAGCGTCAAGGCTTTTTTTATTTTTTTCAAGAAAGGGGCCAAATTATGTTCAATGAGAGAGGAAAGAAGTAAACAAATGACATTAGAAGCTCAAAATTTTTATGCTTTCAAAGTGTCAAACAATCAATCAACTTACAAATCCCCTATTAAAAACCATTTGGCTTCATCTAGAGCTGCGATGCCTGAAATAATTTGAACAATGCTTTATAACTCAATGATGGATTTTCGTCTTATCATTCTCTTGAATGTAAGAATGCTCCATCCTTCTGAATTTGAGGACCCTATAGGCAATGTCATTAGTGGTATTGTACATTGCTGTTGATATCAAAAACTAACGGTGTACTTTTGCCTTTTTTTAAGAGAGGAGGGGATCGTCAAAAGGCCGTTAGTCCAGAGATTGGAGGCACTCCGACCCCCAAATTAATAAAACCCTCACTCAAAAAGAGAAAAGCTAAATAAAAAATGACAGAGTTTTCCTCTTCCTCCAACTCAGTTTAAAAAAATGACATATGTTATTTGAACATATGAGATGCACATGTTTTTTTAATAGTAAGAACAAAGTTATAATAAATAATTTTAAAAACTCATGTGCATCTCACATGATATTAACAAAGTGACACATATCATTTTTATAAACTGATTCCTTCAACCCAGTTTGGAAAAAAACTCTGTCCAATAAAAAATTGGTAAGAGAGTGTCTTTGGCAGTGTGCTAGCCTTAGTTTGTGCTTATCCTAAGCCTCCTTGAACCTCTAAGTCGCTATGCTTGTTCCTAGTCTAGTCTTGGAACAATAGGAATCTTCAATAGTCCTAAACCCTAAACCATATGAGCAAAGTAAGAAGAACTCTAGCCCATATCCATCTCTTTTATGAGGATTTGGGTGCTCCTTTTGTATTGAGTGTCTTTTGTACGTGTTTATGTAACTGCTGCAAGGAAATGGGTAGGCACTAGTTCATGTCCTTCAAAGAGGAAATGCAATTGGGTGAAACATTCTAATAGGTTGGTAAATAATGCTGAAAACAAATTCTTTATTGGCTAGATTGATGTAGAAGAATTAGAAAGCTTTGAATTTTTTTGGGATAATTTTACAATAATATTCTTAAAATCCTATCAATTTATATATGTTAAATTGAATTGTTCATTTCAACATTTATATTATACTTAAAATATTTTTAGTTTTTATTTATTAGTTCATTATATCTCACTTTTAGTCATCTCCTGCTATGCATTTTGTTATTTTTCCTCCTTGTCTCTACTGGATGGACTACAACTCTACTAAATCTGGTAGAGATCCCCATGTGGTTCAAGTGATTGTATTTTTTTGGAAGTGGCTGTCATGTGTAAGAAAATGATGATGATGATTTTTGGTATTTACTCTGCAATTTTATATATGTTGGCTTGGAGTCATTTCAGAATTTGGCACGTGCTTCTTTGTCTACTAAAGTGTTTCTGTTAAACACTGATGATCAATTCTTGTTTATAGATCAGGTAAAAGCTTTAACAAATTTAGAGAAAAAAATAAATGGCGAGATTATTTTTATCTGTAGTACAATATCCATCATCAAGGTTTATAGTCCGAGCTTATCCCTTACCGTTCATGGTACCAAACCAACAAGAAGGATTTTAACAAAGAAAAATAAAATTAGTTCATTCATTTGAGGAAAACTCTATTTACTGTAATAAATTACCACGCAATTTATAATATTTTTCCAAATTTCAAAAGGTCACAATATTTCTTACCAATTTATCAATCTTTTTCACGTAAACCCGTTATCTAGGGTTTTTTTTTGTTAAATTTGATGAAAAATACAGGCTGACACAAAATGACAAAAATACCCCTTTTATTAAAAAAAAAGAAAAGAAAAAGAGACCTACAACTAGCAATTCATTGCCACTAAAGTTTTGTAAATTATTGTTTTTTAATTCTTTTAATCTAAGGGCATAGTTGTATTTTCACACTTCCTTCGTTAGGATTTACTATTAAATCATATTGATACACTTACCGGACGATCCCACCAGCGATCGGCCTCCTCCTTTTAAACAAAGAAAGGGTCACCAAAGCTCATCCGTCCCTCAAAAGGTTTAGTAGACACTCAAATACCTAAGTCTGTCTTTAGTTTAAGAGCGAAACCAAAGAAATGGTACTATGAGAGGGAGAGAGAGTCAATTTTATAGTGAAGCTTCAATGTTTAGGCCAATTCTGAGTGGACTGGGTGTTCAAGTTGTTAGGCCCAAAAAATCCTAACGAGGTGAGTAAAAGAAAGGCTTGATAGATTGGTAAGGGACATTGCAACGTCTTAAAGTTTGCGAGACTATTACAAATTGAGTAATAGCTTGAGAGTTAATTGCAATAGCCCCCATCATTTGCTTAATTACTATCACCATTTGGGGAAAAATAAACTTATTTTGGTGGGAAGGAAGCATGAAATAGTTAATTAAGCAAACTAAAAATTAGAAGCTAGCAGGGACATTCCCCCTCAATATCTGTAACATGTGGAGCTAGAAATCATATAATTTTTTTTTTATCAGAGCATAGAGAGCCGACCAAACAAAATATAGGAGCTGATGAGTCATGAGTGATGACTTTAGCAGTAGCATGCCAGATTGGTAGGCACCGTCCAATTATTATGAAGAAAAAAATCACCATAGATGACAGTTGACACAACACAGAAGCAGCCAAACTGGGAATTCTAAGCCACAGAAAATGGCGAGGACTAGTTCCAAAGCCTCCTTAATTGCTTCTCAGGGCTTTGTTGCCATTTGCATACACAAGAAAGATAGGAAGATAGACAGTTTTGTCTGCATGAAGGCGAAGGTGACCTCGTGATTGCAGATTTTGGCATCAAACTTCTACCAAAATACAAGAATCACGTGTGGGAAACTCACAGAGACAGAGTGGCTCTTCTTTTTTTTTGCCTTTTTATTTTTATTTTTTTTTACTCTTTTAGTTTTTCCTCAAAGTAGCCGTCACCTCGATCCATTTGCCCCCATTGTTTCAAACACATTTCACGTGCTTTAGTTAGTCTGCCAATTTTCGCACCGCCGCATGCATTTGAAACAGATTAAACTATTTGGAGAACTTCGTAGGAAGATTACAAAGCAAGAGCGCTGATTAAACTGTTAAACTTCTAAAACTTCTATAGAAAACCTTATTATTCTCTTTATGTTTTATCTAGTATTTGGCTCTAAAAAAAAAAAACATAATTCTAAAGTCTCGGACAGAGACTTTATCGTAAGTTTTAAGGCGGTGCTGTGTATGGATAGTCTATTTGCCCCGTTCGGACTCTCCTAGGGTTTATGAACCCGTTGTCCCGCCATACGATTGTGTTGTCCGAAAATCACTACCCTTGAACATTAGTAGTAAAGTGGATGTACCTGATTAGAAGATAGTATGGTTAAGTGATTAATTTGTGTTCGCTTATCGAGTTCAAGTTCACTATTTTCTCATCCTTCTCTTATCTTATCTTTTGAAAATTTATCATTGAATTTGTAAGATATAAAATCTTCATATGTGAAGAAAAATATGAGATGAATGAAAAAAAATATACTAAGGCTTTGTTTGGCAAAGGCCACAAAGGCATGATACTATTTCTCATTTTTTTCATTTTCTCAACGTTTTTACTTTTTATTATTATATTCAAATAAATAAATAAATAAAATCAATATAAAACAAAATTTTTTATTTTTTCATACAAAACATTCTCACTTTTTTTTACATCAATCAATTTTTGCTACAATTTTATATCACTAAAACCCCAAAAGCTTTTCCCAAACGAAGCCTAAATATAATATTTTTTTAATTAAATGAGTCAAACATATCGACTCTAATTTTCTAATTTTATATTTAGTGAGTGTTGAGTTTGTGAATGAATTTAAAGTTATAAACTCTAAATAATGCAAGCCGGGGTCAAATATATCGAAACATTAATATAAAATTATATAAATAGAATCACACTCACACTCAACCTCCGGATCTCAAATGAAATTAGTAGAAATAATTGCTGAGTCAACTCGGTGAATAGGTTAATCTTTTAGATCGGCAATCCCGAAAAGGTCACAGACTTTGAGAGTGAGAGAGAGAAAGAAGTAAAGGCGTGAAGATCGAGAAGACATGTTGGCGTCAACATGCGTGCACTCTACAGTCTACCTGCCCTATGCCTATTGGCCTCTGCAATTCTTCTGAGTCCCTAAATCGTACGCTACTATTGAGATAGGGACCAAGACCAAATGAGAAAAATATTAAAATTTTAAATTTATATATAAAAAATAAAATTAATATATATTTAAGTGAAAAAAAAAAAAAAAAAAAACAATGGCAAAGAAACAAAATAGTGTATTTTAATTTTTAAACTCAAAGGCCAAGCTATCAAAATGAAACTCAATGATTTTTTAAATTTTGAAAATCATCTAGGATTAAATTTGTACTAAATTTTATAGAAATTTCTATTTCCATGTATAACATTAAATAATCAATATGTTTCTCGTTTTTAACTTTGTCATTGCTACGTTAAAAACTCTTTTACGTTACTTACGAAGACTACTGTCTATGCCTAATTTTTTTAATGGTATATTTAGATTGTTGCTCATAATCGATTTTGGTTGTTTAAGGTTTGGATATAAATTAATTTTTGTTATAATAGGTTGAGCGGCTTAGTCTTTTTTCTAGGTAAATGTCCATTTTAATTCTTTTGGCTCTAATATATGAATTTAGTTATTTACATACTATAATAAATAAATCGGAGAAGGGCCCCCCCTGATCAATATCAACTCTTCTTCAATCATGTTTGAGATTGTGTTTAAAAAATAGAGTTTTTAAGTCAAAAAATATTTTTTTGCAAAAACTTCATTTTTAAATTTTTGTCAAAAATACGTTTGGGTTATTAGAGTAAAAAAGTCAAAAAAAAAAAACTTTTAAAATTTTTTACAAAACATGTCAGCTTTTGTTTAGCACAACATTTTAGGCAGTAAAAGAACATTTTAAGCTCTCTAACCCAATCATAAACCTGCCCAAATCTTGTTTGATCTCATTTATTATGAAAGACTTAAACTTTTTAAAATAAATGATGATTTTAATATTGAAGTAAAGTATCTCTAACTTAAATGTAATTCAATCCAAGGTAGATGTTGTCAAAAGGACAACTATAATTTAGAAAAACAACCCATGACTCATGTTTTTTTTTTTTTTTTTTTTTTGGATAAATTCCTTCTACTTTATGAACCAAAAAGAAATACAACACACTGCCCATCAAAGGGAGGAGCTAGAGAGGTGGGTGGATCCCTGCCAGTTGGCACTACATATGGGGGTAGATAGGCTGATAGCTCAATTAGGCTGGTTCCTTCAGCATCACTTTCTACAACATTCAATGCCATACATTTTTCTCAAAGATACTGTGTATATTGTGGTTCATTAGTGATGCCATATAATTGCACTCATGCTATCTCTTTGCTCAATAGGACCATTTTATATTTTAAGTAAATTTCTGTATAAATTCTAATATGCCCAAATAGGAGAATGAACATTTCATAATCTTATTTAGGTAACTCTTTTTGAAAATATCTCCAAAGTAGGTGAGGTATAATGATTGCTTTTCCCAACAATTTAATCAAAGAAAAATAGTACAAAACTCTCATGTAGCGCACCCACAACGTATCATTATGAAAATTATTATTGAATCTAAAATTTAATTATAATTTATCTAAAATCTAATAATGATTTTCATTATCACATGAACGACTGAAGGAGCATGTGTAGAAGGAGTGTAGCAGCGTGTGTAGAATTTGTAATTTGCTCATTAGATAATTTATATAATTAACATTTTTTTTATCAGTATATAAATTAAATTACTAATGCAGATCCATCGTCCTATCACACTCTTAGCTAATTTAGTAACTAAAGAAAGTTTTTGTCGAAGAATTGAAATTGCGTGACTGCTGGAAAGAAGAAGCTTCCCCAAGCTCAACTTGCCAACTTGACAGACGGCAACAAAAATTACAGAAGGCAGATCTCTTTCACCATCATCAAGCATCTCACTAGAGACAAGAGATTATCTATTTGGTTTACAGTATTCACACCCTAATGATTATTTTGACAAATTTGGAAGGAAATGAGGAGTTGGAAATGCCCCCCACATCAGAGACAAGAGTGAGACTATTTGGTTTAGGTTTAGAATATTCACGCCAACACGCCGTCGCTCGGCTAGCTAAATGTTATTTTGACTAATTCAATATAAATTTGGAAGGAAATAATTAAAGTATTGATTAAATTTTTCTCTTCTTTGGTATCAAAACTAAAAGTTATAATTTCGAATTTTGACTCTGTCATTTGGATTTGGATCCCCAAAAATTTTTAAGGGAATTCTAGTTTCTGAAATTTCAGATCCAAGCCATCCATTTTTATCTAAGATCCATTATTTTGCCACGTGTCCCACTACTTATAAAATAATGATGATTATTAATATCATTAAAAATTTATTATTATTTTATTAGTAGTGGGACATGTGGCAAGATAATGACTCTTTGATGAAAATGGATGGCCTAGATCTGAAATTTCAGAAACTATAATTCCTCAAGGAATTCCAGGGGATCAGGGGATCTGGATCCCTATCATTTATATGGACACAAATTTCTTTCAAATGGTTTGGAAGAAATTTCTTTCAAATTGGTTTGGAAGAAATTTCTTTCAACCTACTATAACAGTGTTATTTAACATTTTTTTTATTTCTAAAAAATTAATGTGTGGGTTCCTAGGTTAGTGGAATGACAATAAATGACGGTTAAAATATTAAAGAAAACATGTGAAATATGACACTTGTCACTTATTTGAGTATGTTGAAGGAAATTTTGTCATTTTAATATTTTACGTATTGAACCTCACCTATTAAAAACAAGTTTAAGCCTACATGTAAAGGGAAAGTGTTAAAAGTATGAGAAATGCTAGGCGTTGTTTTAGTATTCTCCTAGTGTCCTCCCAACTATGATGTAACTTTTAAAATTATCAATAAATTAAAAGTCAATAATGATATTCTCAAATTTAATGATAATTTTAAAAGTTACATTACAGTTGAGATAATGTCAAGAAAATACTAAAAAAATACCTAATATTTTTCTAAAAATATTAATTAAATATAAATCTTTTGATCGAATATCCTTCTCTTATCTTCTTTTGAAAATATATATTACAAAATATAATTACTTTGAAAAAGTGGTTATGCAGGAGTTGCCAATTTGTACATGTTACCCAAATTATCCCTATAGCCATTTAAAGTGTAGAGCCATAGAGGCTATATAGGGAATAGGATCACCTGGCGCAGTAGGTAGTCCTAAAATGTGGATGGTGTGTGATGCATCACCGTAATGATTTCACCTCGAATCACACGCACCCAAACCCTTCTCCGCAAGAAATCATCAATGCAATTACATTATTGACCCCATCTCAATCGCAACCACATTTCGCCAGTTTGTGCAATAATAATGTCTTCCTTCAATGCGCTAAAAAATCTTTCTACTATTCCACCTGTGCCTCTGCTTAATACATAATAAATTTATACATATCTCAACGGTCCACTGTACTAGACTGATACAAAAAAATATCTTCCTCCACGTGGCCCTATTTCATTCGTCCGTCATAAACTTTTGTAACATAGTACAATGACCCAGATGATTTCCCAGATGTACGTGACTTTTTACGGTAATTGCAGCTTTTCTTTTTTTTTCTTACGGTAATTGCAGCTTTTTACAGTCTTTTCAGCAAAATATATAATTTCACTAGAAATTTAAGTATAAAATCTCTTTAATCCCTCAAATAGCCATTCAATAATAATTTATCCTCAAATTATCAATTATAACAATTTATCTCATAAATTACCAAAATAATAATAATGTACCTCCTAATGCTAGCAAAATAATGAAATTATTCTTATAAAATTTTCAATAAGACAAAATACCTTTTAATTTTTTTAAAAAAAAATTAATTTTTAGTATTTTTGTTTTTATTTTAGTAAGGGTAATTTCATAATTTTGTTAAAATTTGAGGTACATTGTCATTATTTTGGTATTTTGGGGAGTAAATTATCGCAATTGATAGTTTAGGGAATAAATTGTCATTGGAGTGATAATTTGAGAGAGTTAAGTGGACTTTATTCAAAATTTATATACTACTATTATGTTAAAAAAACATAGCGAATTGGAATAAATTTCTCTAATTTAATTTGAAAGAAACTTATGTTATCTTTGTTGTTAAAACTCTTATTTATGTTTATTTTTTAAGAATTATTAGTAAATAATTTAAATACAAAACACTCTTAAAAGTGCAAACCTAATTTTCACATTACAATTTTTTAAACCAAAATTTAAAATATATATATATATATATATATATAAAAAAAAAAACAATTGTTGATGCAAGTGACACTGTATAAAAAATGTATATATTCACCATTAATGTATAAAATTTACAATTGTGTAATGAAAAAAAAAAAAAAAACCTCAAACACTTCATTAAAAAGTGGTGGCAAGCTGATGAATTGTGTAATTTACAGTCTGGAGCTCTGAAACATCCTTTCAACTTTACAGCCAATAACTTCTTTTTTTTTTTTTTTTTTTTTTTTAAGGAAACAATCAATTCATTTTAATCTAATAAGAATTTAAAACATCTGTTGTCTACAAGACTCGTTGGCACCGAAAAAGAATGTGTAATGACATGTATAGGACTTGGACCAGCGACGAAAATGTAGATCTACTTCGAAAAAAACCGATCTAAGAATCTTTGCAGAAAGCGACAAAGCCAAAAAATCGGGAGAAAAATAAACGACGAGGTGGAGGAGGAGGTTGGGCGCTACGGCTGGAGTGTAAACAAAAACATAGAAAAATAGGGAGGAAGGACATCCCTTTTGAATCGCACTGAAAGGGGGCTAGGGTTGCTCTTCGAATATATCTAGAGTTTCCAAAAAAAAAAATTTCAACCTCACTCTCCAAGAATGGTATTTTCTACAATTTTTTTTTTTTTTTTAAAAGAAAAAACTCACATTAAGGTTGCAAAATTCTGAAATCGAATAACGGGAGTAGGGTAGGGACCCCCAAACGTGGTCCCATTACTTGTTTTTTTCCCCTTAGTAAAAGAGTATGTAATCATAAATATCTTATATCATGAGGTAAATTTATTTTTACCAAGAACTTTATTTTACCCTAAACAGTAAAAGATTTGATTGAACCTAACCTGTTTCAATTATACCAACCCAAGTTTAGAGAACTTCAAAGCATCCCATCCTTCACCCCAAAACAAAAAAGAAACAAGCATGCACTGTTTTAGATTTGTACCCCTCAAGTGAGTAAAAATATCAGTAATTTTAAATAGTTTTGATACGTATAAGTTTCTAGAATCTTATTATTAACTCAAAAATATCTTCTCTTTTCAATATATATATATATCAAACAACCCAGAAGTCAAAATACTCCAATTATTTTTTTTAATTTTATGTTACATCAATTTTTTTTTTTCAAAAAAATAAAAAAATAAAAAAAACCCATAAAAACCATTAACACTAACAATCACCCTAATATTTTTCACTTCTTAGAGCATCTTCAACAATAATGTATATTTGGAAAATGCTAGGTGTTCTCCTGGTATTCTCTCAATTATGATGTGGCTTTTAAAATTACCAATTGATTAAAATTCAATAATGATAATCTCAAATTGAACGGTAATTTTAAAAGTCACATCACAGTTGAGAGAATACCAGGAGAACACCTAACATTTTCTTGTATATGTTATTAGCTATCTAAAACACACATTTCTTATTGTAGCTAATAATTACCTTCAATATTATAATTCGTTCAATGTGCTAATTAGAAGCATCCAGTGAAAAGCCGAAATAACTCATATTAGCTAAATATAATTAATATAAACCTTTTAAAAAGCATATGCTTAAAGCATGAACCAATAACCAAAAGGCCATGATTTGAATTAAAAAAGTAATAAATATTGGACATGTGACATATAATAAAAGAATAAAGACAAGTGTTGAGGCAAGTAGAAATAAATTAATAAAGACAATCTCACATAATGTTTGCAAATTAATCATGCAAAACTTTAGTGGTTCCAAAATCTATCACTAGTAAATATTGGACCCCCCATTTGCCTATTCTCTCACCATCTCCATCAACTACATGATGAGTAGCCCTTTCCACTCAATTCCATATATATATATATATATATATATATATATATACAACACTCATTTCCCACTATTCAAAAATCAATCAATAAAGAAATGGCAATTCTTCTTTATGATTCGAAGGGTTTTTATTCCAATTATATTTTTCCTGCTTTTAAGCGGCAGTGAATAGTGGGCTGGTACAGTCCAGCTGGCACTGCGGTCACCAAAGTAAAACAAATGGCAAAGAAGATAAAGGTGATCCCACACCAATCACCACTACTCGCCAAAAGGCTAATTTATTAATGAGTTTTTTTGAGTGGCCCTCGTTTTCTTGTTTGAAATAATAATGTCTTGACATGACATAAAAATAAAGATTATTTTTGTGTTTTTATTACTGTTTTGTACTTAATTGATTTAATAATATATTGAATAATGCTATTTTTTACAATTATTTTAAAATAATAGATATAATGTATTTTAAGTGATTTTTTTTTTTTTTTAAATAGTTGATACGAGAAACTATTTAAAACGCGTAATGTTAATTAGTATTAAATAAGCGTAAATAATAGTATTACTCTAAATTTTTTGTTTTAATAAGTAAACAAAAATTTTGAGAAATGATATACATACGACATACGTATTCTCATTTTTATATTTATTTATTTTTGACATGTCCGCACAAGAGGGGGAGAGAGATTCGAACTAGTAACTTCCGCTTCATAAAGCGTGGTCCCAGCCAATTGAACTACCTCTTGGAGACTCATTTTTATATTTAATAATGTAATTTTTAAAATTATAATTAGATTAAAATTTAATAGTGATCAATCTCAAATATATATATATATATTTCCAGAAAAATAAGAAGAAAAAGTAACCGAAAAGGCTTATGGTTTTTCTTTGAACCGGGAGTGAATGTATTTTTTTCTAAGAGTATCGTTAGATTTCTTTTTCATGTCCTTTTATGTGTTTTTTTAAGAAATGTTAGGTGTTCTTCTAGTATTCTTTTTATGTCCTCTTAGCTGTAATATGACTTTTAAAATTACCAATAGATTAAAAGTTAATAATAATAATCTCAAATTTAATGATAATTTTAAAAGTTACATCACAATTAGAAAGACACTAAGAGAACACTAAAAAAATACCTAACATTTTCCTATTTTTTTTTTAGTGTATGAAAAGTATATATTTTTCAGTAGTATTAACAAAGTTGAAGGAAAATCTATGAAAAAATTTGCATGAAAATTTTATCAAGAAAAAAAAAAAAAAAAAAATAGGAGGTGTTTGCTTGCACGCGCGAGAAGATGAATTGGAGATTTCTCAAAGCCCTTTTTAACCAATGCTGCCAGTGACAACTGGACGACTGAGTGAACCAGCTGTCTTTAGCCACGTGGCTATTTTTAATTAGCTGAGATCTGTGGTCGTCCTTTTGGAGCGGACGGCATCGACATGTCGTACTGAGTGCCACTCATACAGTACCCAGCTTTGGCCAGCTCATTGGGCATTGTAACCTAACGGCTACATTTGTTTAATTTTTGTTTCATTTTCGTGCTTGGTTTCATTTTCGTGTTTGGTTTTTTTGTCAAATTATTGGAATTTGAATCCCACGTGGCATCACAATCGGTGACGTGGGGAGTGGGATAGTGCAAGAGGGTGCTTGTGAGTTGTGAGAGAAGCCAATAGAATTGGCTATAAAAGGCCAGTGTTCTTTGTATTATCACTCACAGAGCATTTCAGAGTGGAAGCTTCACTGTATTCTCTTCTCTCTCCCTCAAAACTCTGCCATGGCTGTTTCAGTATCTGTCTTCTTGGGTTTCTTTGTGGGTCTTGTAGTGGTGGGTTTGGCTAGCTCAAAAAAGTTTGATGAGCTCTTTCAGCCAAGCTGGGCCATGGACCATTTTCTCTATGAAGGAGAGCTTCTTAAGCTCAAACTTGACAATTATTCCGGTACATATCCGTTTTCCTGATCAAAGATTCAATCTTTTTTCATTTTTTCCCCAATGGGTTTGTGTTGTGTTTTCTAGGATCTCTCTTTTTCTGCATTCTGTTATCATTATGAGTTTACTATTATTATCACATGTTAAGCTTGTTTTCTTCCTGATGAGGTGATTATCCTAAGAAAGACTAATGAAATTGTGGGTGGGCACGCAATTTTCAGGCGCTGGATTTTCATCAAAGAGCAAATATATGTTTGGGAAAGTGACCATTCAGATTAAGCTTGTGGAGGGTGACTCTGCTGGAACTGTTACTGCTTTCTATGTAAGCAGATTTATAGTTTCTTTACTATTTCTGTTACTTTTTGCTGTTTTGCTTCTGTAGCTTAATCATGTGTAAAAATTTGTTGTATTCCATGATCTATGTCTCCATCCAGCAAGTGGATATACAAATTAAAATTGATTCAATGCATTGAACATTTTCTCAAATGCAGACAATTTAAACTTGCCTTTATTTGGACCCCATCAATAGGCTAGTAGCTTTTACCTACTCCTCCTTAAACCCTCGTGAATTTCTGCAAATCCCATTAAATCTGCATTTATTGTTTTTTGTCTCCGTCAAAAGCCAATGCTTGTTTTGCTTTAGAACACAAACCTTCATTTTCCTATTGGCTTTAGCCTTTAGTGTGTGTTAACATCCTTCAACATCCTTTGAGAATCATCGAACGTTTTACTGTTTAATTGACTTTATCTGTCACAATAATTGTACTACTCTCGCTGTGACTCTGACATTGATAATCAAGCCTCTTTACTCTTTAGTGTATGGTGATAATGATATTTTGAGGGGTCCATCTAACTTTTTAATCTTTTTTCCTCTTTTGATACAGATGTCATCGGACGGTCCAAATCACAATGAGTTTGATTTTGAGTTCCTAGGCAACACCACCGGGGAACCTTATACAGTCCAGACCAATGTGTATGTTAATGGTGTAGGTAACCGTGAGCAAAGGCTTAATCTCTGGTTCGACCCTACCACAGATTTCCACTCCTACTCCCTTTTCTGGAACCAGCGCCAAGTTGTGTAAGCACCCTTTTCCTCTCCTCTGATATGTATGACAATAAGTTGTATTGAATTTGATTTTGTAATGTTTTTTTAAGTTAATCGACGTGAAATAAATAGTTGTAAGAGATTTATTATTATATACACGTGTGTTGAAATCTTATCAAGAAAAGGTGTACGTATAGTATTATTGGTGTGGAACATGCTGGTGTTGTGATTTCAAATGGGTCTGAAAAGCTCTGCACAAGGTGAAGGATGCTTTGTGTTAATCAGAGCTCTAATTTGGGTGGCTTGCAAGCAAGAGCAGCAAGCTGCACATAAAAGCATACCTACTACCCTCAGAGAAAGGGGTGGAATCTTGCAGGATGTGTCCCCCCCCCCTAGGGCCACATAACAAGAATTCTCTAGAGATACGGATAGATGCCTATTCTCTACTTTTGGCGTTGGCCTTGGCCTTGGCGTGTAGCCAATGACGTACACAAAATGTTTTTGTGTGTGTGTGATGAAGCTCAATCATTCTTCTTCTCCCATGGCTCATCATCTTCTTCTTCAATGTGTTGGTTTCGTTTTTACAGGTTTATGGTGGATGAGACCCCAATAAGAGTGCACACCAACTTGGAAAACAAGGGGGTCCCATTTCCCAAGGACCAGGCCATGGGCGTGTACAGCTCGATTTGGAATGCCGACGACTGGGCCACGCAGGGCGGGAGAGTGAAGACGGACTGGACCCACGCACCATTTGTCGCCACCTACAAGGGTTTTGAAATTGACGCTTGCGAGTGCCCGGTGTCGGTCGCCGGAGCCGATAATGCCAAGAAGTGTAGCAGCAGCGTGGACAAGAGGTATTGGTGGGACGAGCCGACATTGTCAGAGCTCAGCGTCCACCAAAGCCACCAGCTCGTGTGGGTTAAGGCACATCACATGGTCTACGACTATTGCACCGACACGGCTAGGTTTCCGGTCGCGCCCGTAGAATGCGTGCACCACCGCCACTAGTGGGCGGCAATCGAAGGACATGGGAACATTGTAAAAATGATCGTACGTTGTTTGTGTGGGATCTTTGTAAAAATGATGGGGGGGGTGATGAAATCGAAGTCATAAAAACATGTGCTCCATGTTGTTCAATATTTTGTTGGGTTATTCAAGTTTTTCAGTTTCTTTGATATGATGTTGATATTTTTTTAGCCTTGTTTTATGATTTTGAAATTCCTGTTGCCCCACTAACCAAACGTAATAATCTGGGTGGCCGAATTATCATGCGATTTGAGAGGTTTTAAAACTTTAAAATTTTTCATTCAATTTGGACCTTGAATATTTAATTGTAGTTAATTTCAATTCTTCAGTCATATTAATTGTTAATTTTTTTGATTTATTCTTAGAAACACTAAAATATATTTGATTTTTTTTAATATTTTATTTATTTTTAATTTAAAATTAAAGATAAATTTGAAATTTTATAAAAAATTAAGATATAAATGCTATTGGTTTTTTTTTTTTTTTTGACATATCCGCACAAAATAGGGAAAAGAGATTCGAATTAGTGATATATTTTTTTTATGCGTGATCTCAACCGATCGAGTTACTTATTGAGAACTGGAATGGTTTAAATTAATTACAAGTAAAAGTTTTTCATTTAAATTAAGAGATTTTAAAGTTTGAAATTTTTTTCAAATATAATAATAATGCAATAATTTAAAATAAAATTAACCCTAATAATTAACTCATAGGTCCCCCAATAGGATGCCCACAATTTACTTGTTTGAATTACTAAAAATAGAGTACGTAAATAAACATTTGCCGAAAATCGTTATCTTTTATCTGAGGAGGAGAATCATTGGTGATTGAAGGCTGAGAATGGCTAAATGAAGTTGTCTGCAACAAAGAACATAGGAGGAGATAGGCATGGGGGCAATTTCTCAAGGGCACTCATTTCCTACAATGGATTTAAAGAAAGAGCCAAAAGGTAGGACCCAGTGCCCTGTACGGTAGAGCCTTGTCGTCTTTGAGTAGGTAAATCCAACGAAATGGTCTCAAAGGTTTGTAATGATACACCACCATGGATTAGACATGGGACCTGAATTTGCTATCCTCTACGGTAATAAGAAGCAATACGGATAAGAATTCCAGAGAGAAAGCTATGCAAGCTTCCTTGCTCCGGGTAGCTGAGGGTCCACGATTTACCTGTTTGGGGCGGGTAGACCCTGCAATCTTTTATATCTTGGATTATTCGAATTTTACTGAAATTTGAGTGGATTAATTGGAAAATTATTTTAATAATGCAAAAAAATTTATTGATAATAAGATAAATATAGGAGATTAAAGGTATAATATGAAAATATTTAACAATGCTATAGAAATGCTGATAGTTTTATAAAATAAGCCAATATCCAAACAGTCACCAAAGAGTCCAGCCACCAACTGCTATAACATGTGAGTGTAAAATGCTAGTTTGAAAAAGGTTATAAGACTTTTGGTGTCCCAATGGCTAGTGTCAACAGACCAAGAGGTTAGTCAAAGAGAAATAATTAATCAGACTGTTGAGACTAATTCCAAGACAAATAAATGGGTTGAAAGAAAATAAAATAAAAGACAAATGAATGTGTTTTGAGCACAGTTTAACAGGTTAAATGCAAGGGATCCCAATCACAGGTAGCTAGTATTACCTATGAAATTAGGATTCTAGTGCTAAAAGTAGAAAGTGAATATTACCTATTGTCAACCAATTGTAGCTTGCTTGACTGAGCATGAGAGAGGGCATCATTACCCTTATTTTTAATTGGGTATTTGAATGGTAGAAGATCTTGATTCGATCCGAAAAAGCGAGTATATAAACAGCTTTTCATTATTAGCTGAATTTCTTGATTCGATCTAGGGCAGAATTAGCATTAGAGTTTTGGGGGGGGGGGGAGGCAAAATTAAAAAACTTGACAGGTAAAATTTCAATTTTTAAAAATTTTAAAGGCATTTTTTAAAATTTTAGGGAAAAACATGGTCCCTTGGGGCTTCATGTAATTCCGCCCCTGGTTCGATCATAAGCAACACCTTTTTTTTTTTTTTTTTTTTATGTCTTTGACGTGTCCACACAATGAGAGGAAAATAATAAAAAGAGATTTGAATTATTGATCTACGCTTCATAGAGCATGATCTTCAACCAATTGAACTGTTCTTTAGAGACATCATATACGGTTGGATATTTTCCCTATAGTGTATCCCAAGTGCACAAGTTCAAACTCCTATGATTATGGTTTTTTTTTTTTTTTTTTTTTTGACATGTCCACATAAGGGGAGGATTTGAACTAGTAACCTCCGCTTCATTAAGCGTAGTCCACAACCGATTGAGCTACCCCTTGGGACGATTATGGTCTTAGTTTAAGTCTAAGGTAGTGTCTGTTAAACAACATCAAATACCACCATACTATTCATCTCATTTTTTTAAAAAAAATCAACATCAAAATATTTTTACTTTTTATATCACATCATTTACTTTTTTATATCACATTATTTACTTTTTACTATTATTTAAATAAAAAAAATCACTACAAAATAAAATTTTTTATTTCCCTATACCAATCATTGTTATTATTTTAATATCAACAGTACCGTAAAAAAAGCTTTATTGTTTAACAAACAATGAGTCAACATTTTCAGTGGAGGACTTCCCATCAATCATAATAAAAATCATATTTAAAGGTAGTTTTCCCCGTGCCTAAATTCCAAAAGCAAAGCTTTCAATCACAAGCTTCACAAGCCATGTATTATAAGGAGCTGATACAAAAGTTGAGAAATACAGGAACAGGTTGCAAACTTGCAAGTTTTCTATCTTGGATTTTGGTATATTTTCCTAAGTTCTCATTCATATATTTCAAATACCCATGTCTTATTCCTCGTCGATTTCCCAGAAAGCAGAGAAGTGGCCCCTAGTGGGGGAAACTTCATTGCCAGTCTGCTACATTGATTTCTTCTCAATAATTGCAGACATTGCTATGGTTGTCAACAAACATGTGGAACTTGTGCAACACTTCCTTGGCATTATTGGCCAGCGAGGTTGAGTTAATTAACACATTATCTGATATAGCTCCCTATTAAAGACACTTCCTTTGAGTTGAGTTTTCCTTCAATTAAGTGCCGACAATTTTTTGACACGTCTTGCGAGCTTAACTCAAAATTAGTAGGTCAGAATTAAAAGATTTTAACCCGTTTAAATAAATAAGTTAAGTTATAGTTTATCTATATAGTCTTATACGTCACTCTTGCTTTGACAATTCTGATACGTGACCCACAATTCTGATACAAACTAAATAGAAAATTGACGAGTTATGGATTAATTGATCTATATATAGTCTTATACTTCTACCTCAATATCACCCAAATTTAATATATGAACATGAATCTACACCCTTAACTTGATGTTGCCATTGCTTTTTGGTGACACCAATTTAAAGCACATAGAGAGAGAGAGAGAGAGAGAGAGAGAGAGAGGACATGAGGAGGTTTGAAAAGAGGTGATGGTTATCTACTCTAGGGGATGGATATGGGACATGGAAAATGATGGATGGCAAAAAAGTTGATAGGAGTCATCTTTTGAGCAGCAAATGAATGAGAAGAGGGTCCTCTTCCATATAAAAGGCATTACTAATTCACACCAAGCAATGTAAAACTGTGGAGGCATTGCTTAGGGAGAGGGAGACATCACTTCAACTTGAAAGTAGATATATATTAGAAGACAGAGAAAAGACAATTAAACACATCAAGACAGAGTAAGAAGCATGCACCAATTTCTTTTCGTCACTGAAGCACCAATGAGGGTAGAATATGTCCAAAAACAAGTGACGCATCAACATCCAAATAAGATAAACGATATTCCTACTGTTTACTTACCCAAAATATAATCAATTATGATATGAAATGTGAATGTTTTGTATGCCTCAGAGGATTTATTATATTGGGGCAGATGAAGGTGGGGGACAGCTAATAGTTCAATCATCTAAAAAAAGTCATCCAAAAAAAAAAAAAAGAAAAAAAATAGTGTCATACACCATTTTTGATTATTAAAGTGGACAGCATAGAAAGTTACCTGTAATAAATAAGGTAGGCTACAAAGTACCCTTTTGGCTTTTAAGGGTCTTCCCTATATATAAAAGTTTCAAGAAGTAAAAGTATTTACTCATTTAATTTATCCAATTTTTTCATATTTGAACTCACATATTTTATTTATTTTTTTAATTTGGAAATATATTCCGAGTCGGAAAATATTAGGTTTTCTTCTAGTGTTCTCCTAGTGTTCTCCAAACTGTGATGTGAATTTTAAAATTATCGTTGAATCATTATTAATTTTTAATTTATTGGTGATTTTAAAAGTTACATCACAGTTGAAAGAACACTAGGAAAACACTAGAACAACATTAAGCATTTCCCTTCTTAGTCCATCAGAGGAAAGTTTAGAAATATTATTCATTTATTTGAAATATATTCCATTTTATAAACTTTCATTCATTATGAGACAATAAGTATTATTCAACCATAACTTTACATCAGCATAGTTATAGTTACTAAGAGTGCGTTTGACTTTGCAATTTTGTAGGTTAAATGGGCATTGCAAAACAAAATTGCATAAAATATTATGTTTGGGAGTGTTTGAAAAAAAAAGAAAAAATTATATTTTTGCACACTAGACAAGGGGTGTGTTTTAAAAAAATGCACGAATTTAAAGACTGAATCTTAATTTTACAAACTCTTCAATGTGATTTTATTAAGTGCATTTTGAAATTATTAATTTTTTTTTTTTTGTCAAATTGTACATTTTGAAACCGTTAAGCCAATTCACTTGTCCCCAAATATGATCTCCCGGAAGCAACTTTGTATTGAATTTTTGAGGATTGGGGTTTAAAAATAACAACATTTTTTTTTTTTCCCTTAATAGAGGTCCACTAGGTTTTAAGTAATATAATACAAAATTATTTGCTCTCATTCCTTATACTGAACCTTAATGATATTGATAGCAATTGAAGTATCAATTATATTAAATTTATTATTTTTTGTTAGCTTAAAGTTTTAAAATAATTTGTGATTTAACATCAACAACATTTGATTTATAATATATTTGAAAGTTTATTTTTTTTTTCCTTCGTAATATTGATTCAAGACTCAAGAGACTTTGATTATTTGTTTTTTTGAAATTGTTGTGCTTTACAATTTTACTTCTATAACAAATCAAACACTTAAATAATAATAATAATAATAATAATTTCCAACATTGTTAAAAGGCACATAAAAGCCCATCAACATATCCAGACGCAGATAGAAAAGTCAAGACCCAAAGTTCCATACCTTGATAGTTTGATGCAATGTTTTTTTTTTTTTTTTTTTTTTTTTTTCTTTTCATTTAGAGAAATTCTTTCCAATTTTATTCATGAATAATCAAGAGCATAAAAAGCTCTTATAATTACAGAGCATAAAGCTCTGAAATTTATGGCCGAAGCTAAAGGATTACATAGAGGTAAAAAACATACAAATCTCACATTGAAATCATATGCCGTCTACATCCGTTAACTTATGACTAATCTTTAACTTATAGAATAGATCTGCCCGGTGCAAACTTAATCCGGGATATAGATAGCCATTTTCCAGGCATGAGCAAAAATACTACGCCGAAACTAGTCATTCTCGACCCGAAAGACCAAAAAATTATTCACATTCTAAGCCCAAAGGCCAAGACAACAAAACAAGCAAGAAAATACAGGAAAAAAAATAAAACAACAAAAAAAACCACAATACAGTAGCAAACATCGGAGCAAGGAGTAGAGGAGGCTACCAGCAAGTGCAAAAAAAGGGCGATGGAGTGATGTGGTGGAGATCGGCAATATGATGGAGATGCCAATGCGAAGTCACGACCGCCGTTGTGCTACGGGGCACCAAGAGAAAAAAAACTCTAGGATAAACGAAACAGGGAAAACTGCACAGGGGGGCGGGGAAAAGGAAGTCAATAATACAAATTCTTAAAAGAAAAAGAAAAACTCAAATACACGAGTCCAGCCATATTTGCTTTAATTATTTTTATTGATGAGATGAAACAAGCTTAGACCAATAAGAACAAGAAAAATTACAGGAAACAAGAAAAAAAATACCAATAAAAAGAGAATTGTATCCTTAACAACAATTCAAAGCAAGCCATTTCCACAGCCATCAAGGATTCTCTTGATGGAGCAAATGGTTAAGTAGAGAGTGGGTGAGGTGAGAGAGAAAACCCTAAATAATAAATTTAAATTTAAGTAACTCGAATTGGAATCAAGGAAATTCTTTTAACCTAATTAATTAAATTGCGCATGGACTTCTAACGACCATTTTAAAAAATGCATGTAATATCTATCCTTATTTTGCCGACCTTATTAAAATTGTATGTGAGAATTACGTGTTCTAAAGATTAAAATCAATTTAATAAAATGAATTGGAAGATAAATTTGTCTGTATTTATCATTCTTACAAGAACTTAATTTTCCTTTAATTCATAGTATTCCACTTAATAATAAATTTCGAAATCATAAAATTGAAACCATTTAATTTAAAACAATTTTATAATGAGAGCCCCTTAGGTCCAGACCATCTGCAAAGGGGGCATTTGGCAGCCTCTAATCCCCTTTTGACACATCATCATATCAAGAAAATTGTAAAAAACTAAAGTGAGAAAAAGAGCAAAAAATCTTGCCTCCAGACCTAGGACGTGGGTCTTGCCGTGAACAGCCTAAAAACCGCCTGAAACAGTCATGACCAGCTTCAAAACTTAATTCTAATGACTCAAAACTCGTTTTTGGATTCAAAACTAAAATTTAGGTAGAAAGTGAACCCTTTAGGAATTTTATCACCTTAAAGGCTGAAAAAAGTGGCTCGGGATTCAAGTTTTCTCTTTTATAAAAACCCTTAAAAAAATCTAGGGAATCCTAATCGTCACATTTAACAGATCTTTAATCCTCACATTTATGAGTAAACAAATCTTTTCAACGGATCCTTTCAGACAATCTCATCAAGGCACAGAGCTTAGTTCCTTATTAGGCCCAAATAAAGCCCAATTCCATGGACTGGGCTGGTAACTCCCATAGGCGGCGTATATACCCTAATATTCTTTTTCTTTTAAAAATTATTTTATTGATTAGGCGGTGCGCTTATAAATTTGTCAAAGTCGGCAATTAGGGTTCTTTAATTTTTCAATTTCAAAATTCTCCGCTTCGTTTTCGTCGACGCATTTCCCAGATCCGAAACTGCCATAACCTTCTTCGATGCTCTCAGTCCGAGCCACGAGGTAAAGCGCAGCGTTTAGTCCCTCTTCCTCCGTCTCTTCCTCTCTGAATTGAATATCAAAATCCTAACCCTATAATCGTGTTTTTCTTCGAAATATTTCGTGTAGCTAAATCTAGGTTCAGCCCCTGGACGTCCAGTGGCACGAAGGTAAACCTTTCTTCTTCTGTCTCTTTTTATTTTATATCTCGTTAGGTTCAGATCTCCTATATATGGTCTCAGAACCGTTCGATTCTCATGTAATTCTTTTTGTCTCGTGTTCTATTTTTAATTATCTTTTAAGAGTATTTTTAGTCTGTGATTTATTGCTTGCCACTGGTAAATGGTAAATTTGAAATAGTTTTTCTTTGTACTCATTAGAGAAAAAAATACGCAATAATTAGTTTCTTTATGTTAGGAAACGAGATGAAGGGTAAATTTTGCAGTAGTTTTTCTTGTGGATTATTGTGGGGTTTTACGCTCTTGGTTGAGAGAATTGCGTATTGAAATGGGTCTGACCCAGAATTGGGGTTTGAATTTGAAAATGGGATTTTGCGGTTGTCAAGGTTAACCTGTCAAAAAGTTATGTATCTCTTTGTCTTGCGTTGATTTTATTGTTTGTACCTGAATTTTGGTATATTATGGTCTTGGGTTGATATTTAAACCAAATGGAAGTAGAGGCAGTTGGAGGTTTGCAATTTTGGTTTTAAATTTACTTTTACGTTAGACTTAATTGGTTTATTAGTGTTGCTTTGGCAAATATGTGCTAGCGATCCATGTAGTTGTATTCTTTTCTTCATTCTTTACTGCTTTTGGTCATTGGGAGCTTTTGTTTTGTGCTTACATGGGGGGAACTTTTGAATTTCGGTTTCCTGTTACTGTACATTCTGATGTCACCGGCTGTGCATTTGTGGTGTGGAGAAGTCTTTCTCTCTCGCCGGTTGTGCATTTGTGGTGTGGAGAAGTCTTTCTTCCTCTCTCTCTCTCCTTTTTTTTTATTCTTCTGGACATGGCCATAAATAAGTGATCCTGGTCCGTTGAAAAGTACTGTAAAGCACTGGTATTTTTTTTTGGCATAAGGATGATTAACATTCTTCAAATGTTTCTGAGATTGGCAGTTTAGGCATGCCTTTTATGTTCAGTTTGAATTTCAATTTACATAACTTTTGGGTTTTACGTTCAATCCCAGTTTCATATTGAAATGAAGGTAATTTTCTGTTCTAAGCGTAAACTCATCCTTTTAATAATTGGAAATTGGCAACATTTGTTTTGTACATATATTTACCCTTTCTTTAAAATGTTATTTGAAATTACTATTTTTTTTTTTTTTTTTAATTTTTTAATATATATTTTGTCTCTTATATTGTATACCGCCTGACACTTACTATGAACAAAACACATTTCTCTAATCTATTAGCAACTGAGAAATAACATGGTGGTTTTGCTAGAATGCAAAATTATTGATAGCATTAGTACTGGTGCTCACTTTTGATGGATTATGTTAAAAAGGATCGTCAATTATTACTCATCTTAGAAAAATGGAAGTGAACTAGAAATAAGGACTTTTGGCTGGCATGGCTGGATATGAAAAATTATAGTTTTGCCTGAATTTGATGGCCTATGTTTGCATTTGTTTATCTGTCTTAAACTAGATTTGTGCAAGTTATCTGTCATATCTGCCTGATTTGATTATGATGTTTTGATCTCACTACAAAATTTATTCTAATGTACTTATCTTGGACTAAAATGGAAGCAATTGAGCTTTTTCTGTGAAAATATTAACTTCTTTGCAGATGTCTTGGATGTATAAGGAAGCACTTCTTTAGGAAAAAGCGAAATAGCTGGAATTACACAGTTTCGTTTCAGTTAACTTCCAAATTAGGCTGATCTATTTGTTATTAGACTATTGTGCTATTCTTTGCTATTTTTTCATGGTAATGTTTTTTTTTTTGGTGTTTAAAGTGGGAGTTAATGATTGAGGGAAATATGGTAGCCTGTTAATTTACATTTGCAGGTTGTCATGCATATTGTGCAAGTTTGGTGCAAAGTTCACGGTCTTGGGGTTTTGTCGGGTTTATTTTCTTAAATTAATAAGTAGTTTTGTCCTGTAGATAACTAGTTTTTGTAATGAGGGTTTCCTGTTCTAAAATCGAAGCCATCTTTTTTACATTGGCAGGTAATTCACATAGTTTACTTGGTTTTTCTGTTCATTCCTAATTTCGATTTGCATGCGCAAGTTGGATAAAACTCATTCTAGGGGGGATGGATCTAGATCCCTGGCCACGATTCTTGCAAGGTGGCAAGAATATAATGAACAACTTGATTCCTGCAATGATGAGGGTAAACCAATCCGTAAAGTCCCTGCCAAGGGTTCGAAGAAGGGATGTATGAAAGGTAAGGGAGGGCCGGAGAACTCACGATGCAACTACCGTGGTGTTCGGCAGAGGACATGGGGGAAGTGGGTTGCAGAAATTCGGGAGCCAAACAGGGGGAGCAGGCTTTGGCTTGGTACTTTTCCGACTGCTATTGGCGCTGCACTTGCTTATGATGATGCTGCTAGAGCCTTGTATGGTTCCTGTGCCCGCCTCAATTTTCCCAACGTTAAGGTCCCCTGTTTCTCAAAGGAACCTTCTAAGGATTCTTCTTTAGTTGCAACGCCATCAGGTTCTTCTTCAATGGCAACTCCAGCTGGGTCTGAGTCCACAACATCATTCGACTCTGAGGTTTATGCAACCAAGGGTGGCATTGATCTGAATCCTGTTCCTCACAATGAAGAGGATGATGATGGGGTAGGTGAATCAAGAATCAATTCGTCGCCATCCGGAGGTCTATGATGTATATTATTCATATTTTTGCTTGGATGATGGCAGAAATTTGACATATGTACTTGGGTGGGTAAGGGTGGGTTTTGATACTTGGTACTTTTGTGGTGGCCGGAAATTGGGTACACTGATGCTTTCAGTAACTTTACTTTTGTTCCGTTTGATTAGGTGCAACTTTGATTTTTCATATCAAATGAGCTTGCGTTTCTTGATGGAGTAATGCGAATACAAACACAGGATTTCAAGCCAAATTCACGAGGTCTTGATTTCTAGTTTCAATTAAGAATTATAAAAAAAGCATTTTTCCACCAAACATATAATTTGATTCCTTTTATTAGTTTCCACATGCCATTTAGAGGCTATTCTTTTTCATTTTCCTCTTCTGTTCCTTTTCTTTTTCTATTTGGCCTGAAGATTGCAGGTTTATTGAAGTGGCGATGATCTTTTAAGAGCTGAATTGTTGGTTAGAATTTTTCAGGATGTCAGAACCAGCCTTGCGGAATTTGCAGTGCCGTCCAAACTTTCACATGAAAAGTTTATTTCCTCTGGGAGGGAAAGAAACGAATTCTTCTTTACTTGTTTCCTGTTTCTAAGATGTTTACACCAATTTATGATATCTGATGTGGCTTTACATGTTATAGACACTTGGAAGAAATAAGAGAGAGACGTGACTTAAAACACAACACTCATTACTCATATAGAAAAGATTTCAAGGCAAATTTCAAATTTTTAATGAAACATAGTTTTGATCTTTTTGGAGCACAAAAGTAAGTGCTTGGAGATTGTATTTTCTCACCTTAAACTACAATATCAGTTGCAATTGTTTTAATATCTAAGTTTGAGTAATTAATATCCTAAGCTATGAGATAATTGTATTCTCCTATAGTTGAAGTTTCTCTAAGTTCTCTTATACTTAATTTTGAACTTCACACGCTATCACGCTATCATATGATCATTCAGTAAGCATGAGTTGAAGGTTGATTTGTTTTGACGTAAAATATTTAAAAAAAAAATTTATTTTTATATTTTTAAATGTTTTGTGCAAAGTAAAGTTGAAAAATGTTTTTAATTGACTACGGAAAATAACATTCACAATCACAAGGCGTAAAATATTTATTCTTTTCATTTGTGTAAACCATTTGTTCGCCACTCTCCCACAGGTTGGTAATTGTAAAAAGGCCCCTTATGGGGCTGTATATTCGAGCATATTTCGGGCTGTCTGAATATCTGTCATGATAGGTGGGCCTCACAAGAGCTCTCTCACAATTGTCTGCTCAAATTGCAAACAATATGGACAGTCCTAATTCCATCCTCAAAGTTCTTCATATTTTCACATATTTTCTTCCGGTGCAACTCCTCTCCGTCGTCGTCTCTTTCTCTTTTTCGCCACTTCTCAGATTATATAAAAATATAAGAAATATTTAGAGATTTTCATTTGAGCCAAACGCTGGAAATGTTGTTTGAACAATTTTTAGGGTTGCAAACAAACGGCAAAAAATATCCACTATTTCTGAAAAATCTTTTCAACTAAACACATTTTTCAACAGAAAATATTTTACGTCGAAACAAACGGGGCTAAAAATGAACAAAATTAGAGAAATTTTAGTGGTAAAGAGAACAAAACTATTGCACACTTTTGGGGTTTGATTGTTCAGGTTTAAAAGTGGTTGGGCACCTTGCAAATGATCCTATAATTTAACCTAAACAAATTATTTAGAGGTTTTACCCTCTGCAAACAAAGATCCTGAAACTGTAGACCATTAATATATGGTCTTATTTTCTAGAATTCAAAGGGTCCTAGCAAACGGGAAAGATAATGGCCATAGAAAACAGCATCCAAAAGTATGATGGATAGTGCTGAAGTTCAAATTCAGGGGACAATGTCATGCACATAGAGGTACTAAAACTGCATGAGAAATCACATCAAGACACAAGTTCATATAACATGACATTTTGACAATCAATTCTAGTAATTTCATACCATGAATCTTGTCTTCATATGATCCCTATACAAGAGAAGCAACATATCAAAGACATATCAATGTTGTAAGACACTACAACCACCATGCACCCACAACTTGTTTGGAAAAGGTAAGATTTCATGCCCCAGAATCATCCTGTTGCAGGAGCCACCAATACCCACAATCACTCAAGCCCCCAAGGGACCCAGTTTCTGATAGCCATCATCCTGTTGCAGTAGCCACATGCAATCAGCCAAGGCCAAGGGGGCCAGTTTCTGATAGCCATCTCTCATCTAATTAGCAGAAAGCATGAGTACTCTTCATCAGGTTATTAAAGCATGACCCAGAGATATGTCTTCAGTTGGAGTACCAACCATAAACATGTGGAGCACCATGCTAATTAACAGTTTAAAATGGCAGTCTACATTTTAATGGTTGGCGTGATAGTGCCATGTAAACGTGGTAAGTATTAAGTGGACTACTATGTGAGGTCTATATTTTAGTAACACTTGAATTGCTATATACGTTAACTTGTAATAAACTTGTTGTAAAAGTTGCAATACCACACTAGCTAGCTAGTTAGTTGCATCAGGGCTGGGAGTTTTTAACTTGACCAAAACCTGACATTTATAATCTTGTACACGTGCTTCAATACAACCCAAACTCGGCATTTAAATATGTCAATTTTTGGCATTACCCATGAATCTAATACAAACTTAACACAAAATTAGCAAATTATGGTTGAAGGGTATAACATGTTTAATTAACTAAATATTTATAACTTGACTGAACTAAATCCAACACGCGACCACAAATTAGCACCTAAGTTTTGCGTATTCATTCTCTCAGTGATGCACAGCTCAGAAATCAGAGCCAACAAGACGCGTAGCAATCATCATTGACCACCGAAACATGTAACAACTTGTTCACGGGATCTCAAAGCCCATGCAGATTTGTCATGAAGCTATCTCCTTCCCTGTGTTCACAAAACAGCAGGATCTTATTCTTCTGAGCTTTGGAAAGTGCAATGCACATTCTTATTCTATAATAAAGTCATCAAGTTAGAGACAATTATGAGTAGTTTTTTTTTTGGTTTAATTAAAGAACACTTAGTTGTTCCTAGGTGTAATGCAATATATACAGCTTTCTTGTTTTTGGCGTTTCTATGTGCGAGTCTAATGTCTTTTCTGTATTGTTAAGATATGAAAACTCTAATTAATTAATTAATCAACGAAAAATATTTAAACAATATATTTTTTTTGTTGACATCTTTGGTTATGGTTGAATATGGCAATTGCCGACACCATCCTTGTTCCAAGATGCCGGGGAACATCATGACAACATGGGATCCATTTTTAGTAGACAATGATAACCCTAGCTCAACTGAAAAACAAAGACCACACGTACATGATCTTATCTAATAATTAACTTTCTGGTTTTTAATTTTTTTTTGACGAGAATGTTATATTATAGTATTTTTATTCCATTTTTGTTATTTATTTGAGAGAAAAACGCTAGAGGTGTTAGATTTAAAATTTATTTAAAAATTTCAAGCATTAAAATAATTAAGGGATAACTTCATTGAAGACCCCTGAACTTCTACTCGATTTGACAAACCCCATCATACTTCAAAATCTCTCAATTTAATCCCTTAAAATTTCAATTGCTCTCAATTTGAACCCTCGGTCAAATTTAACAGTTAGAAATACTAAAAAAGACCAAAATATCCCTAATTTTCGGTTTTTTTTTTTTTTTTAAAGAAAAAAATGTTTTGGAATTAAGGGTAAAGTTGAAATTTTATAAAAAATTCAGGGGCATAAACGTCATTTAACGTTTAAATCTAATAGAGGGGTCCAAATTGATTGCAATTGAAAGTTCGGGGGACTAAATTGAGAGATTTTGAAATTTGGGAAAAGTTTGTCAAATCGGGTGAAAGTTCAAGGGTCTTCAGTAAAGTTACCCCAATAATTAAATTAAAAATTAAGGTTTAAAACGTAAAATTCAAAAAAGCACATGAAGATTTTGAAATATTTTCTCTTTTTTTCTATCCATTAAATCTGGAAGTATTAAAAGTAAAAGAGTAGAGGGAAGAAGAAAAACAAAAAGATACAAATGATACAAAAAAAGAGAAAAAGATATATACTATTAGGTCTTTATTCAAATAAAAATGGGCGGATGGATTGTGATTGAAATCTCCACCAATTATGATATATAGAGTCCATATGGGACTTACTTATCTAAATAAATTGTTAGAAAACTCAAAACTTATTTGAATAGGTAAGTCTTATATAGGCTTTCTCACCATTTTCCCAAAAGTTTCTTGTGAGCTAGTAATATTTGAGCCATACAAAAAAAAAATTATGATGGGAAAATTCAAACTCCACTAACATTAATGATCTTGTAATCTTATAATATTTTTGATGGGTAAAATCTTAGGTTGAACCCACTTATAGGGTACTGATTATTCTATCATTTATCTAAATTTATATATGAATTTAGTACTGTATTATTATCTAAAATATGATATGCGAACGAATTTGATTTTATGTCAAGAAAAAAATGGAATCAGATCTTCTCCTGTTCAAATAAACTAAAGAGGAGCCAGTTCCTTAAAAAAAAGGTAAAATTATAATTATACTTTTTTGGATAACTTTGCTCCTCATTTTTATGAACCCGTTCCTCTTGAATTCATTTAAACTCGAGATGATCCAATTTCGAGAATTAAAGAAAATAAATAACCATTTATTGGGGGAGAGAGAAAAAAAGAAAGAAAGTCAATTTAGTCTTCGGATTTCAAAAAGTGGATGATTCTGTAAAAGTTAATACTAATTATTCTATCATTTCTCTCTCTCTCTCTCTCTATATATATATATATATATATATATATATGTGTGTGTGTGTGTGTGTGTGGGGTGTTTAATTATGAGTTTAGTACTGCATTATTATCTAAAACAGGATATGAGAATGAATCTGATTTTATGTCAAGAAAAAAATGGAACTAGATCTTCTCCGGTTTAACTGAATTAAAGAGAAGTTGATTCCTTAAAAAAAAGGGCAAAATTATCATTGTATATTTTTTTGGATAATTTTGCTCCATATTTTTAATGAACCAATTTCTCTTCAATTCGTTTAAACTCGAGATGATCTAATTTCTAGAATTTAAAGAAAACAAATAATCATTTATTGGGGGGAGAGAGAAAAAAGAAAAGAAAAGAAAGAGTCAATTTGGTCTTTGTAAAAAAAAAAGTAGATGATTCTGTGAGATATCTTTGGCCCCATGTATAGCTCTTTTGACTTGGTTCAGTTTGGTGGATAATAGTTGGATACTTCAATCATACCATAATAAACTAACAAGACGGCTGGTCAGTTAGAATCTACCACCGACCGCGGAAAAGGGATCGAAGTCAACATTTGTTTTGCATTGAAACTTCCATTTTCTCACCTACAAATTGGTTGTTCATGAAATGAAGAAGCTGGTAACTCAATTAATAGTAGAATACCAAAAAGTTCAAGGCTAAGGGAGTCATGGCACCCTCTAGTTTTGATTTTTTTTTTCTTAATTTTTTTTATTAAGTTAAATATATAATTTTAAGCTTAAAAATTAGACTTATCCCTTATTTATACTTTAGCCACCTGATAAAAAAATTTAGTTCATGATGCACAACTCAAAGCCTGCTTTGTAATATTGCACTAAAGAATTTAAAAAGTTGTGTTAAATAAAAATTGATATGTTTGGTAAAAAAACTCAAAAAAAAAAAAAAAAAAACATTTTCTTTTTCTTGTAACTACATAATTAGTAAATAATATGTTTTATAACTGAAAAGAAAAAAAATAAATTCATGGAACATGGATCAAAATGATAACCACAAATCAGTTGGACAAACACAATAAAAAAAAGTTACAAGATAAAATTCAAAATTCACTTAAAAAACCGGTTAAGTTGGTTAATTGTCGATTAAAAACTTCTTTTTTTTTTTCCTTAAAAAAACTTAAAACAACTTGAAAATAAATCTTTTTTCAAAATTTTTTTTTTCTATAAACAAAAATTTTATTTGTCAAACACAATTCTAAACAAACTCCGACGATAATCAAAACTAATAGGTCGACCATTGAAACATGTAACAACTTGATCACAGATTTGTCATGAAGCTATCCCCTTCCCTGTGTTCACAAAAGAGTAGGATCTGCTGAGCTTTGGAAAGTGCAATGCACATTCTTTACTATAAACAAGCTCATTAGATTCACTAATAAAATCAACAAGTAAACTAAAGACAAGCATCTTAGATAGTTATTGAAGATTTTTTTTAAGAAAAAAAATTAAAGGGCACTTAGTTGTTCATATATATATAATCATAGGTTTAATATAATATATGCAGCTTTCTTGGTTTTGTTGTTTCAATGTGAGTCTGTCTTTAAGATATGAAAAGTGTAATTAATTAGTGAGTTATAATCAACGAAACATGTTTAAACAGTGATTTGTTGACATCTTGAATTATGGTCGAAAATGGCAATTGCCGACTTCATCCTTGTCCAAGATGCCAGGCAACATGGGATCCATTTTGTAGACCCTGATAACTCTCGTTCAACTGAAAAACAAAGACCACACATACAGGATTTTATCAAATAAGTTTTTTCTTTTTTGGAAAAAATATTCCAAAATTGTCTGTCCTTTTTCAAATTTCCTTAAACCTCGTGTCGGAGGAGGTGGCTATGGATTGAATCCACAACAATTAACTGTCTAAATTGTTAATGTGAGAACATATATATATATACGCTTCACTTGTCCAAATAAATTATGAGCTATCCGACTACCTAGGCGGACAAGTTATCCCATATGACCATATATGCTATAACAATTTGGATAACTAATTGCAGTGAATCACAATCCATTGGCTACTACTTGTGGCTACCTAGGCCTTTTCTGTTCCTTTCTCTTTGGATTTTTAATATTTGTAATGAAAATGGTATAACAGTCTTTTCATGTTATTTTGTTTTTTTAAAAGAAAAATGACTAGTGGTCTTAGATTTAAAATCTTTATGAACTCAAGTATTACATGAACTAAATTAAAAATTAATGTCTAAAATGAAAATTTTGAGAAAAAAAGATTTTGAAATATTTTCTTTTTTGTTTTCCACGAAATTTGGTAGAAAGTAGAAAAGAAAAGAAAGGAGGTGATAAAAAATTATAAATATACATTTGCATATTAGGTCTTTATTCAAATAGTATGGTAAACTTAGAGGGATTTGATTATTATCTAAAATAGCATATAAGAATAAATTTGATTTTACTTATCAAAAAAAAAAAAAAAGAATAAATTTGATTTTATGCCCAAATAAAAATAAAGAAAAGAAATTACCATTTATTTTGTGTTATGGAGGAGAGAGAGAGAAAGAGAAAGGTCGCTTTGGCCCCATAATTCTTTTGACTTGGGTCAGTTTGGTGGACGGTTGGGTACTTTAATTAGTTAGCATCTAGTATCTACCACCGACCGTTGAAAAGAAAAGGTCAAAATATTTTGCAATAAAAAAAACTTGGATTTTCTCACCTACAAACCGATCTACTATTAGTGAAGTGCCTTGTTTGGTTGAATTTATACAATAAGTTATATTTCAAACTTATTTATTTCTCACATTCATATTATAT
Source organism: Corylus avellana (assembly GCF_965113065.1). Lineage (NCBI taxonomy): Eukaryota > Viridiplantae > Streptophyta > Magnoliopsida > Fagales > Betulaceae > Corylus > Corylus avellana. Next base: position 4,766,307 of record NC_142494.1, read on the forward strand.
TTGTTTTTAAATGAATTCAATTTTTTTTAAAAAATAATTGACATTATAAATTACTTAAAATACAAAACATCAATCGATTATAAGTATGATAAATATGTGTAAAGAGTAACATTATTCTAATGATTATTTATGAAATTGCCACTTACGATTTGAATAAAATATCATTTGATCTTTTAGTCTCTTTGTATTGTTTGAAAAATTGACACTTTCAAAGAGTTTCTTAGTGCGACCCAATATAGTATATTATGACACTACTCAATTTTTAAAAGTTTAGACCTTAATATTTTGGTTTAACTATGCTATATTAACCGTTCTTACACTTGTAACATATTTCTAATATGGGACTCTAATATGAGACTCAATCATTTTATGCTCATACTTGGAGGAATAGAACTAGACGTTTAAGTACGGGGCAAAAAAAGAAAAAGAGACTTTTGGGGGACGGGGGGTAAAAAGTGAATTTTGGAGGCGGTAGTACATAAAAAAAAAAAAAGCCTAAATTTAAGAGGAACTTTTAAATTTTGGGTATCAGGTTGGAATTGACATATACAGTCTTATTCCTATACTTCGAATGACTAAAACCCGAGACGTGACATTTTGAACTGACAATTTTTGACACAATTCGCAAATTTGACACGAACCTAACACAAAATTAGAGGATTAGGATTGAAAGGTCTAACCCCCTTAATTAAATGGGTCGGATTAAAGTTCAACTATATAGCCTTATATTAATGCTATGACACAACCTGAACTCGACACATGAACACGCATTGGTACTCCTAATTTGAACCTAGTTAGTTTATATATAAATTTTATATAGTTGACCCCCAGTCAATTGAAATATTGAATTCAAGAGGTTAAAGGGAATGAATAGTCAATTCTGTACTTATTAAGCTCTAGCTGTAATGCCAACTGTGTGCTTTGATTTTCAAGGCAGAAGGGGCATTTTATGATAACTGGCCTAGACTTTCTACATTGCCAATGAAGCAAAGGCAATTAAGGCAAAGAGGGTGATGCTGGCCGGACCCACGCGGCCAACAATGCACTCGTCACCAATCTACTCACTTTCATTATTTATGGTTTGATTTAATCTCCAAACAATAGAGCAGCAACAAAATAGCAATAAAAACTTTGAGAGCATAATAATTAGACCCACCAGAAAGCAAATATGATTACAATGGATAAACCAGATTTTACGGCAGCGGATTTGGATCATCGTCATCATCATATATTTTAAGCAGAGAGGCCGAGAGGGGACAAAAAAAAAAAAAAAAATTGGCTTCTCCCGAGCCTCCAAGATGTTTTTTTTTTTATTATCTCTTTAACGTAGTTTGGTCCGTCGTTGATCCCCTTTTAATACTCCGTTTTAAGAGTATTTATAGTGATATATGTATTTTATAATTGTATGTACAATAGCTAATCAAAAGCCTAAAAAAAAAAAAAAAACGTATTTGAGTTAAGTAATTTTTCAAATGTGAAAAAGCTTAAATGATACGTAGAAAAAAATAGATAATCCAATGAAAACTATTTTTAAAAAGTTTTTAAACTAAAATAAAAGGAAAAAATTTTGTTAGTTATTTTAAATAAAACTAGCACATAACACACACTATGCACGGGATTTTTTATTATAATTTAATTTCAAAAACTTAAATGCATTCCATTTTTTTTTTTGGAAAGGAATCAGTTCAATCTCATTTATTGATAAACGAGCATAGAACGCAAATAACACAGAGCAAAAGCTTTGAACTAACCATAACTGAAGCTACGAGATTACAAGCGTTAAAGATGATGTATTACATTCCAGACTCAAACAAAATCCGCTAACCTATGACTAATTTTCAAATTAAACAGCAGATCTGTGCCAAATAGACTCAAACCAGTGCATAGGTAACTCTTATTTCTCTGCATTGAGAGCAGATAACCCCAAGCCAAAGCTCATCCTCCTCAACCTGAAAGTCAAGATAACGTTTACATCCACAACCCAAAGGTCTGGACCAAAGCAACAAACCCGAAGGGCATCATGCGGACAGATCGAGAGAGAGGACCGAGCATTATTACAAGCAAAAACAAAAACGATTACAGGGAAACAAAACAAGACAGAAAGAACAAAAAAAGAAAAGGCAGACAAAATTACAGGAAAATAAACAACATAAAAAGCGCACAAAGAGGATAACTGTAGCTGGAAAGAAAAGCCAATTGCGCGCTTGCTGAAAACCGAAAATGGAAGGGGCGTTGGAAGCTCATCGCGGTGGGGGCACGAGAAAAGGCCCAATAGAGGACGTGGGTGGCAGAGCACGCAGAGGAGATTGGCAGCGCACTCAAATGGAGGGGGAAGTTTGAGTGAAACCCCAAGAGCATCACTCACAAAGTGTACCTAAACAAGCAAAAAAACAATAAAAGCAAATACAGAAAGAAACAAAAACAACTAGGGACCAAAGGAGGGGGAAGAGGCGGAGAGGAAGGGAAAGGAAAAAAATCGTCCAAAGAACTAGGGGCATCAAATAAATAGGCTAGCTCGCTAAGCAAAAAGGGCGATGGGAGAGGAGGGGGGAGGCAGAAGAGGGAGAGGGGAAGAAGGCCGAAGGGGGAGCCCCCTCCGACAGCTGCTAGAGATGAAACCCTAGCAGAGAGGGGAGGGGGCTAGAGAGAGAGAGAACTTTGTTGATCCTAAATGCATCCCATCTTACTTTTCATTATAAGTTAAAATAGGCGTGTGCAAAAATCTATTACGCCTCTTTTAATGAAAATGCATACTAAATGTTATACACCAGTTATTACTAAACATGTACTTTTTCTATTTTGAAGTGTACCAAACATGTACTTAATAAGACTCTGAATCAAAATAAAATCTTCACTCAATAAACAAAATATTCTCTCTTCTATTTTTTTTTTTTTTTTTTTGAAAGGAATCAGTTCGGTCTCATTCATTGATAAACAAGCATAAAGCTCAAATAACATTGAGCAAAAGCTCTGAAGCAACCATAGACGAAGCTACGAGGTTATAAGCATTAGAGATGATGCATTACATTCCAGACTTAAACAAAATCTGCTAACCTATGACTAATTTTCAAATTAAACAGCAGATTTGCGCCAAACAGACTCAAACCAATGCATAGGTAGCTCTTATTCCTCAACACTGATGGCAAAGAACCCCAGGCCAAAGCTCATCCTCCACAACCCAAAAGCCAGGATGATGGTCACATTTACAGCCCAAAGGTCTGGACCAAAGCAACAAACTCGAAGGGCATCAGGTGGGCAGATCGAGAGAGAGGACCGAGCATTATTACAAGCAAAAACAAAAACGATTACAAGGAAACAAAACAAGATAGAAAGAACAAAAAAAGGAAAACCAAACAAAATTAGAGGGAAATAAACAACATAAAAAGCACACAAAGAGGATGACAGTAGCCGGAAAGAAGAGCTGATCGCACGCTTGCCGGAAACCGAAAACGGAAGGGGCATTGGAAACTCATTGTGGTGGGGGCGCGAGAAAAGGCCCAATAGAGGACGGCGGGCGGCAGAGCACATGGAGGAGATCGGCGGCACACTCAAATGGATGGGGAAGTTTGAGTGAAATCTCAAGAGCATCACCCACAAAGTGTACTTAAACAAGCAGAAAAAACAACAAAAGCAAATACAGAAAGAAACAAAAAGAACTATGGACTAAAGGAGGAGGGAGAAGGGAAAGGAAGGGAAAAGAAAAAAAAAAAGGCCCAAAAGAGCTAGTGGCATCAGGTTAATAGGCTAGCTTGCTAAGCGAAAGATGGTGATGGGAGGGGAGGGGGGAGGCAAAAGAGGGAGAGGGGGAGAACCTTTGTTCTCCCCCTCCAATGGTTGCTAGAGATGAAACCCTAGCAGATAGGGAATTGTCTCTTTTATTCAATACAGAATAAAACACATATTTCACCAAAAAAATAAAACACATATTTTACTCAATATTTAATGTAATCAAATAAATCTCTTCAACACTTTCAAAAAAATGCTAGAAAATCGAGTAAATCACAAAGACGAAAAAAAAAATCCAATAAAATATTCAAATGAATTACAACATAAAATCTTATTGGTGTGATACCTATTATATTTCAATACAAAAAAACTTTCTAGAGAAACAAACATAAAAATAATCAATTTACTGTCATGAAAAATTTATACATAGATACACGAAGATAAATCCAAGCAGCAAAATTTTCAATTAAATAGAAATCCTAGACGGAATCAAATAAAGTGCAAAAGTAAACAAAATATTTTTATTTTATAAGTACCTAATAAAACAAAATATTGCACTCAACATCTAACACGATTAGATAATTAATCTTCTAAGGTTCAATGTTTAATTATCTCTTTAGTGTTTTGAAAGAGTTTCTATTCTTTTTTTTTTTCTTTTTCTTTTTCTTTTTTTTTTTTTGCACAAAAATCAAATAAACACACTATAATCTTCCATTAGCCCACTAAAAACCCAAACAATTTATTATCTTAATTTAGAAGTTGCAGTTTTCATCAAAAAACAAACTGAAAAAAAATAAAATAAAATAAACAACCTACAAATACAATTGATACTCAATTATAATTATTTAGAGAGGGTTGTGTTATTCTTAAGGGTTCGTTTAAGATTGCAGTTTTAATAAGTACGATTTTGAAAATTGATTTTTTTTTTAAAATTGCATTTTTGAAAGGTTAAAAATAAGAATTACTTCAGGATTGAATTTTTAGGTTATTATTATTGATGAAGAGTGGAGAGGAAAAAAAAAACAAATTTAATTCTTAAAGTTGTAGTTTTTGTCAAATAAAAAACATACACATGGAAAATTAAGAAGAAGAATTACTTCAGGTTATTTTTTAGGTTGTTATATTTGAAGAGTTGAGAGAGAGACGTGGGAAGAGAGAAAGAAAAAAGAAAATTAAATCGGTGAGAAAAAAAATCCAAAATAATTTGAAGATCTTTATTTTGTAGGCTTTATTATTTTGTAGATAATCTATTATTAATCAAATTATTTTTCAATGGCTTATTATTTAGAAAAAAAAAACAATTCTTATTTTATAAATTATTTGTTATTACATGCATAAAGTATATGTAGAAAAAAAAAAATCATCTTGTCTAACATTTTCTAAATTTGAATTAAAAATATTAAAGTGAGTAAAAGTATTAATAAATAATTTGATGGGTTAAATACTCCAAACCCCCCTAGGGTTTTTCAACTTTATTTTTTTTCCCTTGTGGTTTCATTTTTATCACAGGAGGTCCTTGTGGTTTTGATAAGTGACCAAATTAGTTCATCCGTTAGTTGACCGTTAGGACTGACACGTGGACCAATCAGACGTTGACACGTGGCACATATTAATTTTTTTAAAAAAAAAATAAAAAAAATGTATATTTTTTTTTTCAATTAAAAAAAAAAAAAAAACAGAAAACATTGGGGGTGGCCGAGCCACCCCCTTAGACATTTGGGGGTGGCTCGGCCACCCCCATGGAGCCCTAGGGGGTGGCCGAAACCACCCCCAACCAACGTTGGGGCCCAAGGGGGTGGCCGAAACCCCCAACGGTGGTTGGGGGTGGTTCGGCCACCCCCATCCGGCCAGATGGGGGTGCCCAAGCCACCCCCATGGCCAAAGGGGGTGGTTGAGCCACCCCCAAATGGCCAAGGGGGTGGCCGAATGTTTTTAGTTTTTAGTTTTTTTTTTTTTTTTAATACATTTTTTTTTAATTTAAAAAAAATACACATTTTTTTTAATGTTTTTTTAAAAAATTAATATATGTGCCACGTGTCGACGTCTGATTGGGTCACGTGTCAGTCCTAACGGTCAACTAACGGATGGACTAATTTGGTCACTTATCAAAATCACAGGAACCTTCTGTGATAAAAATAAAACCTCAGGAGAGAAAAAATAAAGTTAAAAAACCCTAAGGGGGTTTGAAGTATTTAACCCTAATTTGATTTGTATTATTTATTTCCTTATTTGATTTGGATATTAATAATACTTAATATTGTGCATTAAATGTTTGAATTTAATGAAATCACATATAAAGAAAATTATTAAAATATAATTAAATGCCTTTAATTAAGCTAATTTAATGACCGGTTCACTATTGAAAAACCGGTTCAATCTTAAAAAACTAGTTTATCCTTTTTTTAAAAAAAAAGAGTTAACGCTACATGTCGCAATATTAAGGCACTTCTGAGAGTGATTCGGCTTATATATATATATATATATATATATATATATATATATATATATGATTTAGAGAATTTTGGACAATGCAATGCACACATCTTCTCTTTCTCTCTCATTTTATGCTTTTTTTTTTCTTTTTTTTTTCCTCTCACATTTTATTAGACAATTTTTTACTTTTTAACATAAAAAGAAAAAGTTAACAAACAATTCAAAATAAAAGAAAATCCAAAAATATTTAAAATTATTTTTACGTTTATGTCACACTAACAAAAAAAAAAAAAAGAAGCAACTTATAAAAAGTTTTAAACGAACCAATTATCAATAGGTTGTAGAAGATTCCAGCAATAGCACATCATAGGGCGGGCCCCCTCCCAAAAAAGAAAGAAGTCATAGGCTCGCTGTGTCGCCGTCAAGTTTGAAAGGAGAGAGATAGAGAAAGTAAAAGCGAGTAAACGACGAAATAACGGAGCTTTTTAAAAGCCTGCCCCAATAAACAATAATCACTCTTTTTACTATTTATGTATTTAATTCAAACTACTACAAATAAGTTTTTTTTTTCACGCGGCTCGTAATAAAAAGATGCCCTTTTTTCCTCTATTTTGCAGCTGTGCCTCAACAATAATGTATATATACACAATTTAAACACACGATCGTACATCCTATCATTCTAGCTAGTATTATTAAAGTTCCTTTCCAGCCGTAAATATTATTAAAGTTAATTATGCAATTAATAATTTTATTTTTTAATTGTTTATTTATTACAAGTTATATTTATATATTTTAATTAATAATTTAAAATTTTCAATTTTTAATGTATTTTTTAATGTTTTTAATTAATTTTAGTTTATCTTTAATACCATTTCATTTGTTTAAAATTACCGTAAAAATGAGTAATTCTTTTTTTTTTTTTTTTTTTTTGATAAAAAACAGACTTCTCATTATAATTCAAGAAACTAGAGAAGTTTGCTCTAGTAATACAGCATCACGAATATAATTAGGGGGTATATCTTTCCAACAAGATTCATGGGCATGTTTCACCGCATATTTAGCTAATAAATGGGCCACATGATTTCCTTCCTTCCTAGTAAAAGTAAGTTGCCACCGTTTAAACACCCGGAGTTCCAATTTTATATCCTCAATGATATGCCCCATCCAGCTGCTATCCTTCTCCACCGAGTTTATAGAATCTATCATGGCTTTTGCATAAAAATGAATAATTCTATAAGTCACTCCATAGATGAGGTAGCTTTTTTTTTTTTAATTTTTAATTTTTAATTTATTTTTTTATTTGAAGGGGAAAACATTCTAGTCATATTCATTCAAAGATAATACGAGCATAAAGTTCTTACAATACAGAGCAAAAAACTTTGAAGCAACTATAGCCGAAGCTATGAGATTACAAACGTAAAAAATGACGTCAAAGATACAATCATCCCAATCTCAAATAAGATCCGTTAACTCATGACTAATTTTCAGATAGTCATGGGTGCCAAAAACAAACAAACAAGCATAAAACGAAGACAAGCAAAAGGGGAAAAAGAGGGGGAGGGAAGAGGCGTGGAGGGAAGGGGAAGAAAAACTAGGGAGAAAGAGGGGAGGAGGGGGGAGAGGTGGCTCTCTCTGCTAGGAGAAGAAACCCTAACAGAATGTTAATGTCATAAATGATGTGACTTTTAAAATTATAAGTTGATTAAAATTCAATAATGATCAATCACAAATTCAATGATAATTTTAAAAAGTATATCATTTTTAGAGTGACACAAGATGGACACAAAAGTGACTTCAAACGTAATTCGGTAAAAATAGAGCTTTTATTTTATTATTAAAAAATTATTTATTTATTTGGTAACTACATGTTTTTATACATTTTCAGCTGTTATTAATATTTATTAACAAAATCAAAAAATACTTTTAATAACAAAAATGACAAGACTGAACATGTAATATGTTTTTTCATTTTTATAGCAACCTTTTTATCTTTTTTTTTTTTTCCTTTTTTTTTTTAAAAATTTTTTATTTTATATATATATAAAAAATGATAAACCAAAATCTTAGATACTGCGGCCGCACGAGAAGACGCAGCGGGGCGGCATCTTCCCTCCCCTCTGTCATTTTCCATAAAGAAGTCGGAAAAGATCTCGAAGCCCACAGCAGACGAGAGGATCCAGTTGTAGTTCCCTGTCATTTTGTATCACACAGGTGTCTCCCACATACGCTTTCACCTGCTCAGATTGACGAGAAAAGATGCACCCCTTCTCCCTTTCTCACACCCCTCTCACTCCCACAAAAGTTGGATTCCAATTTTCTTTCGAAATTATTTAAAAATAGACAGAGAGAGAGAAATCTTACAAGATTCATTTGCCTTTTTTCGAAACTTGTTTAAAGAGGTAAATATATTAAGTGTTGTCTCGTATTTATTATTATTAACAATTTAAACAGATGGGAGGGTTGTTCAAAACTTGTTTAAATAGGTAAATAATTTAAGAATTTTCTCATATTTATTACTCAAATTATTAACTATTCAAACAGTAAAATTTCTGAAAATTTATATATATATAAAAAAAAAAAAAAAAGAGTTTACTGAATTCCACCTGCTTCTCATAAACCCCCTTCATTCACATGTGACTCGAATCCCAAATAGTTCCCAGATGCACCTTCCCCTCACCTTCAAAAGAATCAAAACCACACGTCCACACCCAACAATCCGAGCCATCCATTCGCCTATATATATGTGCCCCAGTCCCTTACACTTTCCTTCATATTTTCTTCACATGTGAGCCAAAAAATACTTGGCCTAACCCAACCTGACATCCCAAACTAGGAGGTCTCAGCCCTTCATTTTTGTGTTTCTCAGCCAGTTTACAACATGGGCAGGCTTGGTCTGGTTTGCTTTATACTAGCTGAGATCCTGGTCGTCCAAGCCATGGTTGCACAATCTGAGGCATCCGAGCAGAACCCATCTGGGATTAAGGTTGGGAGTCTTGGGGTTGTGTCTAGAATTGCGGATCAGCCTGTTTCTAGTGCTGCAGAGTCGTCATCAGAGGGTGAGGGAGACTCCAAAGTGGCTGAAGCTCCGGCTATGATCAGACGGCTGGGAAAGCATCACTCTGACAAGTCTGTGGCTGGTGGGGGTGTCATCATCGGTGGGCTTGTCACTGTTGTTTTTGCAGCTGTTTTTTGTTACATTCGGGTTACAAGAAGAAGGGATGATGTCAAGGGGTGATTTGATTTTCGACCAAAAAGATTCATTTCTCCCCAATTTTTAGTGTAGAAGTAAAGGAGTGATTTGGTTCATTCTGATACAAACATATAATATGGTTTGCGGAACTAGTGTAATTCTTTCAAGATATTGTGAATATAGATTGAGTGGAAGTATACTTGTCTTTGTTTTTGTTCTTTGCTCGCTTCTTTAGCGTGTGTGCGCATAACGTGTTGATGTAAACTCCAAGAAGAAACTGCCAAAGAAAAAGTATGTTTGTAAGCAGCAGAAAATGCTTTATTGTCTTCATGCGGCAAGAAAAAGCTATGTATTGTGGAATATCCTTTGATTTACAGCACCTTTTTGAGGTGAATACTGCAGGGTGTTAGATTCCTCTCTGGCCAATTCTCTGAAGTAAGGTGAAAAAGTTTGCCCAAGTGCAGGCAATGCTAACATTTTTTTTAAAAAAATTTTTGCTGGTAAATCTTTCAAAGGATTATACTTTGCAAGATTATTAGTTTATCCTTTTTGTTCTGTTCTGATACTTTCCAAAGAGATCGGAATTAGTGTCAGGCAAGCTTTCTGTCTCAGGGGCAGGTGGCGGTGCCTCTGCATTAATTGTTGCAACCGCCCAAGTTTAAGAATTTCACCGGTTCTTTGTCACTTTTTAAACACGAAGAAGTCCAAATAGACATGTGGATGGCCTAGAATTCTAGAAATTACCCAAAGGAACTCATGGAATACTTAATTTAAGTGGCGGGTTAACTTGAAATTTTTAACTTTAATATCGTGTTAAATCATAACTTTTCTCACAAGTTTTAGTTGATAGGAAAAATTAAATTTAATCATTTAATCAATACTTTAGTACATATTCGAAAGGAGTGCTAATGAGCTCCTGGCCGGGCCAAATGGGTTGCAAGTTTGAAGCATGGGCTACGAAGCTGACATTCGGTAAATGATCCACCCGAGTACAGGATTCACCCGGGAAAGACTCACAAGCAGACCATATTCTCCCATGCCAGCTCATATGACTGCAATCCCACGCCATACCAGCCTCTCTAACAGCCTAGAGTGAGAAGAGCTCCCATGTCACAAATGAATATGTTGGCGAGATCGGCCGGTGTCTCTAACCTCCTGTCTTCTTTTTTGCAGGCTCCTCTCTAGTAGGTGGATGTGAGGTCAATGTTGACCTGAGCATCAACAATCAGGAATATCATTTTTAATTTTCGTAAAATAGTTTTTCTCTTTTAAAACTGTAAACTATTTTACGAGTTTAAATTTTTTCTTCTCAAATTATCAAATCACTGTTCAAAGTCGTTGAAAATTGTCAGCTATTTTTCGTCATCGCAACCCAAATATCAAAAGAATATTTTCAAAAGAATATTATTAAATTTTTTTTTAAAAAAAAAAACAATTTCATTAATTTGCATCGAAAGAAACTAAAAGACTAGGGTCGACTAGTTCATTTTTCCACCACGCGGGACGCCTTAAATTTTGCTATATTAAACGTGACTGTCACTTGGTCTGTTGGAAAGTTACAGTAGTCAACAAAAGGCCCAAATCTTCCATCGGCTCACATGTGGTTTATAAATTAGTTTCTACGCAATTGACATACAATTTATTATTGTGGTTTATAAATTTTCCTGGCATAAAATAAAAGCAGCAACCCTTATTGAGTTGTTTGCAGATACAAATACAATTTGGCCCTTCAAGCACCACATATGGCCCTAGAGCCTACATGTCATAAATGGTTGTAGTTGGCATCATTTGGGTAGGGAATGAGAAATAGGACCCTAGATTTTGAGGTAGGTCACAAGCCTACCTATCCAAGCATCTCAAAACTCGAAGCGTTTTCTTAGGATCTGGCTTAGGTGCGGTAAACAGATGACACTGGAGCCTAGAGGCCATAAATGGGTTGTAGTTGCCAGTTGGCATCATTTGGGTAGGGCATGAGAAAAGAGAATGTAGGTCTTGAAGTGGACAGCCTGAGTTCAAGGCTTACCTATTCAAGTAACTCCAAGCTTGGGGTAATCTTTTAAGATTTGGCTTAAATTTGGACGGTTGAAAATCTACAACATATATACCTTTCTTTTTACAGCGCTTAAGCCTAATCCGTTCTTTTATATCCTGCCCAAATGTCTTGAAATTTGGACAGAAAATTTCAGGGAATCCCAATCTTTGTACTTGACCTATATGAGCCAAATAAACCCAAATTATTTTTGATTGCACAAAAAGTTTCTGCTAAAGCCTCCAACAGCCAACCAAGCCCAAAAGCCTAAAGCCTACATTGCAATTTGCAACTAAGTGTTATTTTACCCTGCTCTAGAACATCTCACGTGCCCTCTAGTGGGCTATATGGTGTAATTGTGGAGTGTCATGACTAGAATGTCATTTACATCTACCATAATTTGGTGCACAATACATCAATGCTGTGCGAAATTAAAAGGGACCGCTAACTAATTATGAAAGATGATGGTGATTGGCTACCATACTCTGCTTGCAAAACCAACTCATAATAATGGATAGAGTAATTCCATTTAATAAATTCATGTAAAACTATCATACAATTGGATGACCTGACAATAAAAATTAGTCTTTTATTTTTATATAAATTTTGATTCAATGATTGAATTTTACTGTTACATCATCCAATTGCATGACAGATGAACAAGAGCTTAGTAAAAAATATTACTTTGATAAATATCAAGTATCTCTTTAACAAGAGATAGCGTTTTAATTCGTATTTTAAACTTCGGCATCAGAACTAATAACAAATGCACATAAATATAAAAAAATAAAATAAAATTTAGTCAAACATTGAATAATGTCATTAGTGTAGTCCTCAAAAAAGGTAATTTAATCAGTTGGGGACCCCTTCCCCCTTTCCCTCCCCTTGTGCAAACATGTCAAAAAATAATGTCATTAGTGTAGATAATCCATATAATATAATTGATTCCAAATCTATAACTTAAACTTTTATGTTAAATGATGCCTCTATATATTATATTATAGTATCACAAAAAAAAAAAAAAAAATTCTTCATGCATTTATCCTTTCAACAAGTGGTATTAGTGTTAATAGTGATGTACGATATGGTAACTGATGATAGTCCTTTTCGTAATCGGAACATGGATAGAGAACGTACATGACATATGACTCATATATGAGGCGATAATTGTTGAGAGATTATTGAATGATATACGCTTATGAGTGTAAGTCGAATTTTTTTTTCTTTTTTCTTTTTAATTTTTAAAGTGTAAGCGGTTACTAGAATATAATGGATTACAAAATGAAAATGGAAGTTTTTGAATTAGGTGATATTTCAACGTACTATATTATAATTTTATTAAAAAAACTCTCTAAATATTTATCTCCTAAACAATATGGAAGTCAAATCATGTTGTATTTTGATTCCAACCTACTCTTTGACTCTTCCATTGCTAAGGATATGGAATCTCTTGCTATGGGATTAAATACCTTAATATGCCTGCAATTCGGGTATCCAACTTGTTCATTTAAAATGAATAGCTGGAATTAAGCCGCATCAAACAAAACTATAATGAAAAAAAAGTTAATGGGATGGCTGGACTATCTTTTAAGTAGTTGGGAATACCTCTTCAACCTCAAGAGGGTGGTCTACCACACAAGGGTATGGTTGGAGTAATCCGACCATCCCCCATAAGAGCCAAATTTTGCCTAGCTCCCTCAAAATACCCCCTGCAGCAATCTCGCCTGTGCTACAGTAATTTTGCTCGGAAGTACCGAGGCTTGCTAGAGGTAGCGAACAGAGTTGACTAGCCATTTTTCTTGTTGACATTTTTATATTCCGGACAGGATTTTAGATTGTTTTTCTTAAATAAAATTAATGATTGGTTGGAAATATCACGCTAGCATTATTAGATGAATGTTAACATGTCTCTCTCTTTATTTCAAGCTGTCATGTTCTTGATACTCCCAACCCTGGAGGTGAACCCAGATATAGACACACCCTGCTTCTCACAAGAAGGGCGGTGCCATTATGCCAATAACTGGGTGATTGGCCCATTGAGTTAACGTGTAATAGGAGAAGATGCAGAGTATAATGGCAGTCCCTTTATTTCTGCCTTTCATTGTGATTTCTTGTCTGAGAGGCCAGCGAGGTAGTTGATATCCAAGACATAATGCAACTTATTGGAAGATAAATAATTGATTGAAGATGCAGTGGAAAAGTAGAGCATCAACTGCTGCTACAACAACAGGAAAAGCAACAGCTATGGGAATGGGAAGATGATGAACTTTTTATAATATGGCTTTAATAATTAATTCGTTCAAGGATTTGTATTTTGAAGTTCTGGCCTGTTAACTTTGCAGGCATCTGATATCAGTTTTTGTTAGGGTAAATTATTATTTATCACTCCAATTAACACCCCATTTGCAATATCCCCGTTCAATTAGGTGCTCCATTATATGTCTAAAGCCAAGCTTATCTTATGTTCCAAAAAAAAAAGAAAAAAAAAAGAAAGAGAAAACAAAATAAATCAAGATGAAATTAAAGCTCAATGATTGTTACAAGTTGGCATAAACCTTCTATAAACAACAATGATCATGGCATTTCCCTATCATAAGTATGCCTTGCTATGTAGTTGTCATTAGTGCTCGACGAGGTTCAATTGAACAATTATGCTATGCAGAATTATGTATAATGTCTTTGAGAGTTTCAAGGTGAAAAATTGTTGTTATTGTGCACAACAATGGTGACCAATATATAATCGAAAAGAGAGAGATTAAGAGAGAGTTGAGATACAGATTTAATGTGGTTCGGCAATGTGCCTACGTCCACAGAGAGTGTGGCTGTACTTTTCTATTAATAATTCACGGTTACATCATAATATATATATAAACCCTAATTGTACGGACTTATTTTGAAAATCTCAAAAATACTCCGTATTGTACCGCGGGACGTTCACTCTGCTTCCGGCTACTTGGCCTTTTACTGGCGTTCTAATATGAGCTACTAGTTCCCAACAAAAATTGTGCAAGTCCATACAATATTGCAAATCGTGCTTAAAGCACTCCAAAGACACGTTCAACATAGAACTGCATATTTCTAGAAAAATCCCAAAACCCTAGCAGACCTTAAGGAAGTGCCGCACAGCTGAAGGGGAGGGGTTTCTCCCCCTCCCCCCCTCCTCTCTTTCCCCCTCTCTTTCCTTGATCTGTTCCCCCCTCCATTCCCCATTTTCCTTCCCCCCCTCTCTTCCCCGATCTGTGTGTTTTTTTTTTTTTTTAATTTTTATTTATTTATTTTTATTTTGTGTTTGTTTTTGGATTTCGCTTTCTTTTCCCTGTTGTTGTTATTTATTTGCTTGTTTATTTTTTCTTGCGAGGTTTTTGTTTGGGCACACTTTGTGGGTGCCGCTCATGGGAAATTCACTCAAACTTCCCCAAATTTCTTTGAGTACGCCGCCGATTTCCTCTGTGCCAACTTTGCCATTTACTGTCTTCTGCTGGGTCTTTTCACGCGTCCCCACCGCGATGTGCTTCCAACGCCATCTACGCATTGGTTTCCGGCAAGCACGCGATCGGCTTTTCTTCCGGCTACTGTCATCTGCCTAGTGTGCTCCTATTTTTAAATTTTTAGTTGTATTGCTTTGATTTTCCCTGTATTTTTCTTGTTTTTCTTGCTGCTTGTAATAAGGCCATGTCCTCTTTCTTGATCTCCTCGCTTGTTATTTTGGTCCAGACCCCTGGGGTTGTGGATGTGAATGATATCTTGGCTTTCGGGTTTAAGAGGATGTGTATCGGCATAGGGTCCTTTTGATCCTAGGGTCGAGGAATAAGAGCTACCTATGCATTAGTTTGTGTCTGCCTAGCGCAGATCTGTTATTCCAACTGAAGATAAGTTATAGGTTAGCGGATGTTTAGCGTCTTTGATGTGTAATCTTTAAGTTACGACTTTGATCTTTTAGCTTCGGCCATGATCTTTCATAACGTTATATTCTGTGATTGTAAGAGTTTTAATACTCTTGATTCCTCTATTAATGAGATAAGAATAATTTTCCTTCAAAAAAAAAAAAAAGACACGTTCAACATCCGTCCTCGCTGACTCTTGTGCTATAGGAAAATGTTTTCTCTTATTTCTTTATGTATATGAAATCGTTTCGTAAGTGTTGCCCACTGTGGATATGTCATCATCGAGATAGTATCCCATTGTATATTTATGGGTATTGATTGTGTAATTGACAGAAAGAGCACGCCTTTGAGCGAGGTCCGAAAATATAAAAAACTTTTCGAGCGCGTATATTTCATTATGAGACGCATGTAACCCAAAAAAAGCATAACATATCCAAATATCACAAGAAGTTACTGCTTCCAAAATAAAAGTTAGTTCATGAATATGACCATGGTCCACAATGCATACCTTGCCATGAAGTTGGGCAATTTTTTCATTTCCAGTGCATGCAATTAATGCTCTCCAACATGCCTGAAAATCTACAGTTTTCGCCAACCGCTATCAATCTAGTAATGTCCAGCTGGGTGGCCTTAAGTACTCTTCAGAAAAAATTGAAACTACTGCTTTAACAAACATTTTGGCTCTGTTTGGCAAAGGCAATGGCCCAGACATTGTTCACCATTGACTCGTTGACTGACTGCATCAGATTTTTCAATCTCAAAATTTGTCACCCTTTTGACCATATTGTCCCCCTTTAGTTATTGAATTTTTTTCCACAGAAAATCCCAAATATCAGCCTAGGCATCCCCCCTACTATCAGACTAGGTGTCCCCCCTGCGCTAGCTTCATGTCCATCAACTTTTCCCCCCTGTTTCTTCTCGTTTCACACACATTTTTCTCTGCAACCAAAGAGAGCAGAAACCAAATATAGGCTTAGGTTCACCTGCAGGAACTGTGAGGATGAAAACTAAACCTTTTGCAAGAAGCGAAGCGAGTGTAGACTCGAGAACGCGACGCCGATAGAGAAACTTGGCGAAGCGAAAATTTGAAGAAACCGAAAGGGGGTGAGTGGGTATTGGTGAACATACAAGCCATGGTTGCTTCTTCAAGTACTCTGGCTTGAAGGAGGACCAAATGGGTTCCTTCCCCTCAGGCAGACTCAAAAAAGAAGGAATTTTGGGCAGTGGGTTTCGTCACTTAGTCTCATCAGAAATGGGTTCTTAGAATTCACAATCAACAACCAAATATTGAAAGACATATAAAAAAAAAAAACTTTCAGTTTTTGGGTTTGGTTTCAGAGGTTTATCCGTTCGCTGGTTTTTATCAATATCGTTTTGGGGGTGGGGGGTGAAACGGGCTCACAAGACTCGCAAGAGTCAATTTGCTCAAGTCGTGAAGGAGAAGACAGGGAGGAAAGAAAGTGAGGGAGTTGGAGCTTAATTGAGAGCGTTGGAAAACAAAAAGAATGAAAGTGAAGGCTAATAGGGTAATTTTACATCAGGTTCATGAGGGTTATTTTATTAAATGCACCTATACTGAGAATCTACAGTGTCTAGGCTGGGCCAACACCTTTGCCAAATACCACCTTTTAGACTCTTTATTGTGTTGGCTTCATAAAATCTTCAAGTATTCCTCCATAAAATTAGCAGTAACACCATACGTAAACATCTTAAGTGCAATTGTAATATTTTGGAAGGAAGAAAAACTGAGCATTCTAGAACCATCTATTCCTTGGACAAAATAAGGTTTGTGAGCTTCCACTGTAGATTGAATACTGAGAAAAAGGGAATGAATCATCCAAAACCTCATTTGAAAATAATTATAAGGATAGATTGGTGGTTTAGTAAATTAGTTGTGAAAAAGACTTTCCTGGCCTTGCAAGTGATCACACCTAATCAACATGCGTGCGTCATTGTTTAGAACGATCATGTGATGTTAATCCTTCTTCCATAAGTTTTATAATTATCAGAGTCGGACTCGATAATCGATAATAAGTATTTTGTGAAAAAGAAAGCGAGTCACATAGAGAGAAACAAGGATTAAATCGAACTTGTATCGAGTTGATTGAAAATTAGAAAGGAAATAGTCTTATTTATATTGAAAGAATATGACCATTAAATAAGTGTCTCATAAAAAAGAAAAATATTTAAATGGAATAAAGAAAGATTTATATAATTTGATGTATGATGCTTTTAGAAAGTGTATAATTAAAATAAAATAAAAAATTCATTAGTTAAATTTTAGCTAAAGAATAGCTAATTCACTAAAATTACGCATCTAAAAATGAGTAATTAAAACTACTTCTTAGTCAAATATTAGTTTTTATTTTATTTTATTTATATGTAGTCAAATTTTAGTTAGTTCCCTTAAAATAACCTCACCATTAATGCCCCCACGATTTTTGCACTTTGTTCGCTACCTTTGGCGAGTTATTGTAGCCACGCCACTTCTTTTGTCGCCCATTTTATGTTCCCACCATCTCCTTCGCGTCGCGCGCTCTGTCGCTCCTCTCTCCTTCTCGCCTACTTCTTTCACTGCAAGAAATATCAAAACTTGCTTCTACCCATTGCGGGTCTTCGTCTCAACCAACGACCCACCTCTCAATCTCTCTCCGTTGTTGAAGCACAATCGGTGAGATTTCTCTGCCCTCCTCGAGTGCAAGAAGAAGGGCAATTTTCTGGCTCGTGGGATTGGGGCTTTTTAAGAAGATGTGGCAAAATAGGAGAAAAAAGTTTGGGACTTTTTGAGCAGGTGTGGGAAAAGATCGAAAGGAAGTTGCATTCCGATGGTTCTCCGTCTGATTTCTTCATAGAAAAGGTTCGGAATTACCCATTTTGTGTTTTATGTAGTTGGACTAATTTGAAAGTCTGTTTTGTGTAATTGATGTTTGGGTTGTTTTTGTATGTGAAGGTTTTAGGAGACAAGATAACGAAGGAGCTGTGAAGAATCCAGGCAGAGCTCTGCACCACAAATCTCGTAAGCCTTCTTTTTTGTTTGTTTGTTTTGTTTTGTCACCAACAATCTATCCATAATACTTCAGAGGCCAAAATATCGCCAGAACAAGGCTTCGGGAACCTCTTACCTTTCTTAATCGTGCAAATTTTCTGTGGTTTACCTTGTTTTGTGAATGAAATTACCAAAAAAAAAAAAAAAAAAATCTCATTTTTATGGCCTGGATTTTACCTCGCCAGAACAGAGCTCTGCACCTTGGTTAGGGCTGCTGAAGGAGGCAGTGTATTTGTTACTCTGAAAAGAAAGGGCACTTCAGCCCTTGTAGAGATTATTGGTGATGATACAATTTCTTAACGATTTCTAATGGTGCAGAGATTTCTCAGAAAATTATTGTTGGTGCTTAATGATTTTAGTTAAATTATTGGGGAATAGGAAATGATTACCAATTTTGGAGGAACTAATTTCTGGGATGCTCTGTTAGTGTTGATTGATCACACTAGCATTTCAAAGCTTACCTAGATGTACAAATCACCAGTAAGTTTGTTCCAATATTGTGTAAAACAGTAAGTTAGAATAAAGTCAGAGGGGATTGTACAGAGAAAAGGGTACAATGTAGAAGGAAGGCACCAAGCACAAGCAATACAAGAGCATTGGGCAAAGGTAGGAATGAACTGAAAAACCATATACTGCTAGTTTGGGTAGATGTTTGCTGCATAATGCTCCAAAGTTAATGTTTATACAAGCCATTTCAATGTTTTGGGATGTTAGGATTCAAGAAAAGCAAATTTTAATGCGGAAGTGTGATATCCAAAATCTTTGTTTCAAATTAGATATTCTGTATGGAATGGATATTGGTGTCACAGCTCGCTTTCTAATGTGGAAAGTACTAAGTGATAAATGATAATGATAGCGATATGCTAAAGTGCTACTATGGTATGTATGTGTGTTTGTGTCTCCGTGGAGAGGTGTATGCTTTTTTTTTTTTTTTTTTTTTTTTTTTTTTTTTTTCTGTTGAGTATTGGTTTATGGAACGTTGCTTATGCTTATTTTGGACCTCTGTTTATAACTTGTTAGTGCTAGAATCACTTTTTTTGTTTGTTTGTTTGTTTTTCCTCCAATTGCAACCATTGGAGAAAAAGAGAACCGACTGAAAATAAGAAAACCCAAATGAAGCTAAGCGATACTGCTTTCCTATGTTGTATGTTAAGCCACACTCTTAGCACAGTGGAAGTAGAAATACATTTGTAAGTTACTTGTTCAATTAAAAGGCATTGTCAAAGTGCTGAAAGTTCAGCATTGCTAAAGCTCCTCTGGAATTATCATATCTTCACTGCAACATTGTATCCCCGATCTCATCTTAGCTCCATCTTTATATCTTTATGTTAAGCCACACCCAAATGTATTTTGTATTCCATCTTAGCTCCATCTTTATATCTTTTAAGTACATTGTGATGTTGGTGTTGATTTTTATGTTGCTTCATGTCTCTGCTCTAAATGCAAGATCAATATTATTAAAATTCCTTCAACAGAATCTTTATTCAGTGAGTAAGCTAATGTTGATTTTAGGAATTGATTCTAGAACTCACCAAGCCACCTACTTCACCATTCTTTTAAATGACAGGGACCTTTTCATGGAACCTGCAAATGAAATGTGTCAACAAGAGCCTCTACCCCAAGTTGAGGTTGAACCCATTGTTAAGAAATCACAACGGGGTGGCAACTTCAATGTGTACGAAGACAATTTGCTTGTGACGGCGTGGATTAATATTAATATTACCTTGAATGTGGTGCAAGGAAATGAGCAAAAACACAAGAAATACTGGAATAGAATTTGGGAATACTTTCACGAGCACAAGACCTTTACATCTGAACGTTCTCCGAACTCATTAATGAATCGATGGTCAACGATTCAACTTGCGGTAATTAAATTTTGTGGTTATTTAGCCCAAGTTGAATCAGAGCAACCAAGTGGTGTGACCGAGCAAGACAAGGTATGTTCTAATTATGAGACTTCATTTTTTTGTTTGGGTTATGTGCTATTTATTCCAAAGGATTTTAATTACTTTCTATTTGTTAATTTTTCAGATTTGCAAGGCAAAGCTTATGTATCATGAATTCCAATCAACAACATTCCACTTTGAACATTGTTGGAATGTGTTGAGGTTTCATCCAAAATGGATGGCGCATATGCAAAGTGCCAAACTGAGGAAAAGATCAGTTTTGACTTCTTCTCCCTGTACTCCGGATCCGATAAATCAAGGGGAAGACGAGGTCCCGCATGAAACGTTTGTAGACTTGGAGCAACCAATAGGCTGGAAAGCCGAAAATGAAAAACAAAAAAAGAAGGAAAGAACGAATTCGGATGTTACTGTAATACTAAATGAGATAACCGAAGACAAGAAAAAGAAAACAAAACGTTTTGTGGAAGCACCTGATCAAGAAAAAGAGATGCTTCATCTTACGCAAGAGGACATGCACAATAAGCCAGAAACGCTTCGATTGGAACAAGCGAGAGAAGAAGAATTTTGTAATTGGACTCCAGATCCGGATCCGATAAATCAAGGGGAAGAAGAGGTCTCACATGAAACTTTTGTAGACTTGGAGCAACCAATAGGCCGGAAAACCAAAAAGGACAAACGAAAGAGAAAAGAAATAATAGATTCGGATGTTATTGTGATCCTACATGAGATAACGGAAGACAAGAAGAAGAAAACAAAACTTTTTGAGGAAGCACGTGATCAAGAGAAAGAGATGCTTCGTCTTATGCAAGAGGATGTGCGCATTAAACAAGAGAAAGTGCATATTAAGCGAGAGGAGGTGCGCATTAAGCGAGAAATGCTTCGGTTGGAACAAGCAAGAGAAGAAGAAAGAATTATGATGTTAGATACAAGTGGCATGTCTGAAATGCAAAAAGAATATTTTGATCAACGAAAAATGGAAATCCTTGAAAAATCGAAGTAGAAGTAAATAGTGTATTTTGAGCTGCAATATGTTTAATTTTATCATGTCTCAACTCAATTCATTAATTAAATTACATTATCTTTAATTTTAAGCCCACTTTCACTCATTGAATTGTATGGTTGTGACATTGCTACTTGGGGAACTTTGATTGTGAGTCTGAAAATTTTGATTACATGCTTTTGAAGATTTATTGTTTTTAAACTTTTGAAGAAGTGTTATACTCGATGACTATTACAAGTTGGCATAAGCCTTGATTGTCAGCTTATTTTACTGTCCCAAAAACAAAATGGAGAAAACAAAATAAAACAAGATAAAATTCAAGTACAATGACTATTACGAGTTGGAATAAAGAGTAAATTAAGTAAGAAGAAAATTAATTTAAATAGAGTAGAGAGAGAGATTTATGGTCTGTTTGGGATTGCGTTTGGGTGGCCTAAAAGTGCTTTTAACACTAAAAAAGTCCGTTTAAAGAAAAAAGTATTCGTTTGGTAAAAAAATTATAAACGCTTTTAAGGGTCCAAAAAGCTTAAAAATGGAGCTTTGCCAAAAAGTTCTTTTTGATTTAAAAGTTTTATTTCTCAAACTCAATCCCAAACGAGCTCTTAGAAAATTTGATGGGATGATGTTTTTGAAAAGTACTGGATATAAAATGGAAGATGTGAATTTTTTTAGTCAAATTTTAGCTAAAGAAAAACTAGAATTTGTTGACTTCAAAAGTTGTTTAGCAGCTCAATTGTCTAGAGAACCAGATTAATTTCAGACTCTCAAATGGTTCTTTTCTTGTGTATAAAAGTGCCTGGATGCATGGCTGCATTTCCCTTTTCAAACTCAGTAGTGCAGAATCAGCAGACTCCCAAAAGACAAAAACCTATTGAGAGAGGGAGACGCACAAAACATAACGCTACTGTTATCTGCTGCATCTACTAATATCATAGAATAACAAGGGGAACAAAATGCAAGTAGCTGATGCTCCCAAAGCATTCTTTCCAGCACCAACAAAACAGAAAGTATACTTCGTTGCTGTATCAGGAAAACTCAGTCAGCTCAAACGCTCGAGAAACCCCATGAACTACAAACTTCTCAGAAGAGAAAAGATCCGGCGCCGCAATCTCCACTCCATTAAAGATCAATCCTTTCTTAAAATTAACTTCAAGATCCTGACCAGGAGCCAGTGTCCTTAGCAATGTTCTAACAGGCAATGAAGTGAGTTCCTTGTACGTAAGCCTGCGAGGCAGTATGTGAAATCTAACAATCTTATCAAGCAATACTGAAGAAGAAGCTACGACAGCCAAATTTGGAGGAGCAAAGATGGTGGCTGTATTCAAGCTCGCTTGATCTTCAAGAATCCCATCAAGAACAGAACGCAAACTGATTGCGAAAGAAACAAACCCGTATGAGCTAAGCAACTGGATGATTCGGCTCCATTCTACAATGTTATTGGGTTCAAGAAAATCTGAAACCAAAGTAGAATTGTTGTCACAGATTGGTGACTTGATGAAATTCAAGGGAGAAAATGGCCCAAGAACTCCATGAACTGCGATTGGTCCTTCAAGAAAGACATCTGGGCGTGAGACCAAGACATTGTTAATCTCAATCTGGCTTTGTCTTGCATCAATCTTAGTGATTGCAATCTTCTTCTTCCGATGAAGGGTTGGGAAGCAACTTCCTTGAGGTTTCTTTAGGAGATCATTCATGGAAAGCTTGGAAGGAGTGGTGTGGTATTGGAGGAGATCCTCCAAGAGCAATGGAGGAATAGAGAGATAGGAGATGGCTGAGTCGTTGATGACAAAGATGGTTGAGTTTGGAGAAGAAAGGAAAAGTTCAGGGGAGAGTTGAAGGAGGGTGGCCATGGTGTGGAACCCGGCACGCCTGAGAGCTCTGGACACGTTGAGTTGTAGGCCACGGGCGACGGGTTTGGTTGCTGGGATTGCATTCTTGTGATTTGAACGCAATGCTGTGGATATTGCTATGAAGGCCAACAATAGAGAGATGATGGAGTAGACTGATGCATGCCACCAATGTTTACAACAAGAAGCCATCAATGTGCAGTAGGAAGTATTATGATCTTTGAAAGAGAGAGAGAGTGCAAATTACAGAAAAAAGATTGAAGAATTCTCCTTAGAGAGAGAGGGAGTACAAATTACAGAAAAAAGATGGAAGAATTCTCCTTCTTGAGGTTTATGAGTTTGTTTCATGGGAGGGAAAAAGAGAACTGTTGGCTGCTGTGGAACTTACGCAAATTAAGTTAAAAGGAAAAAGTAAAAAATAAAAATGCTAAATTAGCCATTGTGATTTTTGATCTTTGACAAATATTAACTCCCTAAGGTAATCCTTGACGACAAATAACTTCCTATATTAAACTTTCGTTTGTAATTATGATGGATACGGCTAATGTGCTCTTTTTACCACGAAAAAATATATAAAAAAATATTCAAACAAGAAGCTAGAAACAAAAGAAAGAAAAAAGAAAAAACAAGAGTCGGGTGTAGTCGGCCACCCCATATTCGCCATAAATAATATTGGATAGCCGACCACCCGAAGGCTATGGGGGCGGCAACCCCACCCTACCTCCTTTTATTTTATTTTATATCTTATATATATATATATATATATTTTTTTTTTTTTCAATAAAAAATGTCTTGTCAAATCCATGGCATTTTGCCACTAGCTCATCATAAGGGATATATGTCTATTCTTTTTTAAGATTAACTACTATTTCAGTACTTCTGGCTTGCAGCAAAATTAAATAACAACTTGAATTTTTAAAAATATCATAAATGATATTTATGGTACGCCAATAAACCCACTTGGTATCTATGTCAAGATTTCGTTAAGTTTTTTAACCAAATGTCATGTTACCCTTACACGTGAAGATTCCCAATAAATAAAAAAAAAAAAAAAGGAAAATTGAAAAAACCTGCATACTGCCTAAAGAAAAAAACAAAAGAAAAACATCAAAGAAAAGCCATCGTGTTCTCTCCATTCTCCTCTCCCCCAACCCCCTAGGTTTTTACAGACCCAAATACCATCTTCGCCATCCCTACCTCAACGCCATCGCCGTCCCTCTCAACGCTGTCGCCGTCCACTCCTCAACACGCCGTTGACATGCAGGAGATGGATATGAAAATTGCTTTTCCTTCGACCATCCCTTTCATCAATAGCTCTACAACTACATCAAGCCGCAAGCCTTGATGCGTGAACCTGTTGAACCCATAAAACAGGGTTCTTTTCATGTGGATGTGCTAGGGCCTGTTGCAGAAGGAACGGAAATCGCTAAAACTCTAGAATCCGAGTTTCACAAGTTTGGGAATGGGAATGGGATGTCTAACTTGCTACATAGGCTAAGGATTGATGATAAATGAAATTATGTAGCTCAAAATCCTTAATGATTTGCCAATATCCTTAATGATTTGCAGTGATATGAAAATCACTTGATGTTGGTTCGTTTTGTTGGAGTTGCCAGAGAAGGAATGTTGTCTTTCTTTTTGTTCCTACCATTCTAGTTATACCATAAAATGAATGTAACAGTAATGGCTTATATTATCCCTACATGAATTCAGAGGGAAAAGCTAATATGGTTCTTGTAACTTAACACTGTCGCCGTCTTCGTCCCTCTGAGGAAGACCTGCGGCTAAGGAAGACCAACAGCGGCGAGAGGGACAGCGACGGCGTTTAGAGGGACAGCGACGGCATTAAGGGAGGGGTGGAGAAGATGGTATTTGAATCTGCAAAAACCTAGGAGGTTGGGGGAGAGGACAATGGAGAGAAGTCACGATGGATTTTTGTTGATGTTTTTCTTTAGGCAGAAGGCAGGTTTTTTAATTTTTTTGGGATTTAAAAAAAAAATGACGTGTCACCCAAAAACCTAGCCATGCCACGTGGCAATCACGTGTAAGGGTGATATGACGTTCCGTTAAAAAACTTAACTGAATCTTGATTAAGATACCAAGTGAGTTTATTGGCTTACCATAGGTACCATTTGCGATATTTTAAAAAACTGATATAGACCAGAAGGCTTGGGAGTATATGAGGAAGACCTGAACAAATGGTAGTGTGAAGAAACCACGAAAGATGGTGACGCGATCCCAAACTCGCACTGTAGCAGAGGACCGAAGGGTCTGGTACTACACTTGATCTCCCCCTTTGACTGCGATCATCGAGCGCACCTTCTTTGGTACTGCGCTCGATTCCCCTTGTAACTATGAAGTCTACGATCGAGCGCACATGGTCTAGTGCTGCACTCGATACCCCTCGTGACTGCACTCGAGCGCACATGGAGGGCGTTATGTTATTTTTTGCATTTTATTGGTTTAAACGGACTTTATTTCATTGTTTTATTTGGATTAGGGTTTTAGGAGTCTATATTTCACGTTTTAGTAGATTTAAGAGTCTGGGGCTATATATAGATGCTTATAGCCTCTAGAAAGTTAGACTTTGCTTATTATTTCAGTTTTCTCTAATAAGAATCCTCAGAGTTTTTTCCAGTTTTTTCCTTTAATCTATAGATAGACTCTATGTTTAAAAAATAATTCTCAGATCTTTGATAGACTCAAGATCTAAGAATTATTTATTTTTCTTTCTTGTACTATTTTATTTGCTTTTCACCTAGTCAGACTGCATCAAAAACTCATGTGGCTATTTGATTTTAGTGCAAACTACTAATACCGGAATAGTATTTAACTTTATTTATTTATTTTTATTGGTAATAAATGATGATGTGATATTGACCCTTTTTGTCGGAATTTAAAATGAAAAGTTCAATATAAGAAATTCTATCACCGAGAAGTAAGTTAGTTTAAAGAGCTTTGTATGAAACCCCAAAAATTGATTTAACATTTTTCTCAAAAGTTGACATGTTACTTGGAGTTTGGCTTGGGGCACGGTGATGAATGAGTTCTTGGACCGTCTAATTGGCTCTTGGGCATAGAAGCCTGGTGGGTTGTAAAAGTTCGATCCTCTTCAATAATGGACAAAGATTCTCCATTTTAAATGAAATGGATAGCATTAATCTTATGGCTATTATTTAAAATAGATGTATTTAACCAGCTGATTCTACTTTATTTAAGATTTTTAAAAAACATGCCAACATTGATTTCACATTCACTCTTAGATGCACAACTTTAAATCTTAAGTTAGGAGAAAATACATTTTATTCTCTGAACTATTCATTCATTTTCACTTTTAACCTCAATATTTGAAAAGTGACACTTTACCCCTTAAAGTATCTTAAATTGACACTTAACCCTATACAGTACACTTTATCTCCTTAAGTATTTTGAGTTGATATTTTACCTCCGAAGTAACTAAGTTTTGAAGGGTAAAGTGTCAACTTAGGGGGATAAAGTGTTAATTCAAAATACTTCAGGTGGTAAAGTGTACTTCATGAGAATCAAGTGTCAATATCAAATATTTTAGAGAATAAAGTGTCACTTTTTAAATATTGGAGTTAAAAGTATAAATAAGGAAATATCCTCTTCCCTTAAATTATGTGATCAGCAACATTTATTGGTTTATGGCAAGCTCTACGCTTCATAGCTCTCAAATTATACAGTGGAGGTGCACGAAAAGAAATTGTCAAGTCAGAAGTCCAAGAAAATCTGGAACCTTCACAACTAGCACTGTGCATCATTTCCAAGCGTGTCTGCCATTCTCGAAACACATGTTGTATTTCCAGCCTTGCATGAGATCGCCAAGATGCAATTAGAAACACAAGCTTTTTCTTTTTTTTAGATGAATGAGAATTTACAATAGAAAAACTCAAGATTTACAGACCAAGAAAATACAAACAACAAAATCAACAACTGGACTTCACAATCCCCAGAATCCTTGTCAGTAAATTCCATCATCTGCATAATTCCACGTTTACCTTTGTCAAAATAAATCTTCCTTTGGCCATAATCGTCTAATCTTGTTGATTCCCATGTTAAGATCATTTTTGTTTGCTTCCAAACATTATACACTACCGCATAAGTTTACTTTCAACCCTCGACCCTTCAGCTCTCTTACTCCCCCATTCGATAATGTCTTACCAATTTGTATATGAATCAGCAATTAAGCTTTTGCTAAAAATCTCTTCCCATATCCTCCTCCTAAAGCCACATTGAAAGAAAATATGTTCTCAACTTGCACAGAAAACATACAACACATCCCCTGTATATCCCCATTTCGCCAACTTCTCCCCTGTTCAAAGGGCTACCTCAACAGCCAGCCAATAAAATGAATAGGGAACCATATCATCTTCCACCATTTAACATGCAGGAGTTTGAATCAAATAGTTTCCCAAGTTTCAGAACATGAATATTTACCCTTCTTCGAACTATTCCAGATTGGTTGATCAGAGTCACTAATACTCACCTCACGCAACTGACTTTGAATTCTTACCAAATCATCTAACCTTTCCAGTCGCCAACACAGACTTTCTCTTGCAAACCAGATGACAATTTTTCTCCCACTTCACTACCAGCATCGTACACAATTCTATGCCCATATTTTTCATAAAGCACTCCATCCAGGTGCCACCAATCAAGCTACATGTAGATGCTACTCCCATCTCCAACTCTGAATTGTACGAC
Source organism: Corylus avellana (assembly GCF_965113065.1). Classification (NCBI taxonomy): domain Eukaryota; kingdom Viridiplantae; phylum Streptophyta; class Magnoliopsida; order Fagales; family Betulaceae; genus Corylus; species Corylus avellana. The sequence continues at coordinate 4,794,094 of NC_142494.1, forward strand.
TTTCCTAGCTAAGTCACGGAACTTCAAAAATTTTCTCCAACTCCATGAACATAGCTGCAGAACTTTACTTGCTAAAAGCTCCTACCCTTTAACAAATCTTCCTTCACCCATGCAAAACCCACAATGAACCTGCCTTAGCAAATAAATTTCAAACACGACTTAAAATTGCAGCTTTTCTTTTGCACAAATCATTGAAAAAGCCTTTTGGAACACCTTCCTATTGGTAATATTTTGCAAACTGCAGAAACCGAATTTGTGCAACTGAAACAACATGCAATAGTCAAATATTTCAGATGGACAACCAACTCAGCAAAGAACAATTGACTTCAAAATCACCTATTTATTAACATTTGACATATTGTTAAACCACGTCATCAAAGAACCAGCACAGCAGGAACCCAAAGAACCAAAGGAGGAATTGCAAGATATGGCAAAGTGCTTGAATGAAACCATAATGTTGTCATGGAGGTTGGAAAGAACAAAAACTTGATCTCCTACACAGAGATTGGAACAAAAATGGTGTCTTCTTAGATGCAGACCCAAATTATGAAGCACACCAAGAAGGATGAAACTAGAAGTAAAACAAAAATACTTCATTCATTGAATCCCATATTTCTTACAACAGCTCTATACATATTCACATTCAATAAACTCACTAAGATTCACCTTCTCACTAAATCTCCTTCCATTTTCATGTGTCACTGAAATTCATTTTCATATTAATGCTAACATCATGAGCAAATCACTAAGCCAAATCAAGAAAAAAAAAACAAAGACACGTATCAAACAACATTTACAAATCAAATCAACATAGAGAACACCAACCAAACCAAGAATGAATCAACGAATCAATTAGACGTCCTAGTTCTCATCACAATCCTTGTCATTCTCAATCCAATCAAACTAACATTCGCCGCGCCAACAAATCTCGAACGCCTAAACAAACCCACAATCTCCCTGACCTCCTCATCCCCACACTCCTCCACAGCCACCACGCACACCCCATTATCCCTCACCGTCCTCTCCATCTCGGAAACAAACCTCGCCGGAAACAAAGCCTCCTCCAAATGCCCAGAGTACACCAGATCAAACACGCCATCGAAGAACGGCAAATCATGCGGATCGGCCCGGCTCACCAGAGGCAGCGAGTCAACCAACTCAACGCCCGTGACATCCGAAACGCCGAGCTGGGACAGTGCCATGACCTCGTGGCCGGCCCCGGCGGAGACGCAGAGGACTTTGGAGTGGTTGTGAAGAAGACCCAGATGGCGGATCGAGGAGAAGAAGCGGGAGAAGGAAGATAATTGGGATTTCCAGGCCTTGGAGGACCATAGGCGACGGTTCTTCTTGTCGATGGAGAGGAGCTCGCGTGGCGAGTACTCGCAGGAGGACTTGGGGAATTTGAGGTGGGGTTTGGGAGGAGAGTCTTGGGGTACGCAGGTTTGTGGGGTTTGAAGGAAGAGGAGGAGGAGGGTGAGGCTGGCTATGGTGACTGAGACAAAGGAGAGCCTCCGGAGGAAGATTTCGATGTGCCTCTCCATTTTCACCGGGGGAGACCGGATGCTTTGGTTCATTGTTAGCAAGGCAAAAGAGATAGCTTGCATAAAGCTTAAAGCTTTGCTTGGTTATTGTGGTTTAAAATCATCAAGTGTTTTTACCCAATTTTTAAAATTTTCATGTGCCCCCAACTTTTTTCTTTTTTTTTTTTAATTAATTAATTTTTATTTTTTATAAATATGTAAGAAACACCATTTTTTTTTGCACTTTTAATAAAATCTCATTCATCTTATTTTATAAATATTTTAGTATTTTAATAAATTACATATTTTTCTTACCATGTTGTTATATATATATATATATATATATATATATATAGGAGTGACAATTTATATTTGCACGTTCAGAACATGTTGAAACATTAGTATAAAACTATTTATGTCAACCTTAACTCATTTCATTTAATTAAATAAGTAAGACTCATTAATCCTAATATATTAATGAGAAATGCTTGGCTTCATTAAAAAATTCATCTTTTAGCCATTTTAATCTTAAGTGGCATGGCCCATTTTGAAATTAATAGATTTTAAACGATAAAGTAATAGATTTTCTGGAAAATGGGTCATGTCACTTAGGATTAAAATGGCTAAAAGATAAACTTTTTAATGAAGCCAAGCATTTGTCTATGTTAATTTCGTGTTAAATTTGTACCCAATTTACGAGTCGTGTTAAAAACTTTCAGCCATTAAGTAAAGGGTTTAGTCAACATTTCTTATTTACATATGAGATAAATTAAATTTAGGGTTAAATACCTTATTGCAGCATGTGGTTTAATTTCTTTATTTTTTGCCTTCTATGGCTTACTTTTTATCACAGGAAGTATCTCTAGTTTGCTTAAAGACAAAGATGGCACTTCCATTAAAATTTCGTCCAAAATTTGATGAAACACCACATCTGCATCAATAAGAAATTGACACGTGTCCCTATAATTAATTAAAAATATATAATTTTTTTTTAAAAAAAAATAAAAACATTAAAAATTATATTTTATTATTATTATTTTTTAAAAACAGTTTGGGCCCCATTTTGGGGTGGCTTTGACCATCAGGCCACCCACATCTAGGTGGTGTTTGGCAACCGGGAGGAGTCAGTTTAAACACTGTACATTCTCGATAATAGTGCTTTGTAAACATAACCCATCAATCTTCCATTTATGAAATTACACTCTTGTCCTTCATTTTCTTTCCCCTTTTTTTTGCCCAGCACACGAACTCTGCCCCTAACCTTCGTTTTCTTCCCCATTTTTCCAAGGCACAAACTCTACCCCCAACCTTCGTTTTCTTCCCCTTTTTCCCAGTGCACGAACGCTTCTCCCTCACACAATCTCCCCTGCGAGCCTGTCGCACTTTCACCCCCACCCCCAAATCTTCATCCTCCGGCCACACCTTGACGCCAACCTCTTCATAGGCGACACCCACCTACCTCGGAAGTCGATTGGGGGATGAAGAGAGGATCATCCATACATTTATCGCAATTAATCCTCACCTAGGCCTACGCCAGTCATGTTACCATGAAAGGATCAGCCAAAAAATCAATAAAAACCCTTACAAAGTAACAGAGAGCATCTTTCTTCTTAAGATTACTACGTACAGCGTGTGCATCACTATTTTCACCCTCAGTGGCAAAACTATCCCACTGAGCATGAACAGATTGCTCTGAGTCCCCAAAAACGTCATCCCCATAGGCAAAACTATCCAACTGGGTATCCCTATCTAAAACCCCAGGAATCTCAACTCCCTCGGAAAAAATCTCCAATTGGGTATCACCATTTTCGCCAAAACCCATCAAAGACTGCCTCGCTTCAGTGAGATCTGAGTCAAAATCAATTCCTTTATTTCTCTAATTTTCTTTCATTTTTTATATCTAACCAAACAAGGCAAAATCTATATGCAGTACACAAGCCAAAAATCTATATGCATAACCTTCGATCATGATCTTATGCATGGAGCCGTGGCTGGAGGTCTTGCCCACCAATTTCGGCGTCTAGCTACACCGGCAGAACATAATGTGGATGGGTGAAAGACGGAGCGTAGCAGGGGGGGAGGGGGAGACACCTGTTTCATGTTTTGGGGATTTCCATGGAAAACACAAAAAGTGTGAAGAGAAAGACTCTTGTGGATGGGTGAGAGATGGAGCGCAACAGGGGGGAGGGGGAGACACCTGTTTCGTATTTTGGGGATTTCCATGGAAAAAAAAAAAAAAAAAAAACACAGAAAGTGTGAAGAGAAAGACAAAGACAATATGGTCAAATTTCCCTCATATTTAAGTTGAAAATTCTTACTTTGTTGGACAACTGGTCAAAAAGTGAACAGTATCTGGGTAAAACCCCCGTTGCCAAACTAATCCCTAGGCTTGCCACCCCCACTCCCGGTTGGGGGTGGCAGGAGCCAAAATGGATGGCCGAGCCACACCCTCGGCCACCCCCTTTGGCTCCTTGGGGGTGGCCGAGTCACCCCCAAATGGCTGGTTTGGGGAATATGATCCTCTTCAGTTAAAATAAACTGGAGAATATCTAATTTGTTATAGTAGATGAGTATTTTTGTTTTTTCACTTTTTTAAGAACAAAAATACCCTTTAACTATAACTACTGAATATTTTCCTTGGGGGCTCGGTCACTCCCACGGTCGGATGGGGGTGTCCGAGCCACCCCCAATGGGGTTGGGGGTGGTTTCAGCCACCCCATTTAGCTCATTGGGGGTGGCCGAGCCATCCCCATTCCTAGCCACCTCCAAAATTTACTTTACTTTTTTTTTTTTAAATGTTTTTAATTTAAATATGTTTTTTTTTAAATAATTATAGGGACACGTGTCAATTTCTTATTGGTACTAATATGGCGTTTCGTCAAATTTTAGACGAAATTTTGTCAGAAGTACCAACTCCGTTTTTAGACAAACCAGATACGTCATATGAAAAAAAGTAAACCTTAAAGAGCAAAAAATAAAGAAGGTAAACCACAAGGGCAATAAGATATTTAACCATTAAATTTAAATTATCCCTCCTGCTAATTTTTTTTTTTTTTATAGAAAAAATCTTAAGCTGATAAAATTTAATAAACTTAATTATTTTTAGATTAATATTTAAATTATCCCTTTTCAAAAGAATCAAAACAACGTCTTTTTATTAGACTCCAGTGTAGGTGTGAGCGTTTGAAAGTGATGGTAGAACACGCATGGCTGTGAATGTGTCTCTTGCCAGGAAACTCTGTTACCCTTCTAATTTAACATCTCTCTATTCCCTTCCCACCAAAATCCGACCGTTGAAGCCAGCAACGGTATCACCATTTGAATTTCCCGCGCCTGTTTCCAGACAAGCCTTCGATCCCCACTCCTTCTACGCGTCTCTCATCGATAAGTCGACGCACAAGAACCATTTGAATCAAATCCATGCACAGTTACTGGTCTCCGGATCGCAGGATGATAGGTTATTGATAACTAAGTTGATCAACGCGGGCGTGGCTTTTGGAGAAATTCGTTATGCGCGTAACATATTCGACGAATTTCGTGACCCGGATGTGTTTTTGTGGAATGCGATGATTAGGGGTTATTCGAGGCACAATATGTTCGGTGATGTGATTGAACTGTATTTGAGGATGCAAGTGGCAAGCGTGAGTCCGGATTGCTTTACTTTTCCGTCAATGCTCAAAGCTTGCTGTGGCTTGCCGGCTCTTAGAATGGGTTGCCGGGTTCATGGGCAGATATTTAGACACGGGTTTGAGTCGGATGTATTTGTGCAGAATGCACTTGTTGCATTGTATGCAAAATGTGGTCAGATTGGGCCGGCTAGGGTTGTGTTTGATGGATTATGCGATAGAACGGTTGTCTCGTGGACTTCCATCATTTCTGGGTATGCCCAGAATGGTGATCCGATGGAAGCGTTGAGAATATTCAGTCAAATGAGACAGAGCAATCTGAAACCAGATTGGATAGCTCTTGTGAGTGTTCTAAAGGCGTATACTGATGTTGACGATTTAATACAAGGGAAATCTGTCCATGGTTGTGTCATTAAGATGGGTCTTGAAGATGAACCAGACTTGCTAATTTCACTCACTGCCATGTATGCAAAATGTGGGCAGGTGACAGTTGCGAGATCGTTTTTTGATCAGGTGGGGACACCGAGTTTGACTCTGTGGAACGCCATGATTTCAGGTTATGCAAAGAATGGTTACGCTGAGGAAGCTGTAGGGCTATTCCGTGAGATGATCTCTAAGAAGATAAGGATAGATTCTATAACTATGACATCTGCCATTTTAGCTTGTGCCCAAGTGGGGTCCCTTGAATTAGCCAGATGGATGGATGATTATACCATGAGGAGTGAGTATAGAAATGATGTTTTTGTCAACACAGCCCTTATTGATATGTATGCAAAATGTGGAAGCGTAGATTTGGCTCGTATTGTTTTTGATAGAACAGTTGATAAGGATGTGGTTGTGTGGAGTGCCATGATTGTGGGATATGGATTGCATGGTCGGGGCCGAGAAGCCATTGATCTTTACTACACAATGAAGCAACATGGGGTATGCCCCAACGATGTCACTTTTGTTGGCCTCCTCACGGCGTGCAATCATTCAGGCCTTTTAGAAGAGGGATGGGAACTTTTCCACCGCATGAGAGATTATGGCATTGAGCCTCGCCACCAACATTACGCTTGTGTGGTTGATCTTCTTGGACGTTCAGGCCATTTGGAACAAGCTTATGATTTCATCATGAAAATGCCTATTGAACCAGGAATAAGTGTATGGGGAGCACTTCTGAGTGCATGCAAGATCTATCGCCATGTGGCATTGGGAGAATATGCAGCAGAGCAGCTTTTCACATTAGACCCATATAATACAGGGCATTATGTGCAGCTTTCAAATCTCTATGCTTCAGCTCTTTTGTGGGATTGTGTTGGAAAGGTACGCGTTTTGATGAAGGAGAAAGGGTTGAGTAAGGACCTTGGGTATAGTTTGATTGAGATCAATGGCAAGCTTCAGGCATTTCTTGTGGGAGACAAGTCACATCCAAGGCATAAGGAAATTTCTGGGGAGCTTGAGAGGCTGGAGAAGAGGTTGAAGGAGGCAGGATTTGTCCCACATACAGACTCTGTACTTCATGATTTAAATTATGAAGAGACAGAGGAGACTATCTGTAATCATAGCGAAAGGATAGCAATTGCCTTTGGGCTCATTAGCACTCCTCCTGGAACTACGCTTAGAATAACAAAGAATCTTCGGGCATGTGTAAATTGTCATTCAGCGACCAAATTTATTTCGAAGCTTGTTAACAGAGAGATAGTTGTTCGGGATGTCACTCGTTTCCATCATTTCAAAGATGGATTCTGTTCCTGTGGAGATTATTGGTGAGAGGGAAGGCTAGGTGTTCATGTTACAGTTTCTTGGGTTCAGTGAAGCTTCATGCGGATCAAGGAAGCAAACAAATATTCCACCAGCTACACCTCAATTTGGTATGGAGTTGAAAGTAACTTTTTTGTGCATAATCATTTTGAGGGGTAGACTTTACAATTCTAGCATATATGAATGGCACTAATCCCTAAAGAAAATTGCTCACGGGAGTAGTGGTGGGGAGGATAGACTTCATGCTAAATTATATTAAGGAAAATAATATCAAATACCAATTTGTCACTGAGAGAGGTCTTAGCCACTAGATGTTATTTCAGGTTATATATTGAAATTTTTGTTACACACACGTGAATATATATTGACATATCTTGCCTAAATCAATAATAACAATGACCAGTATAATCTGCCATGTTTTGGTTCAGTAACTTAAGAGACTGAAAAAAGAGAAGCTTGAGTGTTCCCAAGTGTTCTTAGAAGAGAAGTGGACAATGGTATGAGAGAAAATCATTAAGTGAATATATTAAATGAATATGTAATTTCTCACTATCTTGTCTCCAAGAAAACTCTTTTAAGAGTCAACCCCACAAAACTATCACCCATGGTTGTAACTCTCTTATTAATTATGCTACTGGATTTTTTTTTAGTGTACAGATTATGTGTTATTATTCATTTGAATGCATTGACATGATAATTGTAAAGTTATATTATTCGTTTTGAGCATGTTTTGCTGCTGTAAATAATTGAATTATTTTATGGTTTGTTAGCGGTAGAACCCCTAATTTGTTTGTTAACTTGATTGGCATTGGAGCTTGCATAAAATGTATAGTGTAATATGAGTTGATGGATGCCATTTCTTGCAATGCTGACAGTCGCAATGATATGTAGTCTGGGAATTCGATTTCTCCATCCTATTACATATTTTCCAATACTAGAAGTGGTCTACTTGGATAAAATCCTCTCACCGTCCTCATATCATTAGCTTGGTAGTTTGGTTTCTGACTCATAGGTAAACTAGTGCACACCCAAATTAGTCTTGAAACTATGACCCTTCAGATAATACATTGTTCATATGATGTACTGGTTCTTGATGTATATCATAGTTGTAAGCCTGTGCTTCATGGCTTATACACTTGATCCTAGTCTTCTTGAGTGTATCAATATGTGACTCAGCTACTCCTCAGAGACATGCTCACAGAGGAAATTCAGGTGCCTTAAGCATCCCACTGTTAGTATGTGTGTTCATTTAGAGCCTATAGTGAAGACTTAATCCTATCTTCCAGAAAAGAATACATTAAGTCACAAAACATTTTTATTTTAAAGTTAGGATAATCTTACTTAGTCCTCAATGTTTCTTTTTGATAAGTAATATTGTTTATATAAAAAAAAAGCCCAATGTGCCTCTAAGTACACAGAAGGTATACATAGGAAAACCCGCATAAACCCACAAAAAGAAGACCCCATACAAACCTTAAAAACCAAAGAATCCTAAGCCTGATGCCCCAAAACCCACAAAAACCCTAAGTACAAAAGGCAAACCTACACCACCTTGCCATTGACCCTTCTATATCCATGGCCTCTAGCCTCAAAATTAATAGAGCATTCCAAATTTTTGAGGTCCCTCTTTCCCTTAATCTTTGGAGTAGAAACGTCATTTTTGGGCTCCCTCTCCTCTTCAATGAATGAAAAAAGATACAAAAGACTTTTCTCGTCACCTCCACAAGACAACTCCGCAATGGGAGCGAACTTCACCGAATCGAGCACCACCGTGGAATAGTCCTCCACCCCTTCACCGGAGTTTCCTCTACAACCTCGGCTAGCAACTCCTTATTCTTATGCAACTGCTTAGCTATCTTATCCTTCACTCTCCGAGGAGGCTTGCTCAAATATGGCAGAAATAGGGCCGTAGGCCTCAGAGAGGAATAGTAGATTACCCACTTTTAACACCCTATTACGATTAGTCCTCATGGCTGCATTATCGACACCGAGAGACGATTGTAATGGTCATTGATGGATGGCTTATGTTTCTTGCAGGGCACGACTGATAAAAGGGCCTTTCTGGTAGTTGCTCTCCCTTAACTTAAGATAAGAAGAACGCCTGTTGAAAGTTGGCTCTAATGTAATGTCTTACACTTGACAAGGGCCCCTAAGGCTGGCTCCACTTCATCCAATTCGGAATCATTTACTGGATAGAAAGAAAGTGTCCGCGAGCACTGAGAAAATATGAAAACAAAAGAAAGGTTGAATGCTCCCTCACGAAAAAAGATTCATCTATAGGCGAATTCCCTACTGCCTTCTTCCCAAAAAATGAACAAGCATACATATACTATCTATGCACTCGTTAACAACAATATCCTTAAAATATCCTCTTCCAATTCCTAATCAGTAAGTAAAAGTTTGATTTCCTCCAATACATCAAGTTTGTAAGTAAAAGTTTTGTGTTGTAAAACAATGTAAATTAAATTTTGTATTGTAAAACTTCCAACATACATATCTATGAAACTACAGTATATTTATACATACATGAACCAAATATTATTTGTAAGAATTTAAGTTGCAATCATTTTGTTGTGATCAACTAGAACACATTTATTATGTTTCTAAGCGAATGCATTTATTGTTTTTGTTAGATCATGTCATATATATTTTGGATGACTGAACTATACATAAACAAAACTTGTGAATTGAACATAAATTACAAGAAGCTCATAACTATAGAAATTAAAAGAAAAAAAAAAAAAAAAAACACCCAACCACACATTATATTCTTTGTTTTTATTTATATCTTTGTAGTGTTTGATTTGAGCAAACATTCGGATTATATAAGTGTGGAAAAAAAAATAAGTGTGTAGGGATGGAACACTGTTTATATTCTTTACCAAAAGATTTTAAAGACAAATGATTAACGTGGTAAAAAAAAAAAATCTATTTTTGTAAGTATGTAGGAAATATATCATTAAGAAATAATCTAAGCTTTATTTGTTTTTTTGTTTTTGTTTTTGGGTAAGTTATGATATTAATGTGTTAAATTACCACTTGTCCCAAAAGTTTAAGCTGATAGAAATAGATGAATTTAATCATTTAGTTTATATTTTAACATAAGAAAGTTTATGCAAAATAGACAATTTGACAACTTATCCAAAGTCAATAACAATATCCAATTTGATGTTGTGAGAGCTGGGTAGTGTCAACATATTTCATGAGTATTTGAAATAGTTGGAGATGTTGTAATGCCCCAACTTTCTTTTTTTTTTTTTTTTTTTTTAAGTGAACCAACTTTTAAGTAAGTCGTAAAAAAACATTATTTTAATTTCACATGGCATTACTACCTTTACATATAAGAAAAAAAAAAAAAAAAAAAAAAAAAAATATATATATATATATATATATTTTTTTTTTTTCATTTTCAAAGATACCATAGTATAAAAATACAGGAGCTTTTATCTAAAATTACATAATCTAAATAAACATAAATTTAATACAACTTCATAAAAACTACCATTGTCTTATCGCCAAAAAAAAACAAAAGATGGCACAAAGCATTTTTACTAATACTAATTACAGACTCATACATGAATCAGTCCTTCAAAAGGTGAGAGGCCTATTGCAAGCCTCATCAATATTTGTACCACAATTTTGAACGAAGAATGTGTTAGTCCACCACTCAACAAATATAAAACATCATTAGTTCAAAGCTTCCCTTTCCTGAAAACTTGTTGCATTAAGATTACTTATAAGTATCGTGCTTTCATGAGCACTAATGCTGCGGCAATCATCTTTCTTTCCGGGGTCCCCTCTGCTCGATACCTTTGTATTCACATCGAGGATGCGGGAAAGGTTGGTTTCTCTATGTTTATTTATCTACTTTTTGTTTTTTACCATAGGACAAAACTTTATAATTAGTGGGATTTAGTTTATTCTTTTGATATACGGTTACATTAATTTAATTAGATGATCCTGATGAATAGTGAAAAGATGAGGGGAATTTCCTTGAAAATTGATTAGCACTGTTTTAGACAACCATGCCATTTGATCCTTATAACCTCTTCTCTGTTATTTATTTTTATTGGGGGTGAGGTGGGGGGTTGGGGGAAATTATTAGGTTATCCTAAACTTAAACTCTTCTTCAACAAGTCAGACTTTTTGATATCAAGTTAAATTGTTACTTGTTCCAAAAATTTAAGCTAATTTAAGCTGAAAAGAAGAAGCGAATTTAATTAATAAGCTAACGCTTATAAATAAAGTAATTTTTTTTGGGTGGATTCAATGGCAATGATGTTTGTTATGTGTACATTGGCTGTCAATTGTTTTTTTCTTATGTAGGTTTTTCCAAATATACACTTTGAGGGTTGTCTTCCATTTCCATTTTTGAACCTGAGGACCTTGGAAGTTCATACTAATTTGAGCAAAATTGAAATCCCTGGAATAGTATGCCTGCTCAGGAATGCTCCCTTACTTGACACTCTCAAACTTGACATTTTTGATCATTTTCTGCCAAGAAGAAGTGATCATGTGAGTATCATACATAATTTAATGGGAAAACTTCATTTAGCCTTCTTGAACTTTTAATGCATTTGTAATCGCTCTTCTAAACTTAAAAATCTCTTAATTTAGTGTATCCAAACTTAATAAGTTTGCAATGTCACCCTTATTGTTAAGGTTTGGAGTTAAATCGATAAAGAGATGGAATAAAGAGATGGAATGTCTCTTATCCCGTTGTAATATATATATATATATATATAAGAGTATTTTGGGAATATTTACGCCATTTGTTGAGATTATTAACAAAAAAAAATTAACGGATTAGTTTAGATCAAAAGTTAATGCTGTCAACTCTTTCAACCAACTTTCAAGGCACATGCTTCTGTTTCTAATTCTAACAAAGTTGAGCATACATTATTTGCAATTGCTCCAATCAATATGAAAATGAAGTTAAGAAACAGCAGAGAAATCCAAGGATCAATGGTTAGATTTGAACAGTCAACCTATTCCATTACTCGTATGGTTAAAAATATGTGTCTTACTGCAAACTGTTCAGAAAAGTTCCACCTTGTGAGGAGGGAAGTGAAGATGCCAAAGAATTGGTGAACCATCCTCTGCCTATGGATTGAGACAAGTGACAACGTCGGACGGAGAGGTACACAGATTTTCATTAGTTATTTTGGATAGAAAATGTCACCATTTTCCCTTGGTAGGGTGTATTATTGTCTTTATGGGACGACACAGACATGCACACACCTTATTTCAATTTTCTAGTAAATATTAATGGATTGTCTGATTTGCTATAAGTCTAACCCCTTAATTCGAGTCTAAGACAAATATGCAAGCGAGATAAGACAGAATGAATAATTGATCCGGACCCTAAAAACTTTATTCATATTGGTTTGTGTTGCAAAGCATCTAGCAGAAAAAGGTTTTATTTATTTATTCAGTGTCTGGGTTCATTTTACAACCTCCACCATATGCACCTGCTAAGAGGAGGTTATTCAAAATCTGTTCTGCTCGGTTTAGCTGCCTTTGCTGAACTTACTCCCAATTTAGGATTCAATAGTGTCGTTGTAGAAGAGATTGAAAACAAAAGAACTTGTCTCTCTCTTGAATCCTTGAACAATGCAAGGAAAAAAAAAAACTTATACTGTATTTTGGAATCCCCCAACTTTTCTTTGCCTCCCTCCCCCCCCCCCCCCTTCCTCCTCTGAGGCTCTACCCGCCTCCTTTGTAGCTAGAGCAGGTAAGATGTTCGGTGATGATGCTGTTGAGTTGGATTGAGCAAGTGGTTTTCCATCGCAATTGTATATATATGTTGTTCCTGTTTTGGTGATGTATATAGTTAGATCAAACTATATATGTATTTGTGATAATAGAGATAGTTTGATTGTTTGTTGAGACTGGTTTGTTTGTCTTGTGGCAGATGGATATTTCTTTTGCATATTTGTGTTGTGTTGGAACTTTTTTTGGATGTATCAATGTAGATATGGAGGATGGATAGTTCTTTTGTATATTTGTATTGTGTTGGAAGTTTGGAACTTTTTCTGGAGGATGGATATGTAAATTGTTTATCAGGTTAACAAGTAAATCCGAATAAATTTCGGGGATAATTAAATATAAGGGGGAGCAAATTTTGTCTTTTTTTCAAAATTACCTATTTTACTGACATGGCAGAAACCTGACACGTCAGTAATTATTGACGTGTGAGCCGTATGCTATGTCAATATTTTTTGACATGGCCGTTTCACTACGTCAATAAATTTTGTGACGTGGTGAAAATGTTGCGTCAAAATTTATTGACGTGGCATTACTACCACGTCAAGAAATTTATTGACATGGTAGTAAAACCACGTCAATAAATATTTACTGACGTGTCAGAAATTGGCATGTTAATTAATATTTATTAACGTGGTAAAATGCCACGTCAATAAATATTGACATGGTGAAACTATCACTTAAAAGAAAAAAATTTGACTTGCCAATTTCTGACACGTCAATAATTTCTGACGTGTCGAAACTGGCATGTCAAAAAATTGAAAGTTTTGACCCATACTTTTTAACATTTCGCACATGTCAATAATGACACGTCAGAAAATGTTTTTGACGTGTTAGTATGCTTGACATGTCAGAAACTCTTGGTCAATAAAAATTCGTTTTTTTGTAGTGATCATACACAGCTCGGTAACCACATCTAGCTCCTCCTGGATATCAACTAGACTTATAAAATAGCATGTTTGCAGTTTCTATACTTGCTTATAGGCTCTAGAACACGTGTTTTACTGTGTCTACAGTATTAGTTACAAATGCAATTATAGTAAATTGTGCTACATTGATAGGGATAAGATAAGGTCGAGTTGGAATGTAATTCCAACTCATTAGGATTAGAATGTTAGGATTATATTAGATTATATTTATTTGAATTTGAATACTTTAGGTGTTATCACTCTACTTCTATTTCTATTTAAAGACCATTTTGGTTATTAATGAGATCAGAGAATGATTTAGTCAAATTGTGATTTTTTCCTACTCTGAGTAGAGTATTGTGGTGTTCTTCTATCCTAGGTGAAGAGTTGTAGTCTCTCATACTCAAAATAAGCTCTCAAATCCCATCTCACGTAACAACTCAACCTTATCTTATCCCTATCATACATAGCTTTCTTGGTGGGAAGTAGATGTTATTGTTGATCCTTGATCCAGCTAATTAATGCCCCTTGAGTATTGAAAGATTTGTGCAATGAATCTTTGAAAATGCTATGTAACAGTTCGGTTCTAATAACAACGCTTAATAAAAGCAAATATGGAAAATAAGAGAAATTGATAAAACGAATTGATTATTGAACTAGGTATTTCGAGGACACCTAAACCTCCCGAGTATTCGAGGACTCTTCCTCCAGTTCACAATTGAACAAATGTCTACAAATCTACTAATTACATCTCAAATGAAGCTATTTATACATCCTCCCACAACTAACACTTCAACTAACTTCTCAACTAACTAAACTTACTTATCTAATATACCTGTTACACTACACACCTCTTCAAAGCACCGCTTGAAATAAGCCAAGCTCCATTGGCGTAGCCTCATATAAGGCTTCTCAACCATTCACACAAATCAGATCATTGGCGTAGCCATATAAAAGCCAAGCTCAATTCCTTTGCTGGCAGCCTTTGAGCCATATAAATGGCTTGTTACATCCCTTTCCTCTCCAAAACACCTTGGTCTTGTTCACAGGTGTCGAACAGTGCCCAGCAGCTTTGCCCAACAGTTCCTTCTGCAAGGCCTCATCAATCGTGACCCCGCGGCTTCATCTTGCACTGAAACACTGCAGCTTGGGCGTGTAGCAGCTTGCGTCTATATTTCCACGTCATTCGATGCCTTCTGAGTTTCCACCTATTGACTCCTCTGCCTTTGAATCACCATCTAACAATATAAGTTTCTCTATTTGTTGATGCTGTGAATCTTGTGAAAATCGTGCTTGAATGGCTATACAAAATTCATACCAAGTAGAAAGACCACTGTATAAGTCGAGTATCGGATTAATTAAGAAAATTATTATTTTAATTAATTAATTATGAGGACACGTGTCAAATTGTGATTGGTACTGGCGTGGCCTTCCATCAAATGGAGGGACCATCTCCTTCTTTAAGCAAAGCAGAGGAACCTCCTGTGATAAAAAAATAAAGCTTATGGTTCAAAAAATAAAGAAGTTAACTACATGGGTGAATGAAGTATTTAACTCTTTAAAAAAATAACAAAGATTAGATGTTTTTTTATAGGCTAAGCATCTCCTAAATTAACTAGGTAAAGGAAAACAAACTTAATTGGAAAAAAAAAAAAAAATCATAATAGGAAAAAGGAAAACCCAATCCTTATATTAAAAAGGGAAAAAACCCAATTCTTATTAAAAAAAACAAAGGAAAACCAATCCTTGTTAAAAAAAGGAAAATATAATTCTACTAGAAAAGGGAAACCTGATCCTTATTAAAAAGAAAATACAAATTGACTTCTACAACGAAAAAGTTAGGCAATTGCAGCGTGTGCTTCACTAGGGGTGATGTTTAAAACCGCCTAACCGCAACCGCTAACCACTATAACTGTTAACCGCTAACCGCCTAACCGCTTTGAAAGCGGTTAGTAAAAACCGCTAACCGCCTAGGCGGTTGCGGTTAGCGGTTAGTGGGTTTTGGAAATTCGCTAACCGTTAACCGCTACCCGCTAACTGCTTTTTTTTTTTTTTTTTAAATATAATATATATTTATATTATATATACATATATTTCCTATAATAAATAACAATAAGTTGTGAGTTTATGAAACTTTTTTTGGTTGATTGAAATGGGGCTCAAGCTTCAAGTTCAACTATGTTCGTTTTTTTTGGTTGCTTGTGAGTTTCTGAACTTGCTTGTGTTTTATTTTATTTCTGTGTGAGTTTATGAACTTGTTTGAGTTTATGTATAACACTACAAGTGAAGTGATGATTTTGTGATTTTCTTGTAATTTTATTTGTATATTATATGATGTGTAGATTTGTATAAGGTGACCAACAAGGTTTTGGTATATAGCAATTTTTAATGCTAAAATGGCCATGAAAGGGGGAAAAAAAAACGTTTAAAATGAGAAAAAAAAATGTTTAAAGTGAGCCAAAAACTGGTCCAAAACCGGCCCAAAACCGGTCTAAAAAAAAGCCCAAAAAAGGCCCAAAAAAAGCGGTTATCCCAAAGCGGTTAACCGCTAACCGGGTGGTTAACCACCTAGGCGGTTAACCGCTACCCGGTTAGTAAAAATTACTAACCGCCTAGGCAGTTGCGGTTAGCGGTTTTAGCCACTAACCTCTAACCGCAACCGCTATTTCACCCCTATCCTTCACATACGTTGGGTTGGGCTTTTCAGTTTTCTCTATCCCTAATAAGACTTTCACGTTCCAGCCCTCCCTAATCCAGTTAATCCACCAAACCCGTACAGCCATGGAAACCAGGGTATCAAGGGGAAGAGAGCTTCTTCTCGAGGAGGCGGTGGAAGATAAGGTGGACAGAATAAGCAATCTCTCAGATGACATTCTGCACCACATCCTCTCCTTCTTGCCCGTTCAATCCGTAGCGAAAACCAGCCTTTTATCCACAAGATGGAATTATCTCTGGGCTACGACCCCTTGTTTAGACTTCTCCGGGTTTAGCATAAAGGAGAAAAGGCATGAAAGAAAAGGAGAGGACATGGAGTTGATAAAAAGAAAAGGAGAGGACATGTTTTTGATAATAAAAACAGTATTGGCTGGTCGCCATCCAAACTTCAACATAAAGGTTTTTCGGTTTAAGGGAAATCTGGCTTGCGCTTATTTGCGTGATTGCATTCGTCAAGTGGTACGACATAGCGTTGAGGAACTCGAGCTGGACGTGTCGATGGGTGGTGAAATATGTTATTTGCCTACTTGTATTTTCAGTTGTGATTCACTAAAAAGTTTCACACTGAAAACCCAGGACGACCGAGTTGCATCATTTAGATTTTACTCATATAATGTTACAGGAACCAGTGGCCTCCATTCATTGCAGGCATTGTCACTGAAACACGTCAATTTTATGGACAGTAATTCCGCTGCGATATTTTCAGGTTCTTCATTCCCTGCTCTGAAGAGATTGACTCTAAATAATTGTATGGGAATAAATCCGCGTCTAGATATTGGTTGCCGAGAGCTTGAAGATTTACAAGTTGAAGATATGAAGATAAATTACCTGGACATCTCAGGTGAAAGACTAAAGAATTTGCGAGTGATATCTTCCTATCTCACTCGCAAGAATGGAAGTTGGGTGAAGATTTTTGCTCCGAATCTGGAGACTTTTTGCTGGGAAAATAATCAGATTCCTGAGAAATGTGAAGTAGTGCACAGCTTCCCTTTCCAGAGAACTTGTCGGATTAATATAGTTGGTACTGGTCATCCTTTCATCCTTAATGCGACAATCAGCTTTCTATCCAATCTCGTCACTGCTCCAGACCTTTATATTGACATCCAACAGTCGGCAAAGGTCAATTTCTTTATGTCTATTTATCCTACTTTTTGTTTTTTCCCTTAAGCGGTATATCTTCTATATATGGTCGTTTTTTTAAGGTCAATTTAGAGGATCCTGAGGAATAAGTAAAAAAATGGTTGCTATCTATATATATACTAAAATCCTGGATGGAAGTGCTGGTTAAAGATTTTCAACTGATGGAAATAGATGAAGACCAGGTGCTGAAAGGGAAGAAATAGGAGGATAGTGGAGGAGAATTGAAGAGAGTACAAACAATATCTCATTGCTTTATTGATCACCTGCACTCTTAATCTTATAAAATAGCTTTATGGTATATTGTGATACTTAACTAGTCAAACTATTACCTTTGGTTATGTTTTTATTAAACCTTAGGTGAAAATGTGTGTAGCGTGTCCACGTATTGTTCTAGAAACTTGTTTGTAAAAGCTTGCTTTTGTTATGTATTGAAGAGCTGCTGAAAACAGAAAATATAGAAAAAGAAAGAACCAAAAATAATACAAGAAGAATGTAGAAAATTTCTTGAATTTCCAAAATTTCTTGAATTTCCTCTGTTTTTTTACTCTGCTTTGTTCTCATTTTCTGCAGCAGGTTTTTCTCCTTATTCTCCTGTGTTTCCTTTGTTTAATCTTCTGCCCATTGTATGGAGTCTTGCTGGAACATCCAGCCAACAAGTACTAAAGATGTTATATATATATATTCTTGATCCTGGATGTTAGGAGAGAGATCCCACTGGCTGTACATGCAACATATTATATTTTGTTAATTGTTTTATGTACATTGCATTGTGATCACTTGCTCAAATTTAAATTTATGGATTTTTTTTTTCTTTGTTTTTGTCTGATGCAGATTTTTTCAGCTATACAATTCAAGGGTGGTCTTCCATCTCCATTTTTGAACCTGAGGACCTTGGAAGTTGTTACTGGTTTGAACAAAAGTGAAATCCCTGGAATAGTTTGCTTATTCAGGAATGCTCCCTTACTTCAAGCTCTCAAACTTGAAATTGATCGGTGTCATTATGTGAGTATCAAACATATATAATTTAATCCTTAATTTTTTTTTTAATGTTTTGCACTTCTTAATTGGACACTTAGGAATTTGGGTTGTTGGCATATCTTTCAAAGGTAAAATGTCAGTATTGCTGCATTTATTGACTTGGGATGGAGATAAATCCACCAAAATCCCCTGCCTCCTGCGGTAACTATTCTAGTCTAACATCTGTTATTTTGATGACTTTTCAGGAATGCAGCAGAACTTCATTGGACTACTCTAGTATCATAGAACAATTATGGGAAAATGAAGCTCAAGCGTTGAGATCCTTCTTCAATCACCTAAAGGTGTTAAAAATTCATGTTCAATTTTTGGTGTGTGAGTGCGTGATTATTGCTACGAGATTTCTGCTAGAGCAAGGGAATGCCTTGCAAGAAGTTACTCTTACTTCAAACCACTATGCCTGGAAGGAAGAATCTATTTTTGGCTTTCCGCGGGGGTCTCCTCATGTCAAAATATCAATTGATTAAGTTGTTTTTGGTTTTATTAATGTTCAACCATGACAAGAGGACTGAAGTAGAATTGATCGGTTACAATCCAAGTTTGTTGACAATGCAAATTAATATTGAAAACAGAAGTTTGCTTGGCAATTGCTAATAAGACCCCAACCAATGCGAAATAAACAATTACAATAGGTAACCTCACAAAACCACCAGCCATCGTTTTAAATACTCTTCTACATTTTTGTATGAAGTTTGGAGCATGGAATCCGAAGACACATTGTGTGGATAACGTGGGGGGTGTATTGAGGAGTTGACGTGCAATATCAGTTAACAAAGGGACGGAATTCATGAGTGTATCAATTGGTAAACAAGTCTGAACAGTACAACGTATGTCTTTAGGTGTTGAGCTGGTTTTTAGTCTATATTTGCGCTTTTGTAAGTCTTGTACTTGTACTTTCATGTAGCATAACCATTTGAGCTGGACTAGGTCCTGTAGTTTTTCCATTTGGGTTTTCCAAGTAAAACATCACATGTGCAAAATTATCTGTAATGATTTCTTAGATGATCTGTTTCATATGATTATATCATCTGTTGTATTTATTAAAAATATAACATGCTTACAATGATCATTATATATTTTGAAATATGCTTATTATACTTGAATATTCAAGCTATTTAGTTTCTGCAATATTTATATCTTGATTGGATAGCATATTGGATAATTTTGATTGTTTTCTAAAAGGTGTATAAATTTGTTGACATTGTCATTTGTCACCTATTCATCCCCCCCTTAGTCTTAGAAATTGCTAGGCTATATATATATATATATATATATATAGCGCAATCAAGTTATGAGCCAGTGATATTTACCTCTTTTTAATTCTAATTTACAGTTTTTTTTTTTTTTTTTTTTGTACGCAGATTATGTGTTATATATTATTCATTTGAATGCATTGACATGATAAGTGAAAAGTTATATTATTTGTTTAGAGCATGTTTTTCTGTTGTAAATAATTGAAATATTTTATAATTTGTTATCTGTAGAATTAACTACCAATTTGTTTGTTTACTTGATTGGTATTAGAGCTTGTATCAAACGTATAGTGTAACAAGGTTGCCATTTCTTGCAATGTTGACAGTTGTGGATGATATGTAGTCTGAAAATTCGATTTCTTCATCCCATTACGTATTTTCCAATACTGGAAGTGGTTTACTTAGATAAAATCCTCTCACCATCCACATATCATTAGCTTGGTTATTTGGTTTCTGAATCTTAGGTAAACTAGTGCACGCACAAATACCCAACTTAGTCTTGAAACTATGACCCTTGGGATAATACATTGTTCATATATATATCATAGTTGTAAGCCTGTGTTTCAAGGCTTATACACTTGATCCTAGCCTTCTTGAGTGTATCAATATGTGACTCAGTGATTCCTTGGAGACATGCTCATGGAGGAAATTCAGGTGCCTTAAGCATCCCACTGTTAGTATTTTGGCTCATTTAGAGCCTATAGTGAAAAACTTAACCCTAGCTTCCAGAAAAGAATACAATAAACCAATTAACATTTTCATTTTAAGGTTAGGATAAGCTTATTTAGTCCTCAATGTTTGAGCTGGCCTCCTGCTATTAACATTTTCAGTTACTTTGTGGCATAGTTTAGATCAAAAGTTAAAGCTGTCAACTCTTTCAACCAATTTTCAAGGCAGATGCTTCTGTTTCTAATTCTAACAAAGTTGAGCATACATTATTTGCAATTGCTCCAATCAATATGAAATGAAGTTAAGAAACAGCAGAGAAATCCAAGGATCGATGGTTAGATTTGAACAGTCAACCTATTCCATTACTCATATGGTTAAAAATTTGTGTCTTACTGCAAACTGTTCAGAAAAGTTCCACCTTGTGAGGAGGTAAGAGAAGATGCCAAAGAGTTGGTGAACCATCCTCTGCCTAGGGATTGAGACAAGTGAAAACATCGGACGGAGAGGTACACAGATTTTCATTAGTTATTATGGATATAAAATGTCTCCATTTTCCCTTGGTAGGGTGTATTATTGTCTTTATGGGATGACACAGATGCACACACCTTATTTCAATTTTCTAGTAAATGTTAATGGATTGTCTGACTTGCTATAAGTCTAACCACTTAATTCGAGTCTAAGACAGATATGCATGCGAGATAAGACAGAATGAATGATTGATCCGGACCCTAAAAACTTTATTCATATTGGTTTGTGTTGTAAAGCATCTAGCAGAAAAAAAGGGTTTTTTTTTTTTCCTGTGTCTGTGTTCATTTTACAACGTCCACCATATGCACCTGCTAAGAGAAGGTTATTCAAAATCTGTTCTGCTCGGTTTAGCTGCCTTTGCTGAACTTACTCCCAATTTAGGATTCAATAGTGTCGTTGCAGAAGAGATTGAAAACAAAAGAACATGTCTCTTGAATCCTTGAACAATGCAAGGAAAAAAAAAAAAAACTTATACTGTATTTTGGAATCCCCCAACTTTTCTTTGCCTCCCTCCCCCCCTCCCTCCTCTGAGGCTCTACCCTCGTCCTTTGAAGCTCTATCCATTGCCTCTGGTGATTATCCGAAGGGCTTCTCTCTTCTTCTCCTCTTCTTTCTTTATATTTTACATTTTTCTTTTCATGGTTCAGCCCCTGCCGGACCCTCCAACCTCTTTTTTGAAGTTTTCGATTTGGTTTTTTCAAAACCAGATCTATTTACTTCAAGAAGGTCCACCCTTGCACGTGCTACTCCACCATGCTCGTGGGTCTGTCTGCATTCCTACTAGCCTTGTCTCCATTCGGCCAACACACACTGGCGAGTATATCTTACTCGATAGTGCATGTGAAACATGCACCACCACATGAACAGCCATACGCTGCGCGGACGCCTCCGTTCCTCCTCTCCTCTGCATACCACCACTGCTGCTGCTGGTCTCCTGCCGGTGAGTGGCTTGCATGCGGTTGCCTTCCTTTGCTTCCTACCCCTCTTCTTCTGCCGGGATGATCTTGATGAATAAGTGAAAAGATGAGGGGAATTTCTTTGAAATTTTTTCCATTTTTGGGGGAGATATCAGCCGAACTGTTTTTATTTTTATTTTTTGCTGAACGAAAATCCTTTTATAATTGCAAACTAAATCTTTACAACTCACCAGGTATCAACCTGGTCCATACTGCATAAGCAGTAAACCAACCTGCAATAGCAGGAAATTACAGCAAGGTAGCTCTACAACTGCATAAACAGGAGAAATCTAACCATACAAATTTTACAACAACAATCAACCAGACCTCAAAAGGAAACGAATACAAACATCAAAACAGGACAATCCTAAAACACAGCAACAATCAAAGATTATCCACTCTGCATTTTAGACTGCTGTACCCAATATTTCCTGAGGCAGAGTCCAACTTCTACACAACTCCATATTTTGGAGGCTTCTCTTAACACGGCATTTTGGCATCATTCTAGCTCTGATTTCCAATGTAATACTTTTAACAATCTCTTCCTCGGTTCTAGGTTGATTCCCTTTTTTGAGATTATTCCTCTGCAACCACAAGTGGTATACAACTGCTCCTAAACTTAACTGGCATAAGCTCTCCTTCATTCCCTTTCCCTTCAGATCTTTTATTCCCCACTCAATACTCCGATCCCAACTTCAACAAGGATCATCAATCAAACATTTCCTCAACACTTCTCTCAACACCCTTCTACTAAAACTACAATTAAAAAAGAGGTGTTCGCGACACTCAATGCAATTTCTGCAAAATTAACAAATCACATCTTTAGTAAAACCCCAGTGTAAAAGCTTTTCTCCAATTGTCAACCCATCTCTAGCAACCAACCAAAGTATAAAAGCATGCTTAGGAATGGTTAAAGAGAACGAGATCATTCTCCACCAAGGAACAGTAGGTAGCTTCACTCTCAGAGCCTCCCAAGTGTCTGCAGAAACATATATCCCCTTTTTTGAACAGGTCCACATTGGTTTATCATCTTTACCAAATTCAGGTTGAGGGAGTTGACTTTGAATTTCAACCACATCATCGGATTGAGCAGGGGGCCATTTCCAATTCCCTTCGGTGATAACAGTGGACAACTTGGTTTCCACAATACTCCTCCAGGATATCAACTGGACTTTTAATCTTATAAAAGAGCCTGTTTGCAGTTTCTATACTTGCTTATAGGCTCTAGAACATGTGTTTTACTGTGTCTACAGTACTAATTACAGTCGCAATTATAGTATATTGTGCTACATATCTTTCTTGGTGGGAAGTAGTATGACAACGGCTGCAATTTTGTCTATCAAAACCAAAGATGTTATTCTTGATCCTTGATCCAGCTAATTAATGCCCCTTGAGTGTTGAAAGATTAGTGCAATGAATCTTTGAAAAGGCTAGCTAGTTGGCTTTCCTTCTCAAAGCTGGATGTTAGGAGAGAGATCCCACTGGCTGTACATGCAACAGATTATGTTTTGTTATTGTCTTATGTACATTGC